>NC_133382.1:23473157-23700422 GCF_049309525.1 Garra rufa | reverse complement strand
GATTGGCCAAACAATGTGCGTGACTGACTACCAAGATAGCAAAAAACTTTTAGGAAGTGAAGTACACCAGGCCTTAGAGTTTCCAAACACACGACTGTGGTGAAGTAAAGTGTGTGTGGATTTGTTGGGCCGGCCTCCGTAAGTGATAATCCACTCCTCTCAGCAGCAAATGAGGTACAAAGAACGAAAGAGAGAGTGAACCGGAGAGAGGGTGGCCTCAAGCAGTGATTACTCTATTTAATTCAACATGGTTTCTGAGGCATGAAACATGCTCAGCCCATAAATGACTTCCTCCTCTTCTCTCCTGTCTCCTCTACAGCCTGGTGTAGCCTGCGGACTGAGGCTCCTGCACCTGATCGTATCTGCCTCTCTCTCCTCACTTACAAAAGAGAAGCCATAATATGGAGATAGATATTAGGAGCACATTGGTCTGGTTCCCCAGGCTAGAGCACATCTGTGAAGGAGAGTATAAATACATTTTACACAATAGCATGTTCACTGATACTATGGGGTGACTGTAGCATGGCTTTTCAAAGTTCATGAGACCGAGGATCCTCAAATAACCCCTGTCTTAAATAAAATCAGCTATGAATTTTCAAGTCTACAATTGTTGCTTGTGAAGTTATTTTAAAATGTTAATTATTCAATTAATTTAAAAGCTTGATTAACAATATAACTTCATTCTAAAATTTATATATTAAATCAACTTTAAACAAACAGTAAAATATTAAATTAATGTAATCAAATATTTATTTACTTATGGAAAATATGTAAATTATATTTTTTTTTACAAAATAAAATAATACAGGAAAATATACACACTTAAAATAACTTATAATTATAAAGTTATATTAACTTATTATAAAGTTATTATATTAAATCAATATTTTTTTAAATGAATAATTTATAAGATTAATGTAATATAATAAATATATCAGTTATTATTTATGTAATTAGTATATTGAAAATTGTGTTAAATATGGTAAAATATACAAATATTTAGTTAAAACACCTTACATATATTTTCAGATAATGATACATTTATTATTAATGAAATATATGTAAGGTTTTAACTAAATATTTCTTGTATATATTATATAAACAGATAATTTAGTATACACACACACACACACATACATATATATATATATATATATATATTAATAATAATGTGTGTGTGTGTGTGTGTGTGTGTGTGTGTGTTTGTGTGTGTATACATCTTACATATTTATTATTTTTTTGCATATATACATAAAGTATTTTTAAAATAAGTAATGTAATAGAAATATACATTTACTTATGGAAAATATGTAAATGAAATGAAGTATTGAGGAAAATACACACACACACTTAATATAACTTATTGGAATTTATTATTTATTTTTATAATATTTATTATAATATTATCAAATCATTATATTAAATCAGTATCTTTTAAAGTAATTAATTAATGTAGTTAAAATAATTATAAAGTATAAATATTATAAATTATATAATTATATAAATATTATAAATAGTAGTTTTAGTAATTAATGTAATATAATAAATGGATCAGATACCATGTAATCAGTATATTGAAAATAAAAACACAAGAAATATAACACCTACATATATTTTATTATAATAATACATTAATTACTATATATTTACTTAAAACTATACACACACACAAATTATATATATATATATATATATATATATATATGTGACCCTGGACCACAAAACCAGTCTTAAGTCGCTGGGGTATATTTGTAGCAATAGCCAAAAATACATTGCATGGGTCAAAATTTTAGATTTTTCTTTTATGCCAAAAATCATTAAGAAATTAAGTAAAGTTCATGTTCCATGAAGATTTTTTGTAAAATTCCTACTGTAAACATATCAAAATGTAATTTTTGATTTGTAATATGCATTGTTAAGAACCTAATTTGTACAACAAGGTGAGTAGTAGAGTTCACGGAATGGATATCTGGATGCGTTGACTGGAGAGAACTAATGGGGTTTCTTCCTTCGCAGGAACAACGGGAGGTTGACATGCAATGCCACCCTGGTTGTGGCGATGGACCAGATGGCTTATGGCACACACACACACGCTCGAGGAATGGAATGGGCTTACGGCTCGATCACCCTTGACGACTGGAACAGGAAGACAACTGGAAGAGACGAGATACAGGTGAGTAGCGACAGGTAAGTATCTTTGAGTAGAATTCGTATTTGATAGCCTTAGCTGAGGATAGCGTTCGCTGGAGATAGCTTGCGCTAGAGTCCGCTTCGTTGAAACGAGCCCGGACAATGACTGTAGTGTGTTTTTGAAGGTGGAGTGTTGTTTGAAGACAGGTGCTGGTGATTTGCAGTCAGGTGCTCGTGATCGTTGGTGTGTGATTGCGTGAAGAACCTGGCCAATCCGTGACATATCACCCCCCTTCTGGAAAGGTGCGACCTCGCGACTGAAAAGATACAACAGAGGAGGGAGGGTGGGGGTTCAGGCGGCGGGTATAGTGCAGGTGAAGAACAGGTAATGGTCAGGATTGTAAAGCCAGGTTGGAATAGAAGGAGGAAAGAGCCAGATAGGAGCCAGATGGCGGTCCAGAGCCCAGCCAGGATGAGGCCCCAGGGCGGAGTCGAGGGAGGGAGGAGCCATGGTGGAGAGATGGTCAACGACACCCTGGGGACGAGCGAAGGAGACGAAGCCACTGGTAGAGGTGACCCAGGTGAGGCCGAGCAGACGGAGAGCCAGGGTGACACTGAGGAACCGGAGGGCCAAGGTGAAGCAGATGGCTCAGGGGACAGAGGCAGAGCTGGGGCTCCGGAAGACCGCAGTGAAGCCGGAGCGACCGAGGATTTAGGCGGAGCTGGAGGGAAGGAGGAGCCTGACAGAGCCGGAGGGACAGAGTGACGAGGTGAAGCCGGAGGAATGAGTCCCGAGGCAGCGGATGGTCAACGACTGACCAAGGCGGAGCCGGAGAGACGAGGGAGCCCGGTGGAGCTGGTGGGATGACGGGCCACGGTGGAGATGAGGGAGCCAGGAGCCAAGGCGGAGCCGAAGGGTCGGAGGACCGAGGTGGAGTCCAGGACTCGGAGGATGTAGGCAGAGACTGGGGAACAACACGCCTAGGCGGAGCTGGAGCCTGGATGTCCCACGATGGATCCACACTCCTAGATGGCGCTGCCTGAGGGTGAGCTGTGGGACTGACAGGCGACAGCCGAGACAGGGGTGAAGGACTGGCTGGTTTGAGCGGAGGCGGGAGAGGGAGGCTGGGTGGGAACTTCGGAGACATTGGAGAACTGGACGGAACCAGCAGAAATTCTGGACGGCTGGACGGGACCAGTGGAGATTCTGGACGGCTGGACGGGACCAGCGGAGATTCAGGAGAACTGGATGAGACCAGCGGAGATTCTGGACGGCTGGGCGGAACTATCGGAGACTCTGGAAGACTGGACGGGACCAGCGGAGATTCGAAGAACTGGATGAGACTGGCGGAGATTCTGGACGGCTGGACGGAACCAGCAGGGACTCAGGACGGCTGGACGGAACCAGCGGGGACTCAGGAGGGTTGGAAATTATCTCCCCAAACCAGTCTATTAAATCCACTTCGAATATCTCCAGTAGTTCTTTATGATATCATCCAAAGCGCAGTTGCAGCTCACCTTCAGTGTTAGGAGTGTGGGTGGGGCTTCCCTCTAAGCCCTCAATCTCCACAAGAACTCCCACGGTGATGCACATTGTAGCCGGCTCACACACCTGGTCAGTCGCGATGTCCTCTGTTGCTGTAATCGCGGCAGATCTTGGCTCTGCGGCTGCGGTGGGCTCTGACTGGTGCTCCGTGCTGCAGGGTGATAAAAGCTGGCTGGGCTCTGGATCGGGGTTGCACATGCTGTTAACTGTATCGGTCCGGGCTTCTGTTTTGGAAGCAGACGGACAACAAAGGTGAGTACAGGTAAGTGAGTTTATTTACAACAGCAGTGCAGATTACGTGGATTGGGTTGGTGATTCAGGTGAGTAGTAGAGTTCACGGAATGGATATCTGGATGCGTTGACTGGAGAGAACTAATGGGGTTTCTTCCTTCGCAGGAACAACGGGAGGTTGACATGCAATGCCACCCTGGTTGTGGCGATGGACCAGATGGCTTATGGCACACACACACGCTCGAGGAATGGAATGGGCTTACGGCTCGATCACCCTTGACGACTGGAACAGGAAGACAACTGGAAGAGACGAGATACAGGTGAGTAGCGACAGGTAAGTATCTTTGAGTAGAATTCGTATTTGATAGCCTTAGCTGAGGATAGCGTTCGCTGGAGATAGCTTGCGCTAGAGTCCGCTTCGTTGAAACAAGCCCGGACAATGACTGTAGTGTGTGGTGTGCTTTTGAAGGTGGAGTGTTGATTGAAGACAGGTGCTGGTGATTTGCAGTCAGGTGCTCGTGATCGTTGGTGTGTGATTGCGTGAAGAACCTGGCCAATCCGTGACAGTGTGTGTATACATATATATAATTAATGTATAAATTAATTTGTAAATAAACACACACACACACACACACACAATACTTCTATTAAATATTAATTAACATATAAGATATAATTAATATATAATACAATTAATATAATATATATATATAATGTTTAAAATAATTAAGTATTAATTCATATATAACATAATTCATATATAATATATATATACTGTATAAAATTAATTTGTAATTAAATTTATGCACACACACATAAATTTAATTACAAATTAATTTAATAGATTATTTATATTAATAAAAATTAAACCGATATGAATTAGCTATATTATAGTTTCAAGTATATTCTTTTAATTACATATAATAATATATAAATTACAAATACATAAACACACACACACACTTCATATATACTGATACTTTTTTTTCTCCTTACATTTCTTGCAGACCCCCTAGTGGATCCCTGGGCCCCAATTAGGACTCCAGAACTACAGAGACTTGTTGCAGTGAGCACTGGGATGTCCTGATCTAGTTTAACGTGCCACAGAGCGGTTACGCCACATACAATGTGTGTCTTTACACAGCAGACGCATGTTACATCATACATAGATTCTCACGCCCTATTAATTGCGAAAAAATTGCTGACAAACCAGACGAGCCGAGCAGAGGCGCATGTGAATGGGCAGGCCTGTAATTGGAGCCTGGTGTATGTGAGCGGCTTATCCTACCCTTACAAACACACGGTCCTGCCCTGACCTCACAGGGGCTCCGAGGTGTCATGTTCTGATCCGCTCTCACCGGCATTCCTGCTCTTTTCACTTGACTTGACAGTGTTTTGTGGTGAATCGCATAATTAACACAGGGATCTACAGAATTCAGTGACTAAACATAATTACTTCTCCCCTCCTATCCTCTCTTAATTCCTTCCTGCGGCCAGGGGTTTCGGCCTGGCTGGACAAACACAATGGGCTGTCATGTCAGGACAGCGCCGGCTGGTGGGCCGTTGGCTGAAAGGGAGGGTGCATTCAACTCCAATAGACGCTGCATGCTGAGACTCAGGGATATCCACTGACACAGGTGACAGCTCAGAGAGCGAGAAACAGAGAAAGACGTAGCGGGGGAGAGGCGTAATTAACGTCACTTGACAAATACAGAGTCAGATGAGACTGAGAGAAAGTTTATCACACAAGTACATTAGCCCTACAACACCTGCTGCTCGCAAGAGCTGTGGTCTTCCACATAACTACATAAAATAAACTCACTGCAACACTTGCCTTCATCCGAACGTGCAGCATTATGCTCCCGAACAATGATGTCTGAGAATTCACACAGCAACTGTGTCTCAACAGGTAGGAACAAATCCTGCAGGAATGAAGAAAAGGTGGGGAAGAATACATGCGGGTTGCTGAATGTGGTTAATTAGAGCTGAATTACCTGGCTCTCGCTCCCCTGCTCTGTCCTCTCATTTCCTCTGTAATCCCACCAATCGGGCGGCGGTTAAGCTTCGGCCCCCAGGACGTACGGCTGTTCCTGCCCTGGGTGCATTCTTTCAACAGCTCATTTACTTCTGCAGTGTAACTAGGCTTTGGAAAAGGGGGTAATCCCTAACACCCCCCACGCCCACCCTCCCGATCGACCGCTCAGACCCCCACTGCTAACTCTATACACTCATGAGCTAAGGTATTTTAGCAGGCCGTTACAAACAATGATGCTAGCCTTATATATTGGATGTTTGAAAGAGCACAAGTCACCAATGGAGAGGCGAGCTAAACATTTAAGGGACTTTATAGCTACCCAGTTATTCAATCTGCTACACCGATTACCTGTTTGTTTGTTCCATACATTTTCTATGTGGTTTAGACAGCATTAATTAGCAAAACAACATATTCAGTAGTACATTAACCATGCAACTGAGTATCTCCAATATGGCCGCGCATCTGGGTAACTGACCAAACCGTGACGTAAGTGCAAACCCTCTATAATGCCTCTATAATAAGGCATCTGTGTATACATATCTATGCTGTCTACACTGGACACGACAAAACGACCGTGGCAAATCATTTGTGACCCTGAACCACAAAACCAGTCTGGAATCTGATGGTGCAAAGAAATCAAGAGAAAATTTTGTCTTTTGTCACATCCTGACGCATTTTTTTTGTCCGTTATATTACCTGCCATCTTGTGTTTTTAAATGCAAAAGCTTTTTAGTTAAAGAAGCGTTCACACAGAACAGATTGTTACATTCCACTCATTGCTTTTCCATTGTTTTTATATGGAAACCTGCTAAATGGACCCTTTTGTCTTGAAACGGCATTCTAAAAATGCAGCACACAAATTAAAAGAGGCTCAACTTTTAGAAATGCATCCCTAGACCTTGTTTTTTTTTTTGTTTCATTAGCCAATGTCTTCTGTATTTAAAAGTAAATGTGTGTTCTGTGTAATTGGCCTTTTAGGCTGGCAAATGTTATCAAAGAGCATCATGTTGTATGGGGATAAAAAAAAAAACTCTTCAACCCCCACATCTGGTTCAGTTAACTCTTATACAGTTGAAGTCAAAAGTTTACATACAACTTGCAGAATCTGCGAAATGTTAATTAATTTAACAAAATAAGAGGGATCATAGAAAATGCATGTTATTTTTTATTTAGTACTGACATGAATAAGATATTTCACATAAAAGACATTTACATATAGTCCACAAAAAAAAAAAAAATACTTGAATTTATAAAAACGACCCTGTTCAAAAGTTTAAACTTGATTCTTAATACTGTGTTTTTACCTGAATGATCCACAGCAGTATTTATGTTTTGTTTTCTTTCTTTCTTTTTTTTTTTTTTTTTTAGCATTTTTGTGTATATAAACCCTTTCCAACAATGACTGTATGATTTTGAGATCCATCTTTTCACACTGAGGACAACTGAGGGACTCATATGCAACTATTACAGAAGGTTCAAACACTCACTGATGCTTCAGAAGGAAACACAATGCATTAAGGGCTGGGGGTGAAAACTTTTGAACAGAATGAAGATGTGTACATTTTCCTTATTTTGCTTACATATCATACTAAATATCACATTTTTTTTTTCCATTTAGTACTGCCTTTCAGAAGCTACAGAAGATACATGTTTTCCAGAAGACAAAATCAGTTAAATTTACCCTGATCTTCAAATTCTAAAAGTTTTCACCCCTGGTTCTTAATGCACGTTTGAACCTTCTGTAATAGTTGCATATGAGTCCCTCAGTTGTCCTCAGTGTGAAAAGATGGATCTCAAAATCATAGTCATTGTTGGAAAGGGTTCAAATACACAAAAATGCTGAAAAACCACAGAATTTGTGGGACCTGCAGGATTTCAACACAGTGTTAAGAATCAAGTGTATGTAAACTTTTGAACGGGGTCATTTTTATAAATTCAACTATTATTTCTCTTGTGGACTATATGTAAACGTCTTTTATGTGAAATATCTTATTCAAGTCAGTGATAAATAAAAAGTAACATGCATTTTGTATGATCCCTCTTATTTTGCAAAAATAATTAACATTTTGGAGATTCTGCGAACATACAAAATACCTTTTTTTAACTTGCAGAGGCAAAAACATTAAGGTGCACAAATGACAACATTTTCCTTCTGATGTGAACTATCCCTTTAAATCTATGTCTCCGGTACTTCCTGTTTTGCTCCACACCAGGCATTTTACAATTGTTATTTTTACATACAGCTCAATCAACAGGTGTTTCTACTAAACTAGCATCCCCAAAACCCTTCTCAGACCATTTAACCACCTTCCTTAAACTCCCAATCCACAAACCTGAGAGGCTGTGCACAATCCAGTCAAGTTCCCCACTGCTTCATCCTGATGAGTGTGGATTACCTTAATCCACACGTTTGGCATCCTGATCCAAGAAAACAATACTGTGTAACCGTGCAGGGACACTTTTTTAGATGGGGGTGGGTCAACTCTGGATCATTAAGGGGATTTAGACTTTGCAGTGGGAGACATTGTAATGAGGTACAGATGTAAAAAAAAAAAAAAAAAAAAAAAAAAAATAGCCAGTTCAGGATGTCACTGCTGTTGATTAGCAGAAAGGGTGAGAGGTGATGACCCCTCGACACTCTGCAGTCAGGTGAGCGTGTGCAGTCAGCCGTGGTGTAATGCACACTGTTCCTCATCTTTTCTCACTGCATTCACACAGACAACTAGAGTAAAGTGACATACATCCTCTCAATGAAACAGGATCTTTTCCGTTTCAAAAAGACAACGGTTTTTCTCCAAGAGGAAATACACTGCTGCCTCTAAAGCTAAACCACAGTTTCTTGTTCTATAATAAAATCAACAAATGTTAACAACTTTGGGGAAAGGAAAGACTGAAGACTGAAAAAACTCACCGCATGCTTTCTTATTCAGCATTCACATCTACTCTAATGAAAGTTTGACTCATTGAACTCAGTTATCACGCCCTCTTGTGTCAATCCACTGACATAACCGTTCACACCTCTAAAAGGGTATAGAACATCTTAGTTGTTGTTCAATCCACCTTATTTTTAACCTGTTTGCCCTAGTCTTAGCAGCTTCCAGTTGTTTTGCAGCTTGATACTGCAAAAAGGTATTTGTTATATCATTTCAAACACAGTGGTTTGTACCACAAAGAGTTTTTAGAGGGAACCTTTAAAGGTCAAGGGTTGGGTTCCAGGAATAAAAAATGCCACTCATATTCCCCATTTGGGAACTGATTTATATTTATTAACTTAAAAACCTTTGAAGACAGTCCTACTGTGAGCAATGAGGTTAATCGATGGTATCTGCTTTTATTGAAGCCACCAGCCTGCATTATTTTAACATTATTAGATGGCTGTTCAAACTGCTTAAATGTGTGTGTGCGTATGTAGTTAAGGTCAAAAGTTTACATACACCTTGCAGAATCTGCAAAATGTTAATTATTTTATCAAAATGAACACAGTTGTGTTTCTTAGTGACAGTTGTTCGAGTCCTGTGTTTGTTCTGAACTGCCAGCTGTTCTTCAGAAAAATCCTTCAGGTCCCATAAATTCTTTGGGTTTTTAGCATTGTTGTGTATTCAAACCCTTTCCAACAGTGACTGTATTATACTAAGGGACAATTATATGCAGCTATTACAAAACGTTAAAACACTCACTGATGCACCAGAAGGAAACACAACGAATTAAACTTGAAATTTGAAGATCAGGGTAAATGCAACTTATTTTGTCTTCTGGAAAACATGTAGGCATCGTCTAAGTATCTTTAGAAAAGCAGAACTAAATGAAAAAATATGATATTTAGGCAAAATAAGAAAGTACACATCTTCATTCTGTTCAAAAGTTTTCACCCCCAGCTCTTAATGCATGGTTTTTCCTTCTGAAGCATCAGTGTTTGAACCTTCTGTACTAGTTGATTATGAGTCCCTCCGTGTAAAAAGACGGAACTCAAAATCATACAGTCATTGTTGGAAAGTCATTGTGGATCATTCAGGTAAGAACAGTATTAAGAATCAAGCATATGTAAAATTTTGAACGCGGTCATTTTTAAAAATTAAACTATTACTTTTTCTTGTGGACTACATGTATTTTATGTGAAATGTCCTATTCAGGCCAGTACTAAATAAAAAAATAACATGCATTTTGTACACTCCCTCTAATTTTGGTAAAATAATTAACATTTTGCAGATGCACCTATTTGTAATAAACTTAAGCTGTATGGTTTCCATTTACTACAATCAATATCTTTCATTAAATCAAAAGTTTCATATGTTTCAATCCTTTTGATTGTCATTTGCAATGTTCCATGGGAATTTAGCTCTTTTCACCATTAAAGGAATAGTTCACCCAAAAATTTAAATTCTGTCATTAACTACGCACTCTCGTGTCGTTTCAAACCCGTAAGACTTTCGTTTATCTTCGGGAAAACAAATTAAGATATTTTTGATGAAATCAGAGCTTTTCGACCCTGCATTAACAGCAGCAACTGTACTACCACATTCAAGGTCCGGAGAAGTAGTAAAGCCATTGATAAAATAGTTCACGTGATGTCAGTGGTTCAACCGTAACGTCACGAAGCTATGAGAATACTTTGTGCGCAAAGAAAAAAAAAAATAGCGACTTTATTCAACAATTTCATCTCTTCTGTGTCAGTCCGAACATCAGAACAGCAGCACCACACGCATATGTTATGGTACTCTCATGAACAAGACAAAATTGTTGAAAAAAGTTATTTTTCCTTTCTTTGCTTATTTTTGTATTTTCGTAGTGCCATAACACTACGATTAAACCACTGATGTCACATGGACTATTTTAACAATGTCCTTACTACCTTTCATTGGAACCTTTATGTTCCAAAGATGATGATCTTATGGGTTTGAAACAACATGAGGATGACAAATTAATGGCAGAATTTTCATTTTTGGGTGAATCTCTTTAAGCACAGACTTGCACCTGAAAAACAAAAATAGTACTTATTTTAGTATATTTTAAGCACTTTCTTGCTTAAAAATCAACATTTGTAATGTTGTATAAAACATCCCTACGGGGAGAAAAAAAAAAGAATGGGAAAAAAAATTACTACTGGAAGTGGACGGTTTCACCGTTGTTCTCTACAGAGTCAGACACAAATAAATCAGAAGTCTCACACTTCCACAGAAAATAGCTTTAACACATATGGAGTCCTCCTGAATGGAGATGATGAATAATTTCACCTACTCAGATGTGAATCCTTCATTCCCCTCCTGGAACATTGTGAGATAACATTTTAAAACACAAGCAAGTCATCGTGTTAACATCAAACTTTAGCAATCCTTTATTGAGGAGAACAGATCATATTCACTGTTTGCTACTGAAACATCACAACATCATACTGGGGACGTTCATTACATAGGCTCGTCGGGTGGTTAGAGAGAATCAGAGAGAAATAGAGGAAGGACGTGAGAGTAAGAGAATTCGATCACACTCTCCAAAAACACACGGGACAGTAGTTTCCCCCTCTGGCGAAACCCTCTCTTCTTAAGCCAACAGGCTTGGAATAAATAAAATACTTTGTCTCAATTATTCTATGCATCAATAATTGTCGATATACACAACGCAAATGAATGTCCTTGAGCACTCACCGCACAAAATATATCTCTTCACCATCTCGACTGGAAACGGACTCAATCTACTCATCTTAAAATGAAGCTTTCCAGCATATGGCTACAAGTTATGTGTACCAGAAGAGGGGAAAACTGCAAAAATATATATACATACATAAACAATCATCATCTCATAAAATTCAATTAAACACTCATTTTAAAGCTACACACCAGAGCAGGTGAAGTCGATGAATAAACGAAAAAGGGAGGAAGAAAAGAAGGCCTCCAGAGCATGTCTGTGTCCGATCATCACACAGCGCAGAAAAAAAAAAAACAGAAAAAAAACCTCACATGTGAAGTAAAATGGAGTAAGAATGTGAATGTATATGATGAGGCTAATCAAATAAATGCACATATGAAAGTGTTACGCATGAGCATGTACAAATGGGTGCGTGAAGGTATACGTATTTGTGTATCAGTGTGAATAAGGGGTACATTCATTCATAGCCGACTGTCCTGTAAGTACACCCTTACAGCATGGTTCACCTTTTACAGGCACGGTTCAAAAACAATCCTACATTAAGGATTACAAAAAAATAAAAAAATAAATCAGAACCACTCATAATGAATATTCAAGTACCTATCAGCCAGTCTGAGGAGAGAGCGTCCCCTCCCACTCTTTCACTCCGCTGTTAAAGGAGAAAAAATATATATAGCTATATACACATACATATTTCTGCAGTTTCACTTTAGAAATACTCTACCTTCTCATAGTTTCTCTTTCATATAGTTTTTTTTAGTTTTTATGTTTTTCGTAATCAAATGTGAGTGCAATCAAACAATACCAATTACGCCATATAATCTGTAGTAATAAAAAAAAACTTAAAAATGCTCAGTCAAAATAATAGAGGGGGAAACTATTTGAAATTTGACCATTTTGTTAGAGAAAACCACAAACCAGAAGGCAAGCTGATGGGAGAAACTCAGTGGGGAGAGCAGGGGACAAAGAGTGCTGTGAAAACAAGGAAACGGAGGAGTTCAGTTTTTTACGTACTGTCTTTGAGGCGACTTTAAGGAAGTCACCGTGACAAGCTCCTCCATTTTCAAATTCAGAGCGGGTTTGCCATATAATCTCCTGCCGTCAAGATTGAGTCCCAAGAGCGTCCTTATATATATTTTTTTGTTTTTTAATTTATGTTTAACAGCAAGCACCAAAATGAATGACACTAGAAGAAAGTTGCCTCTGCCCCAAAAGAGAAAAAGAAAAATCCACAACAGATACATTACATTTCTGTGGCTGCTGTCCAGCTGGTGGGATAGAGCCTGTAAGAGTCGCAGGGTTAAAGTAGAGGGCGGCAGAAACGGTGAACGAGAACTGAGATCATGCCTCCAAAAAGCTGCACATGCGTGGTGTGAAGGGGTTCAAAGAGAGCCGCGGCTGAACGAGGGTCCCGGTCCCTCTTAGAGCTCGCTGGCCCTGCCCTCCTCCAGCTGAGTTCAGAGTTCACGCCTCCAAATTAGCATCCAGCAACTTCTGCTCGAGCAGTCGCGTCACTGCTCGTAATTGACACAGATTTCAGGAGGGAAGGGGGTGGGTGAGGGGGGAAGTAAAAATGAATCTCTCTACCATACAATGCAGTTCTAAAAAAAAATAATCATAATAAAGAAACATAACATTTCTGTAGTTTTCTCATCTTTTAAAAAACAAGCGTATGTATTTCCCAGACTCGTTGTTTAACATTTCCTATGACGCTCTCCGAATTGAAACCAAAAAAAGTGTGAGCAAGGGTTTTCTTGTGTGAATTGAGGACATTCTCGTGTGGATTCAGAAGCCGTTGGCTGCTCGGGGCTACCAGGGGTCGTCCAGGTCACCTCCGCTCTGTGACAGGGAGAAAACAAGAAAGGAAAAGAAATGAGCAAACAGAGAAAAATTAAAAAGAGGGTAAAACACTCGCTAGCGAGAACTGGGGATGGAAAAGAAACACAAGACAAGAAAAGGAGAGAAAGGATGATTTCCTCATTTTTGAATTCTAGAACAGAAAATGAAGCACGGACTGGGTTTGACATAGTTCTGATAGGGAAAAAAAATTAAGTTTGGGGTCAGTAAGATTATTTTTATATTTATTAATTTTTTTTGGTCCACCAAAGCTTTTTTCCCCTCCAAAGGCTTGCGCCTTTGGACACCAAACTTCCATTGATGTTTTGACTTAGAAGAGGTCTTAGTATTCAAGTTTCATAACTTAAAATGCCCTCATCATCAATAAAAAAAAAAGCATTTATGTTATAAACTTTTAAAAATGGCTCTTTTGGATCCGAGGTACGCGGTGAAATCACCTAGGTGCAGACGTTTGCATAAACACTGCCTCCAGAGCAAGGCATTGACAAATAGTCATCTTCTCACTAAAGGCTCCATTCACTGGCGTTCAATTACTGACAATTCTTTACGCTGAATGAGAGTGTCGCGACGCATCAAAAGCAAATAGAAATTAAAATCACTGCCGCTATCTTGTCCACACTGGATACAGTATACAGCTGCGCGTTTACTTTCTGAGACAGTCCACACACTCTAAAAAAATCCTAGGTTATTATTTTTTTTTTTTTTAACCCAAATGCTGGGTTGAGCCTTTTGGGTTATTTTTTTTAGTGTTTGAGTAGTTTTTGTGTTACCCAGCTCCTGGGTCAAATGCAACAACCCAATGTTTGGGTAGTTTTTGTATTACTCAGATCCTGGGTCAGACATACCCAGCGGTTGAGTTATTGCAGAGATTTTGCGTCGAGAGAGCAGTTCTAAGTGCCATCGAATTGATGCATTTCTTCGGTAAAAGCAGGTTTGTGTACATTTTATTTTATATATAAAATAATTACCGTGCAGTTTTTTAGAGTACAAGCTTGAGTCTGTTGTCAAATGGAGTGAAAGAATGTTTGCTTTGACATGTTTGGTTTAAAAAGCTTGTTCGTGTCTTTGTATAGATATTAGAGGGGTCCCAGCGTAATGGCATCCCAGATCGTGTCTGAGGATCGTTCAGAGGATTTTGTTTTGTAAACGAGGCACAGTGTCATGGAGAGTACAGAAAAAAACATTTGTTTGAAGATGAAGCAGTACTAGTTTCTGAATGTAGCTGCATCACAAATGGTAAGTAAATTATTTCATAATGCTTTGTCTTGATATCGCAGTTTTATTTTGATCATGTTGTCAAAATACTTGCGAGGGGGGGGGGGGTTCGATACCGTTTCCTATGCAATTATGTCAGCCAATCATAACAGTGGCCGATTACTGATAATATTTATTTCTGCCGATTTAAATAAGATAGGACAGTTACTTGACAGGAAGCGAGGTGAGAGAGAGCAGGGGAGGGGATCGGGAAAGGTCCGTGAGGCAGGAATTAGGACACCTGGAGCGCAACAGCGCTATGTTGGTGCACTGCCCATCAGGCAATTGCTTTTTATGCAACACCATAATTACATAATTTACTGCACATTTTGTGGCAGTTTCAAAGTGAAATGTCCAGAGAGTGGCGCTAAAACATATTCAATATGTGACCCTGGCACGTTTTTATTATGTTGGTACAAGCACGTATTGCTGAGTTTTTATTACGCTGCTAGAGGTACATATTGCAGCTGTTTAAAATTTAAATATCCAGGAAGTGTCAAGAAGGTTAATGCTCAATTGCGTTGGAAATATCCCCTACCTTAACCCTAACCGAGTGTTAACAAATGCAAAAGTGATATGAAAACACATTTGTTGATGCAGTTGTGCAATTTTAACTTCCTTATGCAGATTTGAGCGGTTTTGTCGAAACGTAGTTTCAATGGGTTCGTACCGGAGATCTTCATCTCTCAAGTGTAAAGCCTCATCACATGAGCTACCAAGCAAACCTATTGAATTTGAAAACTTATGCATATAAAGCTGTATGTGAGACGACATACTCAAAAGTATCCGTTTTCAAATCACGCAGGATGTTAAAATTGTTTGAAAGGCATAACATAATATTCTGTAAGTAATTGTGTGAAAATTAGGCTTTAATAACCAAAACTCTGTGTGTAAATCATATTTGTGTAAAAACTGCCTCTAGGTGTTCATTTCAACTGGAAACTGCAGTGATGTGCGCATATAGATACATTTTTTTCCGTTTTGCAGAAATGTATATAGAGGCACAAATTTCTAGGAGCATTACAACGTTTTTTTGCCATTGAGAGTTGAAAAATGCTCAACTTTGGGTAAAATTATACTTTTTAGTCAGCCATCCAATTACAGTGAAGTAGGGGCAGAACACATTCTACACCAACCAACTGCCACATCCTGCATCTACAATGCAGCTACAACAGCAACAGATGACAAGCACAATAACAGAACAAAATCATTTACAACAAGAGGCAGAGCAAGTACTTTGCGTCAACATTTTTATATTCATAAATAAACTACCTGCAAAAACAGATACTAGTACCACTTTTTGCTGATATTCCATGTCTTACCAGCCAAGTGGCTGAACTGAAAAAGAAAAGAAAAACACTGCTCCTTATACTATGTTTACACTAGTGCGTTTTCATTTTAAAAGTCATAACCTTAGCTACAGTTACACCGGTTGTTTATACTACTCTGGAGAGTTTCAAAAATGCTACAGATTCCGTTTTTTTTTTGAAAACTCTTGGGTTGCATTTTAGTGTAAACGGAACAAAATTTTGAAAACTTATGGCATGGATGCCCACATTTGATCTGCGTATCCTTGACAACCATGTAAACAATAACATTATGAATGGTCATGAGTTTTCGGTTGTGTAGTGTGGATGAAGATAGCATCTGAAACGCAACAAAACAAAAACATACTAGTGTAAACAGGGCTTCAGCAATGTTCACAGCTAGGAGTTTTTAGCTGGCTAAAAACACTTTGGTGGACACGCAGCCTTATTCAACAAGGATGCAATATTTCACAATATTACAGTATTTTTGATTAAATAAATGCAGTCTTAGTGAGCACAAGAGACCTTTCATGTTTTTCAAAAACATCAAATACAGACCCCAAACTTTTAAACAGTAGTGTATAGGGCTGGGTAAAAAATATCGATTCTCCGATTTTATTCGATCTTCAGTTTAACGCAACGATATCGATTCGGGAAATCCCCGAATCGATTCTTAATGCACGTGCTTCACGTAAGAGGATATGAATATTCCCCTCTCGTCCTGAAGGTGTCACTAGTGTTCCTGCTGAGAGAGGTTTCTCAACTGCTGGTGATCTAATCACAGCGCAAAGGAGCTGCCAGATCAGATCAGAACATGTTGATCAGCTGCTTTTTTTGCTGAAAAATCTGGTGATCAAAAATGATTAGGCTGTAGTTAAGAACTGTTAGTTTTATGGACAGTTAGAATGTTTTGTATATGCAGACAAGGGCTTTATGATGGGCCTGTTTTGAATTTAGAAAAATGTTTTATTTCTTAAACATGTTTGAAGTTCTTAATAGATTTCACTGTTGCACATTTAGTCTTTTTATTTTTTTACAGTAATTAGCATTTTGCAGTTTGTTTACATGGTGTACAATGGATGCACATATTTATGACTTCTTGTTACAGTGTTCATTTAAAATAAAAGTTGTTTAAAATAAACAACTGTGTGCACCCTATTATTAATGTAGATGTGTATTTCAGTAATAAACTTAAGTAGGGGAGTTTCAGTTACCAGCATTTATATCAAAATATGGATCCCATGTCTGCAAAACTAACATTTTAAATGAAATATTGATAGCTAATCGATATCGAATCGAATCGAAATCGAATCGAATCGAAACCATAAAAATAAGAATCGAATCGAATTGCCAAATTGGTCACAATACCCAGCCCTAGTAGTGTAGGTGCCTCTGAACCTACAGGTGACGCCAAAGTAGACAGTGGGCCAAAACGACCCAATAAAATTAAAACAGCAAAAACCAAACTGGGAGCATTTACATTAATTGTTATTAAAAAAAATAAATAAATAAAATAAATAAATAAATGGGTGAGAAAGACCTGTAAAGCCTGGCCAACATTCTTATTGATTTAAATTGCATTCCCAATCTAAAACCTGCTGTTAAATGATTAGGGCACATTTGAAGCTCACTTACCTCAAGCCTCAAACTTCCACTAACAAGCTTATGAGTGAGAACATAAGCCATATCTGATTATGAAAGGTAGTTATGAGTGAACAAGTTCTTGCAAGAGCTATAAAAAGCACTCATGAGACTATGAGTATTCTGTGTGGCGTGTCATCTCATATTAATAATGAATGGGAGAAAAGACAAATATCAATAGTTGAATTTGATTTATTTTGAACTTCAGCGTGAAACAAAATTAATACAAACCTTTGCCCAGGAAAAAAAAAAAAAAAAAAAAAAATTGGAAATAAGTCTGCAAATACTGCTCTATGGACAATTAAGCTTTCTGATTGTGCTGAGCCTGTATATTAGTAACATTAGTTTAATATAACAATGGCAGCATTATGCATGCACTTACGCTAACTGTTAAGAGGATTATACAGTTTGTGTTACGCATTAACTTCCAAATCAACAAAGTAATCAGCTTCAAATGGCTTGATAAATCCGCCAAAGAAAACACAAAACAAAAGCAGTTTGGAACATCAGATATTTTCGATATAACAGAACCCAAAAGGACAGAATTGAGCTTGCTTTCCAGAAACTCGGGTCATAGGAATGAGATAAGAAGCCCTGTGCAAATACTGCAGTGTATAAACATTCAAGAATGATCATGTAGCAGCGTTGCCTAATGTGTAGATTGCATCAAGTTTTTCTAAAGGTAAAGCAGTCTGTATTGTCTCCTTCAATGAATGACTTTTACATTTGCAAGTCATTGACTGATTGGATCAGCACAACAGGCGACAAGAGAATTTTGCAAGAACAAATGATTGTGTAAGCGTCTGTAATCTCATACGGTCCATACTTATAAAGCCAGTGCATTTCCATTTTGTGCTTCTTCCTCAAGGACACACCTGGATAGTAGTTAACTGTGACACAGGACAATCATATTCGAGAGGTCAGCTCATATTATAAACCAATATGAAAGAGATATGGAGAGAGAGGAAGATACACACACAGCATTGAGTTCCCTTTTAAATGGTGAAAGAATTGCTTTTGATCAGTTAATCATCTCACATTTCAAACATTTGATTCACACACACACACACACAAGCACACTACATAAAGAGCATGATAGAAGCTGTACCTGATGTTTACTACAGTACGTTAATATCCTATAACTATGATCAGCCACGAGACAACCCAGGATACGGAGTACACATGCATCGCATGGCACGAGAGCAAACAGTTGTGTGTATTCTTGGCACGGCCCAGATTGTCCACTTAGACCATTGCTATTTTAAACGTTTAACCACTTACATGGGTAAACTCTTTGGGTGTGAAATGGTGATGATCAAATCATTTGGGGGTGTGTGATAGTATTTAAATCTTCCTAAAGGGACAGTTCACCAAAAATGAATTATTTACTCACCTTCATGTCATTCCAAACATGTATGACTTACTTATGCACAACACAAAAAAAGATATTTTGAACAATGTTTTTTATCTATAGCAACTAAAGTCTTTGATTGTACAAAATAAAGCTAAAGCGAACTAAACAAAACCCCCCAAAAAAAAACAAAAGAAAAAAAGATAAGCAAAAGACAAAAGAAAATAAAAAACAAGACAAAAACTCAAAACAAAAGAATAAAAAAACTAAACAAACCCTAAAAAAAAAAATTATCTATGCAACTAAAGTTGATTTTACAAAATAAAGCTAAAACAAAACCTAAAATACAAAAGAACATATAAAAATAAGAAACAAGACAACAAAAAAAGAAAAGAAAAAAAGAGAAGTGTTTTTCATCTTTGCAACTAAACAAAACCTAAAAGAACTAAAGAAAGAAAAGATAAAACGAAACCAAACAAGACAAACTGAAAACAAAAAACAAACAACAAGCAAGACAAAAGAAAAAAAAACAAACACAAAACAAAAGAATAAAAAACTAAACAAAACCTGAAAAACAAAACAAATGAAAAAAGATAAATCTAGGCAACTAAAGTCTTTGATCGTACAAAATAAAGCTAAACAAAACTAAACAAAACCTAAAAAAACAAGATGATAAAACAACAAAAAAGACAAACTCAAAACAAAAAACAAGACAAAAAAGACAAACAAAACAAAAGAAAAAAAAAAAAAAAGTTTTTCATCTTTGCAACTAAAGTCCTTGATTGTACAAAATAAACCAAACAAAACCTAAAACAAAAGAAAATAGATCACAAAACAAAACAACTGAAAGACAAAAGAAAATAAAAACAAGAAAAAGAGACAAACAAAAGACAAGAAATCAAGACAAAAACAAAAAAGAAAAAAAAACTAGACAAAAGAAAGAAAAAAAAACCCTTAGATCTTCCGAAATATCTCTGTGTTTAATAGAAGAAAGTCATTTAAGTCTAGAACGTCAAGAGGGTGAGTAGACGACAATTTTCATGTCTAGGTGAACTATCCCTTCAACACTTCATTAGATTACACCTCCATGTCTCATTTTAAAAACACTAGGCTAAGTGCAGAGATATGAGAAAGTGCTTACTGCAGACAGAGCTGGGATATGCCAAGGTTAACCTCACTTGCAGTTGCAGAGCAGGTTTTTAGTGATAAGAATTCTGCGCAAAACTTCGCCTGTATTCGACTTCTACTGTTTGCCGAGCTCACAAACACAAAATATACACCCAAAGTGCTATTACGAATTCATAAAAACCTGCACTGGAAGTGCTCTAAGGAGGAAGATTGCCAAAAGCAACCTAGCAATCTGAGCCAGAGAGCAGGTCTGGGGAAAGGGGGTTCGATAGCAGGGCTGGGTTTAGGGGGGTTACTAAATAGGGTCATGCAGTGGGGGCGCCAGAGAGCTTGTCCAGAGACGGTGACGTAGCGGCTTCGTCCTGTCCCTCCTCAGAGGTGACGGGTTCAGTGGCCGGGGACGGCGGGGGCGAGGGAGGTTCCTCCTTGGGGTCGGTCCGTGACGCGCCGCCTGTCCCGCAGGACAGTCGATAAGTGCAGAGCGCCTGCTCCAGCACTTGGCGGTATTCGCCTCGGTGACTGATCCGGAACTGTCGCAGCGCCTCCAGCAGGTGGGCGGTGGCGGAGCTGCCCTCCTCTTCCTCCTCACCGCCGGCTGCTCCTCCCTGGCTGTCCTGGTGCAAGACGCCAGTGTCAGTGGACAGAGCAGGTTAAGAGACCCTGCTAAGAGCGGGCCACCTGGCCATGAGCTTACACTGCCTTTTCATTTAGAAAGCAGCACGATTGAGGAGCGATAAAGTAAGCGGTGGCGAATGTGTGTTCGTCTGTGTGTGCGCGCGAGGGTACAAAAGATGCAGGTGCTTGTCACACACGTCTCTTCTCGCAAGTCTTAAAGCAATAAAGTCGCTGAAGTAAGCATTACCAAGATGCGGACATACAAATACAAACCGTCACAGAGTGGCACAAGCACAGACGGACAAACAAAGCCAAGGCCTGCACAAAAAGCCTTGCATTTACATCTTAAATGCAGAGGCACTGCTTTTAAAGATAGTAGGGTTTGGATGTTACATCTGCCCTATTTATAAAGCCATCTCTGAGTACCAGTTATGCTTCCCTAAGTAGGACATTTGCTAATCACTTGCTAAATGTATCACTCTCAAATGATCGAGGGAGTAAATGTATGCATGGTAGCGTCACCTAGACCTACATTAAGTCAAAATATTTGCAGGTGTTATACATTTAAAGTACTGTATGATGATGAGTAAATGGATGGACTTAAGTCTAAGCAAGAAGACTCAAGTGACCTTTTGTTCTGTTCTTATGAGATCAAAACAGCGAGGAAACACTCACCCCGTCTTCTTCTCTGTGTGGGTTTAGCCTGTTGTAAACGGCCTCAATTACACTACGTCTGGAAGAGGAGAGAAGACAGATTAGACAGAACTCTTAAAACCACAGATGTTCAAAATGGCTCAAATCAGCATTATTTTGTTTTACACATTATAAAGGAGGGTAATAATTAAGCACTGCAATTAACTCTCTATACCTATGTATTGATATTTCTAGCTGTATATATATTCTTGCACCAAGAATCAATATTTTTATGTTAATTTTCACCTAAATACTTATATAATTTAATATATCACTTTATCTACACATTATATAGCAGGGGTAATTACTTCTTGAATCCCAAAATATATATTTTTTTTTCACCTGTGCTGTATATTCTTACACCTGGAATCAATATTCTCAGTTAACTTTCACATTCATATTTATATAATCTAATATTACGTATTATATAATAACAACATTATAAAAAAAGATACATTACCAGTCAAAAGTTTTTGACCAGTAAGATTTTTAATGTTTTTTTTTTTTTTTTAAAGAAGTCTCTTCTGCTCACCAAGCCTGCATTTATTTGATTCAAAGTACAGCAAAAACAGTAAAATCTTAAATATTTTTACTATTTAAAATAAATGTTTTCTATTTGAATATATTTTAAAATTCCTTTTTTTCCTGTGATTTCAAAGCTGAATTTTAGCATCATTAATCCAGTCACATGAACCTCCAGTAATCATTGTAATTTTCTGATTTGCTGCTCAAAAAACATTATTATTATTATTATTATTATTATTATTATTATTATGTTGAAAACAGCTAAGCTTAAATTTGAGCTGATCTTTGGATATTTCTATTCGAAGAATCATGAAAAAATATTTACTCAACAGTTTATAATATTTATAATGACAATAAAAAAAAATGTTTTTTGAACAGCAAATCAGCATATTAGAATGATTTCTGAAGGATCACAGGAATAAATAACATTTTATATTATATATTCATGGGTCAAAGACGAAAAAGGGGTTTAGGCATAAAAACAGTGAGTGTAATCCTGCTTTAAATTGTTGTTTTTCCCCCCAAAAATTAAAAAGTTTTCCGCTTTATTTAATTGCATTTTGTTTTTGTGCGCAAAAAATAAATATCATACATTTCTCCCTAATTTACAGAAGACACGCAATAAAATGCCATTCAGTGTAACAATCTTGTCAGGCATATGTACAACACAAATCTATTTATAACATATTAAAAGAGAAATTACTTTCAACCCAAATACTAATTAGTTGTAATTTTACATTTGTAAAAATTGCCTTTTTTTTTTTTAAACACAATAAAATTTAATATGCTCCCTTATT
The DNA here is from genome assembly GCF_049309525.1 of Garra rufa. Lineage (NCBI taxonomy): Eukaryota > Metazoa > Chordata > Actinopteri > Cypriniformes > Cyprinidae > Garra > Garra rufa. The sequence goes on along the minus strand of NC_133382.1, from coordinate 23,677,672 downwards.
CTTATACATTTCAATACGTACAAGTCAAAATAAGCATGTTGTTAGAATTTTTACATAATATTGTGTTACACTGAATGACAATGTAACATTATTTCAACCAAATTTTGACATTTATTCTCCAAAAACTATTCTTCGAAACCTTAAAAGTAGACACTTTACTTACATATATTGTGCTTTCTATTGACAAAATTTAGTAAATGACGTTTTGACATTTATATATTCGAATAGAAAAGAGTTATTTTAAATAGGAAACATTACAAATTCAATTAAATACATTAAAAATCTTACTGTTCAAAAACTTTTGACTGGTAGTGTATCATTTTCATATCTAAATAATAAAAAAATGTGGACGATACCAGAATGTTATGTTATGACCATTAATTGAGATTAAACAAAAGAAAAAAAAAGAAGGGGGGAAAAAAACTCTATACAATTGTGTCTAAATAAATGACAAATAAAATGGAGTGAATTTAGGCATCACAACAGTGTCTAACAGTGTACAGTATGAAAAATGGAAAATTTGCACGCACAACTAAATACCTAATATTAATCAATACATGACTAATATTAACAGAAGTTGACAGTAAAAAAAGGTATTGGATCAATATCACCTACCCCTGAACATCAATGCACAATAATGTTTATTTTCAAAGAAAATTTTAACAACAAATTATTACAGCTTTAAATATTCAACACTAAATAAATCACTTGTTTTTAGCATGACCCAGATATCAAAAGAATATTGCACTGCCATGTGTCTGCGGTTTACCACTCCTGATACAATAGTAGGGCAATTATAAAAATGGCTCTGATCAGCATAAATGTTATATGAAAATGTAAATGTAACTTAATTTTGAACCCCTACTTGCTAGCGAGACCACCTCCCGGTGGCAGGTTGGGGATGCTCTCAGGGCGAAGGTTGTGCATGACATGGCTTAGATCTGGGATGCCTTCCTCCCCTGACTTCTCCATGATTTCTGCAGAGAGAGACAACCACATTACACATGTGGGGCAACAAACTGCTAATGGAAGCCTGGAGCGTTTCCTCCGCCGTGACTGCTGCCGTGAAACCTTAGAACGATGTAGGCACAGGATCAACCATCCCACTTAGAGAGACAGTGTGAGAAAAATAACATCCAGCCAGAGGAAGAACGCCAAACAGGTTTCATCACAGCTGTCCTAACTACATGTCAAATGGAAAAACACTAGAATTGTTTTCAGAATTAATACATTCCCAATCCAGGAAAAGACCCTACGAGCCTCCAGATATTTTAGAACATGCCAGAATGTTGAAAGAGAAGAACCAGAGGGAGAAGAGGAGATCTGCAATCCAAACAGTAATTTCGAACCCCATGACCGACGCTAAGGTCTGGTATTAGAACTTCTTGAATTACAAGATGTGCATTTCCATCACACTAGTATAATGCAGAAAACTGGCTGACAAATTAACAAGTGCAACCTCTTACCTTCAACACGAGCCTCCAGGAACTTGTCCAACTCGGCCTCTCTCTTAACAGCCTCCTCTGATACCTTCGGTGCATTGGGGAAACATACTAGAACAACACTCATGTTGTCACGGCTTCCCTGGTTAATAAAAAAAAGTAGATGGTACATTAAAAAAAAAGAACAGTTCACTAGGCAAAAATCCAACCTGTCATGCAAGTGTTTATAACGCCACACGCTTCTACTGTAAACCACCATAAATCTAGACCGCCTCCGATTTCGCCAATATTTACGTCGGATGGAAATTTGTGACATCTATTCATACTTGGACACTAAGCAGAACCTCACTGAGAAAAATCTTCCAAGTGGAAGGAGGGAAAAAAGCTTAGTTTCCAATGTATATATGAGCCATACATCATGAAAAAGCATGAAGGAGGTTACAGACTAATAACGGAAAGCCCTGACATCAACTTGAGCAAATCCATGCCAGATACAAGAGCTGTGACGTCACTCACAAGCTCCCTGGTTCTGTCTGAGCATCTGGAGAGCTGGTGTCTACACAGGCAAGAGGGCTTGTGTGCGTTTTAGGTGGGTTTTGGAGAATTTAGATTGTTGAATAGCACGAGACCATCAATGAACACTTAAAGGCCGTGTGGAAAAGGGAGTAGGGATTGTTTTTATAGAATCACAAGTTACACACAGCAGGTCTGTCTAATGAGACCAGCAGGATTATAACGATTACGTAAAGACTCAATGATTCAGCTTCATAATTGGCTGTGCAACTAAAGTAAAACAGAGCAAAGAGATTTACAAGGTAGCCTTTGGGACAAAACCCAAGATTTAAAAGAAAGTTTGACTTAATGTCATTTACACAGTTTGCGTTTTAATGCACAGTCTAATTTAAAAACATGACCCTGGTGAAGTGTATTTTAAATTGGTCAGTGGATCTAAAATTAACAATATTCTAAAAAAATATTGTAGTTTGAATCATAATTAGGCTTTTCTTGAAATATTCTTCTAGAAGAGGGTAATAAACTAATAATAAACTAACCATTAGCCAAAACGAACCAAACTTTTTTAATTTTTGAAGTCACACAGTCCGTGATGGACAGATCGTTAACGGCTGGTCAATGTGGTAATATAGTACATCGGGCAGGACAAATGCTCACCTATCATTCAGACCTCAAATGTGGTTTTTCATCTGAAAGATGTATGTAGTAGAAACTCTTCATGGCAGCTCAATCTATGTTAGCCATAAAAATGTGCGCTATACAAATGTGTGCGAAGTGTGAAAGCTGAACAGTAGTGCGCTTACTGCACGAGGCGCCAGTGCGGTCACTTGCTCTTAAAATACACATTTTTGGTCATACTGATAAAAGTAATACATCTTTCGAATCTGTAAAGACTGTTTATTTGTGTGCACTCACAGTAACAACGAAACGTTGCACTAAAATAATGAAAGCAGATGCGCTTTCTGCCATCTCTTGAGCGTGAAACTTCGAAACTCCATATAAACTTGCCATACAGACATGAAAAACATCTATAGAGAGTGAAATGTTTACTTTTAAATTAACCAATTTAAATAGAAAACTAATAGTCTCGGATGCATGTTTCATACGGATTACATAATCGAAGCACATCCACTACTGTGGCTTCTAAGCACTAGGTTATCAATAAATTATTAAAACGTTAATGCAGTCTTCTTGCAGTTTTTTTATTGTATCTGCCGGTGCGCCATGGCAAGCTTTTCTGCATGCGCTTGAGCGCTTATTAGACTATGTATTCAATTATTTACATGGTTTATTAATAAATGTGTGACTAATAGCTGACTAACGCTTAAAATGAACGACTACTAGTTGACCTGAAAAGTCTTTAGTTGAGGGTAGCCCTATATGTTACATCACAAATAAAATCAAGATTACTAGAGTGACAGAAGCCCTTCTTCGCCATGCAGATTTGTAGTCATTTGGCTTCTGAATGTTTAATAAACTACTAAATTAAGATTTCCTGATAATTTACTCACCTCCATGTCATACAAAATGTTCATGTCTTTCTTTCTTGAGTCAAAAAGAAGTTTTTGAGGAAAACACTCCAGGATTTTTCTCCATATGGTGGACTTCATTGGGGATCAAAGGGTTAAAGGTCCAAATTGCAGTTTCAATGCAGCTTCAAAGGTCCCAGGCAAGGAATAAGGAAACAAAAAACAACAACAACAAAAAAATCGATATACTTTAACCAAAAATGCTCATCTTGTACTAGCTTTGCATCTACAACTTTACACATCACGCAATCACATAATCATTTGTGTATTCCAGTTCAAAAAGGTAGTAGGGCAAAAAACTAATTTCTCCTTCAATTTCAAAGTCGTTCAACATTGTTTCACCTTTTTTTTGTAAAGGGCGTTTGTGTTTCTTTGCACATTCAAACCCCTGGGTCGGTATTTCCCCCTACTTAATGCATGACCTTTCCTACATGAATTCGTAATGCAGGAAATCGAGCAAGTGCAAGACGAGCATGTGTTTAAAAAAATATACACATTTTTTATTTTTAGAAAATTTTTGCTAGATAAGACCCATATTTCTCAGCTGGGATCATGTAGAACACTTTGACACTGCACTGAAACTGCAATTTTGACCTTTAACCCGTTGATCCCCATGGAGACAAATCCTGAAATGTGTTCCTGAAAAACCTTAATTTCTTTTCAACTGAAGAAAGAAAGACATGAACATCTTGGAAGACATAGAGGTGAGTAAATTATCAGGAAATTTAAATTTCAAATGCTCTGATCTCCTCACCTTATGTAAACAGGTGTCCACCACAGAGTTGCAGACCTTCTCCAAGTCATCCCACACCTCTAGCCGAGAGCGCACAAAATCACACAGCTCCTCGTTGCTCATCACATCCCAGATGCCATCGCAGGCAAGCACCACAAACTCATCCTCTTCTGAAACGCGTGGGATTTCAAACACCTCCGGTTCCGGAGATACCAGCTGCTCAGTGGGGCCCTTCCCATCCACACACTTGTAGTCATAGTCCCCTAGGGCGCGTGACACAGCAAGCGAACCATTCACCCTTTGGATCATCACAGAACCTCCTGCGTTTTGAATGCGCTCTTTTTCACGTGGGTTGCACGGCTTGTGGTCTTGCGTGGAGAACCGTACCTGTCCGGCACGGCTGAGAACGGCACGGGAGTCTCCGCAGTTGATGAAATAGAGGTGCTCGGGGGACGCCAGCACGCCGACCGCCGTGGAGCCGCTACGGTCCATGCCGTTACGTAGATCAGAGAAGTTGCGCATGTACTCGTCGATCTTCAGGAAGCCGGAACGAATGCCGCTTTTAACACCCTCCACGGAGTCGGGTCCTGAACGGAAGTCCTCGCTGCTGGTTATGATGTGCTCCAGCAGGTGTTTGGAGCAATAGTTGGCTACGCGGGAGCCAGCGTGACCGTCGTACACTGCGAAGAAGGACCAGTCATCTAGGCCATGTGGTAGACCCACGACGGCTGTGTGCGCATCCTCCATCTCTACCCGCCAGCCCTGCATGCTGCTCAGGCCAAAGCGCAGACCGTTGCCCGCTCCGTGAGCATTATGTTTCTCCGTCTTCGGTTTGTCCAAGAAGGCCCCCATGGCTCAGGACACCGTCTGCAAAAGAAAGAAGGATACAAAGTTGCTTTATGTGACATGTGTACATATTACAACAATAACAAAGTGCATTTTGAGAAGTTAAAGGGATAATTCAACTCAAAATGAAAGCTCTCTCATCATTTACTCATCCTTATGTCATTCCATAACCATAAGGCTTTGGTTAATTAAACAACAAATTAAATGAAACCTGAGAAGTTTCTGTCCCTTCACTGAAAATCTGGGTGTCCAAAACTTAGAAGATCCAAAAAAAGTAATAAAATGAAACCATAACAATAGAGCAGTTTAATCCAAGATCATATCTCTTCACAAAACGTATGATATTTTTATAACCTTTTTGGATCTTTTAAGATTTGGCTACCTGGTTTGGAACAACACAAAGCTAAAGTAAACTACAATTTTTATTTTTTGGTGAACTAACCCTGTAACAAAAGTATGTTGTTATAACAAAGCGCAACAGGCCATTTAAATCAACACACACTGGGTTGGTCTTCCAGGACATTAGCCAAATAAACACTTCAACAATGTTCTTTTTGCATTACACAAAGTCATAAATTGCTCACAAAAATAGTGTGTGTATAAATGTACGAGATGAGAATGAAGGCTGTGAAAGTGACAACCGCCTACTGAGTTACTGACAGATCTTGATGTGATCTAAAGGCTACCGTAACAGCAGATATGAAGATAATAACTAACAAACTGTCAAAAGCTCATCAAAAAGCAATTTAGTTTTTCAGACAAGCTTCAGCAATTGTTCATCAAGACTGATTAAAAACAAACACAAGAGCATTAGAAGACTAGATCAGTCATAAATAACTGAGTAGGCAGCAATTAAAAAACAGTGTATATTGGAAAACATTTAGGATGATGCTAAATGAGAAATTCTTTGTAGAAGTGTCATAATGCATACAAATTTACTGTTTTAGTCTAATTAATATTTTGTTATCAATAAACACAAACACTACCATTCAAAAGTTTTTGAAGTCTGTTTTATGCGCACCACAAAATACAAAAATTAAAACATTTCTCTATATAATAGAATTCAGTCTTTGGACAGCAAAGCTGTATTTTCAGAAACCATTACTCTAGTCTTTAGTGTCATGTGTCATGTGCAATGAGTTGTAAGCAAGACTAAGATTTCAGTGAAGGGGTGGCTCAGAGATAGAGCATGAATGAAAGCTTTCTGTCAAAATCTCCTCACAGCATTATAGGAGAAGCAGTACCTAAATGAAAGTGCAAGGATGTCAAAAAAGGCTTCTGGACAAATAGGCTACACAGACCGATGGGGTGTGTCCGGATGGTAACTCAAGCTCCTGCATCACCTTTCATCTCAAGTGTCATCTCTTCCATGAACCACGCTTGAAAAGAAAAACACGAACTGGTTTTGGCTATCTCTACCTCATCCTCAGGACGAGCACGCACACAGACATCAAATGGACGCATGTACCGTACAACTGCCGAATGCACGCAAAACGCTCTCTAAAAGGAGTTTAGCAGAACTTACAAGGCCAGAGGAAAAATGTATTATTGATCACTACTAAGACAGAAGGCAAAATTTATTTTTCATGAGCCCGATTCCCCATCTGAATGCAGGATTAGAAAGTGTGGAGCAGCTTTAAGCTGCTTTGGCCAAACCTCAACCTTAAGACCATTACATGACTCCAGGAATAGCCACTGAAATGTATTACAAGCCCAAATAAGCCATTAGACAAATGCAATGGGAGCTGCCTCGTAAGCTATGCGATCACCGCCTGGGACCTTGACCTAGCAAACCCTAAAAAAGCCAGCAGGCTACTAACCAACAGTAAGTCAAGGTTTGCCAAACGATATTACAAGCAGGGGTCATGGGATAGGCCAAATTACGGTTTCTCTCATTCTCTCAACGTGTTCCTCTTCGCAGGTCTGTTTATGCACCGTGAGAAGGGGAACTGGCAGCGGTCAGCGAGGCCCAGATCCAGTGAAATTTCCAGCATTCAGAGGATCATGGGCTCGTCCAAACCAGAGCATGTGGCACATCGGGGTCTAAACTAGAGTTACCCAGAAGGGTGGTGCTCCCAGCCAGCTTTTTCGCTCACAACTCCACACACGACAGGCATGGAAGGCATGTGACCAAAAAAGGCGGTCGGGAGCTGGAGAGTGTGTTAGTGTGTGTGTGGTTGGATGAGGGCACAGGTTGTTGTGCAGTGTCATGGCTTGGCTGGCCAGGCTGTCGGCTTGGCCGGTCCTCCCCCTCTGAGCATGGCTCTATTTATATCCCTTCAAACCCAGATTGGGTTACTTGCTTCTGAAAGTGGGCAGGGGCGAAGTGCCGCATCCTTATGGCTGTCATTCATGTGGGGATTCTTCCCAACATTCACGTTTAGACGTCCTTGTCAGATTCTCTTCTTTCCGAGGCCTTGAGGCTGGGATGATCTCTGTCAGGAGTAAATGGGCTGATCCATCATGCAGCGCTCGCTTTGATCAAACCCTGCCATTAGCATGGCAGATACACTCGAGAGGAAGCTTTGTTAATGCTTCAGCTTCAAAACAAGCGCACAAGACCAGGTGCAGTATACGCACGAACGTATCAGATCAAACGCTAATAAACAGGCACAACAGCAGGAAATGAGGGGGGTTTGGTAAGGTGGCTTGATGTGTACGTGAAGAAGGGAGGGTTGAAACCGGACAGCAGAGTTTAGCTTTTTCCCCTCACCAGAAACTAAGAGGCAAGAATAAAGACGTATATCTAGTACATCTTAAAGAAAGAAAGACATTTTCAATTGAAATGTAGTTACATATAGACACTGATGCACTAATCCTGGCTGGAAGCGCTATGGATTAATCACAGGTTATATTTAGGATTTATTTATATCCGTTTCCCAATACAGTTTTGAAAGACAGGTTGTATATTCATTGAGAGTGACCCTTTCAGAGGAACACACTTTTTCCTGGTGGAGCAAAAATGACTGAATAAATCTTAGAAAACTGCATTTTTACATTAGAGATGAATCTACACCACCACATAAGTAATTATATATTACTTGAGTTTAATAAAAACATGTCTACTGCAAATCAAGAGCAAGAATAGATCTTTTCCTTTCCAGGCTGGTTGCAAAAAGCAGACAAATGTATAGCACGACCAATTCATGAAAACAAATGACTCTTATGAACAGATTCTCTTCAAGTCCCCTTGAAAAGAAACTTGCCATTTTTTTGGCTTTTAGTATGAATATATTAGCCTTAAGGTTATCTATAAGTGTTTCAAACGATGACAAAATTTTCATTTACAAGATATAAACATTCAATACTTACAGTCTTTAACTTCCACCAAAATTAATCAATGATTTTGATGACATTACCCTGCACTTCAGATTCTCATCAAACTTTCTGTCCAATTAAATGCTCTCTAGGGGTGCTTTCACACCTTGCCTGTCGTTTTGGAACCTAGTGCGTTTCCCCACCCTTAGCTCGGTTCAATTGGGCATATGTGAACACGGCAATCGCGCTCGGATCCTTGCCAAAACGATCAGTCTGAGATCGCCTAAACAAGGTGGTCTCGGCTCTATTGAAAAAAAAAAAAATTTATTTGATCCAACGGACCAGGCTATATCACAACGTATAATGGCTAATTTAAGATCTGTGAAAAACAGTAGCTTTGTTGTTTTGCTAATACCTCTTAAAATGAACCTGTGAATGTCTGTGTGTGGGCATGTCTTCACGATTCAAAATCAAAGCGCGCCTTTTCATTTTATAACGCCATCTTATTGCTCTCTTATTGCAGTAGGTGCATTTAGGTGCAATAGTGTTGTTGTTCCATCCTGATGGATGACAGGACAGCTGAGCGGAATCTCAGAAAATAAACTGTGGAACTTTGACCAATGAGAGGACAGTTTACTTGCGCATGTTAAAACATTGAGTCCGTTTAGAAACTTTGCTGTGTGAAAGCAAACCGCGTAATAATTTTAATCCCCATTTCAAAACAAAGCAATCGGTCCATAGGTGTGAAAGCACCCTAGAATTTGAAGCATCCCAACCCTTTTCACTATAAATACACGCTGACGCTGCAGCTGAAATTGGTTACTTGTTTATGGAATGTTTCTGAGTGTAAACAGGCTTTCCATGGGTGCGAAAGAAGTCTGGTTTCGCATAGTTTCACACGAACCGCCACAGCATGCGCATAATGCTCTGGTCCAGAGACGCAATAGCACATAGCAGATCATATGCACTAATCTGTGCAGAGTATAAAATGTATCAGACCCATTTGAATTCTACACAGAATGGTATATTTCATAGTGATATGGGTGAGCTTGTAGTTGTCATACTCTGTCAAATGCAGCTTTATTGAGTTCAGCTCTAGCCCAAGCTATGATATAAACAAAACGCTATTGGCTACTTTAAAAAGGGGGCGGGACTGCTGGATATATCCCACCCAGTCGTCCTGTTTCAGTTGAACTTACGTCAACACAGAATACTGCCGCATGTTTCAAAGCACTTCAGTGGACCTTTAAGTTAATGGTTTTAATCAGTCCGTTGAATCTTACCCAAAATGAACTCTTTGAATCATTCAGAGTTGTTACTGAATCAACACTGACTTTCAACTAAAAACAGGAAGATAGGACGGGACAGATCCAGCAGTCCCGCCCGCTTTTTTAAAAATAGCCAATAGCATTTATATCACAGCTTAGGCCAGAGACGTTGAACTCGGTAAAGCTGCATTTGCATATGATCTCAAATCTCATTCATATCACTATAAAATATAGCATTCCGCATAGAATACAAATGGGTCTAATAGGTTCTGTGGTCTGCCATTTGTGCTATCGCGTCTCTGGACCAAAGAAGACTGTGCACGCTGCTGTCTTCATTTGCCCCAATGAAAAGCATATTTACACTGCCTGAATCGTTCCCTATCCCCTACATAGTGTACTACGTACTAGGGCTGTGCAATATGGACAAAATAATCATGTTGCGATTTTTTGAACAAATATTGCGATTGCGATTTTATTTGCGATTTTTTTTTTTTTTTTTTTTTTTTGCTTTTTCAAACAAGCTACATACATACATTCTAAATGTATTCAGTGCACAAGAAGTGCATAACAAAACATTTTACCATGAAATAACATAGTATTAAGTTTAATAAACAAAACTGTAGTAAAATTGTCTTTACAACAGACAACATAAAATAAATAAGCCATTTTACTTTTTTCCCCCGGTACTTTAGCCTACTTTGTGCAATAACGAATACATTCACTTCATTGGAAAAATAAGTCCAAAACTCTATTTTAACATTTTGAGGGTTCAAAAAACTTTTGCTTTTAATTGTTATGTGTTTTAGTTTTTCTGATAATGAAAAAGCATAAACATTTATTTATTTTTAATCAAATGAAAAATAAACCCTTTTAATTTTTGTCAAACAAACAGAAATTTACTGTTAAAATCAATGCATGGAAGAAAAATTATATTCAGTTTAAAACGTTTAAATAATAATTAAGTGGTTAATCTTGTTGTAATATATTTTTTTTAATCATATATATTTTTATGTAAATTATTTAAATAGGAATATATAAACACATACATTATACTGTACAAAAGTAATACAGGACTAATATTGTTCTATTACATGTTAAACCGTACTTTTATTTTGACAGGTTGCAGTGAAGTTCCTGTGTGTACATGATGCTAGTTTTCTCAAATGAAACGGTAAAAGTGAAACTCACAGCAGCGATTTGGCGATTGAGTTTATCTGTTCATGTGAGATGCAAATGCCAAAAATTAGCGGGAGCATCACGTGTGCTTCAGTGTGCGTGTAGTAAAGAAATAAAAACGCGTCCATTCATACATGCAGAAGCAAACGGAACATGCAGGATTCATATTAAAACGGTCTTTTTGCATTTCAGTTTTCACAGACACTAGTCCATATCGCGATTTGAATTAAGTGACAGACCAACTTTTGATTTATGAATCCAAAAATCGACGAATTACGTGGCATTCCGCGCTATAGTAAATTAGGTTTTTATGAATGGAGTCCGCGATCCAGTCCGTGTTTTCTTGGAGGAGACATTGTAATCACGCGACCATGAAGAGACAGAAATGACATGCCTTCGTGTAAATAAGATAAATAACATAAGGCAATTTAGTTTGTTTAATAAAAGAACTATGTATGGACCTGTTCTATAGGAAAGATAACCTTAAAGGACTTCTATTGTGATCTGGCGCTATATCGAAAATAAAATGAACTTGACGTTCAAGGGGGCGGGGGTGCTGTTGGGGGGATAGATAAAATCGCAGCCTTGTGCGGTTTAGAAATCGCATGTGCTTAAATCGCGATTTTTTTGCGATTGCGATTAATTGCACAGCCCTACTACGTACAGTACAGTACAGAAAATACTAACTCTGTGAACATGCGACCAGTTTTAGCCACAGCTTCAGCATGTATTCATAGTTTAGTGGGCGTGACACACTGAATTCTAGAAAGCATTTGATTGGACGAAAAGTTTGATGAGAATCTGAAGTGCGGGGTGATGTCATCAAAATTGTTAATCGATATTGGTGGAAGTGAGAGACTAAGTTTTGAATGCTTATATCTTGTAAATGCAAATTGTTATTGTTTTGGAGCACACTAGCTTACAGATAACTTTAAAGTCAACATATTCATACTAAAAGTTTAATTTCATGGGGACTTTAAAGGTTAGAGTTGGGTAATCTGTGGTTTCAATTGGACTCAAACAACTCAACAGAAAGATGTTTGTGGCACACAAAGAGCTTTTACTCTGTCTACTAAAGACACATAAAAACTAAAATCTGTATAATTACTGGTTGTGTATATGACATGGAAATAAGGGCACGCTTTGCATATTAAATAAATAATTCCATATGCATTAAAATAAACAGAACCATGTCGGAAATGCTGTAGTACACAAAAAGGATCCATAGGGATAACTTCTGCTATAGCAACAGTGTAAACCAAGAACTTAAAAGAGAAGCATGTTCAAACAGGACACACATGATTTACTGCTGTAGCAACACTTAGGATTAGGATGTTGAAAATGTTGTAGTGATGTATTCTGATGCTGGGGGGGGGGGGGTATTTTTTCTTAGCCTAATTAGACCAAGTGTATGAACAAGTACATGGGCATTTTAATAAGGTCCAAATTGATGTCATAACCCCCAAGCTCGTTGAGGCACAATAATGACTTCTACCCCCGTTTTCTTTACAAGACTCCTACTTAAAAATAAAGTAAACAATGTGGCGTCACCAAGCAACTCCAGTGCTGCGCTCTAAATAGGGGGCTTAGCTTCATTCAGTGACCTAACTGCAAGCTCTGCATCTTCTCGGGACATGAGATGACCTCCACGCATTTCCGTTTTAGCTCAGCATGAAGAAAACAGGCTTTGAGCTTAACCTCTGGTATAGAGTCAGCTACTGATAGGATTTTGTCTAAACCATTCAGCTTTCTGTTTCGATATGATAAACAATGCTTTATTGAATGGTAGATATCCTATTTATGGTGTCTTGAAATTACACAAATGAGTCAGTATATATACACACAGATAAGCCCATTTGCCACCAAAATGAAGTTGACAACAGTATTTGCCAATCCACTGTCAATATACAGTGGTATTCCTGTTATATAACTGGCATAAAGTCAGACTCAATTTAAAACCTGTTCACACCTACAGTGATAACTATAAAGACAACAGCAGTGATATTAAATCAGCACCCAGACCAATGCACAACAACATTGTTTTTAAGTGTGTACTGCATTTATGTCAGAATCTGATCGGCCCATTGATTTTATCATTCATTAGCCAGAAAAAATATATATATATCACTCTGAAAGTGATTCCAACAATATTGTTCTCTATTCAAACAGAACTAGAATATTTATTAAAACTTTAGAGTTGTTACAATTGTCTTCCTTGGTTAGACGTGACCTCTATAACTCTTGGATAGTTCAGCCAAAAATGAAAATTCTGTCATTAATTACTCACTCTCAGGTCGTTCCAAACCCACAAGACCTTTGTTCATCTTCGGAACACAAATTAAGATATTTTTGATAAAATCTAGGACTGGGCGATAATTCGATAACGATAATTATCACAATATAGTTTTTTTTTTCCCGATAAAACGATAATGACAGTTCGATAAGTGCTCGATAATGTTTACGCACTATGCGTAACGCTGTGCAGGCATTTTGCAGCCTGCACTTCTGGAAGGCCACATGCAGTATTTAGTTTACAGCCACAGGGCTCTAGTGCAACCATTTCACTCGCATTTGCGACTAAAAATTAGTACGTGCGACTGTAAAAAAATATTTAGGAGCACCATGTGCGACTGACCCGATCAGCATATTTGTGTTTGCGCTCAGCGGAGATTTAAAGGTTTCTACGTGTTTTTGCAACCTTGAGTAATGCATCACAGACAGATCTCACGAATCCTTTCATAAAGTATAGAGAGTGTGTAAATAAGAGACTGACTGTGCAGTAAAGAGAACGTCGTTGTTTATAATAGAGCTTTGTGATATCGCAAACTAAGATGAGTGACAGCTTTTAATAATTTTAAGGTGGTTTGTAAATGAGATATTGATCTAATACAGCAGTTAAATAAACAAGAAGTTATTATTAAGTGACTTACATTGACTGACTACAACACTACTACTATATTTCGTCATCAAAAGTAATCTGAAACAAGTCACAACTGCGCGCATCTCCATTCAAACACAGCGGTGTTTTCGTTTATGAATGAACGTGCATTTTTAAACGAATCTAGTGAAATGATTCAATTTCCCATTCATAAAGACAGTCACTCAATTTATTCCCGAATGAATCATCCGTTCAAACAAATCAAATGACTGATATGATTCAGTAATTAAATCAGTGTCTTGCCGCCACCTGCTGGCAGATCTGTTCAGTTATATAAATCTTTAATATTTCTGTTTTCAAAAGTTTATATTATAGATTTTACATTAATCTCAACATGAATTTATGATTTTGATTGCACTCACCTCATTAAACCTCATTGAACATATGAAAAGGTAAAAAACAAAATTCCCCTGTAAATCACTTTGAAGAGTCAAATATCACCTCGTAATAGGAAGGCTAATTTTTTTTTAATAAGAGTTTCGATTATAGTTTAGAATGTGCTCCTAAAATTTTGACTGCTCCTAAATTTAAGTTAGGAACACAAGTGCTCCTAACAAGAAAAGTAAGTGTAGAGCCCTGAGCCATTATTTTTTATTTTATTTATATTGTCAGACAGCTAAAACATTTTACAAAATGTGTTAAATCAGCTGCACAAAGGGATTGGCATGCTGAAAAGATTTGTCTATTCTTATTTTTGTTGAATGATAAATATACTTAATCACTTTAACTCTGCATTTACAGTCAGAGCCATGTTACAAGTGTTGTATCATTTTACAGTTCTTATTTTTTATAAAAACGTTTTATATATTCTACCTCAATTGATTATTGTTAGGAAAGTATTTGTCCTGTTCTGACAATAAACCATAAATAATAATTAACTGTCGAGAGTAAAAATCTGCCTTTAAAATTGATAGATATAATTATAAAGATTTGACATTTATCGTGATAATTATCGATATCGACTGATATGAAAAAAAAAATTATCGTGATAATTTTTTTTGCCATATCGCCCAGCTCTAATAGAATCCAAGAGCTTTTGGACCCTGCATTGACAGCAACGGAACTGACATGTTCAAGACCCAGAAAGATAGTAAGGACATTGTTAAAATAATCATTTTAACAGGGATCCACACAAATGGGAATTCTGCTTGAGGACAAAAGCTTTCACCATATTGGCCAACAGAAAGTTGCTTGGTTTATACACCGCTGCACTATTAAAAATAGACAATGGACTTTTTTGCCTGCCAAATTTTGCTAATGTGACTACACCTTTGACAGGCTAGAATGAGGAATGAGACAAAAGAATACTAGACTAACACCCTTAAAATTAATTATTGGAAATGTATAACGCAGTCTTCTGTATGGCGTGTTGTACAGAGGTTCTAGCCACTTCATGTTCAACTAAAATAACATTTCAAATTAGGGATGTTAACCGATGACCGTTTGACCGGTGGTTGACCGTATCAACGTTAACCGGTCAAAGTTGTCGGTAGTCGGTTAAAAAAAAAAGTGCCGGTGCGTCTTTTACGCATTCAGAAGGTGCCTGTTTTATCCATTGGTTTTATCATGTTGCAGTCTATTAGGCAACATTCCGCATAAGATGGGCTTAGATTTGGAAATACATTACATCTACATTTCAGTGGTAACCGATAAGGTGATGATGATCATCATCTTTCTTTATTATGGTTAGCACTACCGAAACTAAAGCGGCGTCTCTTCGGAGCTGTCATTTTCTTAAATGAGCCGTGGCAATGTTTCAAATGAGCTTCTAACCTAGACAAACGCCTTTATTTTCAAAGCGATCACCTTGTACCCAAACTATTTGAAACTAAGGAGCCATTTGTCCTACGATTACATACAACAAGCTCTTCGGCGCCGCGTTTGCGGGACTCATGTTTCGCACCGTAGGGGATTTTAAAAAAGTGACGTGAGTGGCGGCATAGATATATATACATAGATACCGCATTGGACCGCTCCAAGCACGTAGATGCGTCCGCCATATTGGAACGGTCCACTTGACGTCATTCACCATACTGTAGGTTCGCAGACCAACGGCTGTGCAGGACTGTGGCTTTTCGAATTTTCAGTGATTACTATGAGATCTATGGGTGAATGACGTCAAGTAGACCGCAGTGAAATGGGCCCATATAAACAGTCGCTAATGAGGCATCTACGTATATATATCTATGAGTGGCGGTGTGTGTGTGTGTGTGTGTGTGCGGGAGGCAGAGCGGCAGATAGAGGCCGCGATCACACCGAACGCGTTTTTGCAGTTGGAGGCGCCTCTTTTGAATGGTTTTCTGTTGGCAGTGAGCGTTCTACGCGCTGCTTATGCGCCCCAGGCGCCTCGCGTTTTCACCGCCTGCTGCGCCTCGCGTTTATGCAGGAGCGCTCTGAGCGCGTGAAGTTGAAAAAAAAAAATCAACTCTGAGCGGAAAAACGCCCAACGTCATTCGCGTTCTTTTCCATTGTCCAATCGAATGAATGGAGAGGCGGGCCTTCTGTTGTGGTGACGGAATTTTACGGTTGCTTAAAAAGTCCGGAGACTGCAAGAAATAGAGGAGAAACCTTTTGTGTCTATCGTGGGTAACCCGGAGCTGTATTTTTTAGGGTTTCTAATATGACAGTTTACTTAACAGCATAAAACTAAGATTTTAGAGTGCTCGCGTTATAATCCTTTGATTTGACTGACAGGACAGCTGTTTTGGTCGTTGCTTATCAACATAAAAAAAACGCAGCACGCTCTTTTATTAAAAGTCACCAAAAAAAAGGCAGTGCTGTGCGCCTCGCGTTTTTAGAACTAAAAGACGCGTTCGGTGTGATCGCGGCCAGATGCGACAGAGTTGCGAAATTGCAGGCGCGGCTCGAAATGGCTGTTATTTCAAATAGCGTACCATATTTTAAACTAATCGGTTAACCGGTTTCAACCGGCTAATGAGGCTCGGTGGTCGGTCAAGAAATTTTTTAGTTTTCGCCATCCCTATTTCAAATACAAATTCATTTTGACTAGGGGTGAGCCAAAATATTGTTAGGGCAATATATTGTTGTCCCTCTCCTTGGGATATGGGAATCGATACGCTGGCACCAAATATTGATATTTTAATTACTAAAATAAGGTGTTCTAAATTAGTACTGTCAAACGTATAATCGCATCCAAAATAAAACCATGCGTGTACATATATATATATACACACACACACACACACACACTTATATATGCATAATAAATATGCACAGTACACATTATATAAACAAACTTTTATTTTCGATGTGATTATCAATACCACATAGATTTCCCTGCTCCCAGCGTAGCTACTTCATAGCTCCCCAAGGTGGAGCTAATCACATAAATGAGGGAAACGTGAACATAAAAGTTAACTAGCCTAAGAAAGAGAGATTTAACAGGATGTCGGACAGCAGTACGAGTAAACTAAAAGATGCCCCAGCCACATTTAAGATGAAAGTCTGGACCCAGTTCAACTTTTATACCATTAATAGTACAAACAAAAAATCGACAAAGAGTATGTGATATGCAAGAACTGCCTGGTAAAAGTAAAGTACACGGGCAATATCATGAACATGCAAAACCAACCTGATCATTTAAGTTTTGCGACACTCAATCGCCGTTTACGGATACCATAGGAATTAGGGATGCACCGAAATGAAAATTCTTGGCCGAAACCGAAAAAGAGGAAACCAAGGCCAAAAACCGAAACACTGAAAGAATTACGCCAATTATTAGTACCATTGCATTTATGGCTATGACTGTGTACTAATCTTACTAAAATCAAGGCATTGCAATTGCATCAATTAATATTAAAGTTTCAAAGAATAAATTTATTATATTAATTTAAACAATTCTTATCAATCAAGTATTATATAACTTAAATAGCATATACATATATTTTACTGCCTTTGTTTAAATTGTTTAATTGTCTAAATTTTTATAACACATTATCTTGTGGATCCATCAGTTCACATTTACAACTCTACATGTTTCTCTTCCAGCAGGAGCCGCTGTCAGAATGGTAGTACACAAAGCAGTGCAGCAAATGATTTTGAAATGTGCAGCGCTCATATTTATTCAATGGATAGCCTTTCGTTTCATCGCAATTCTTGTCTTTCAGTCTCCACATTTAAGACCACCTGAAGTCATAATTAAGACTTTCTTAACCCCTAATAACACTGCAGTCACCAATGAAAATTAAGAGCTTTATTTAAGACTTTCAAAAACAAACCTTACGCAAAATAAATTTCTTTATTTTTTTCCCACCATGTTCGGGGCACAAGAAAAATATTAGGGGACTAAATTAATATCAGCATATGAAGTATAATCGTCTCTCATTGTCTCTGAGAGAATGTGCACGTCAGATGCTAAAATCACTGTCAGTTTTTACTTTCACTTTAACATATTGCGCAGTTTTCACGTTGCTTGTGTGATATCCATTGGCTCACCTCCATGCTTTAAAACATAAATATTTATGAAAATACAGTATATAGAAAAGACATATCTTTAAAATATTGCGACGTAACACCAACGTAAAGCCATTGTTTTTCACTCACTGAAAGCTACATCTGTCTGCGCGCAATGCGCCGATCTCTGCTCTCATCACTGGCTGCACTCACGACTGCAGACACCCCTTATTGAAATTTCTGCATTACAAGTTTTGCACATCGCTATCTGTGGGTCTTTCTCAGATATACGTCCACACCGCAGACGTGCTGCTTCAGACGAACACGCGCAGGCTGCGGATTCTGTTTGCCTCAACATACTGTTTCGGCCGTGTTGTTTCGGTGATAAAAATCTTTCGGCCGAAAACCGAAAATTTTTGGTGGCCAAATATTCGGTGCATCCCTAATAGGAATGAATGAGAAGTGCTGATATTCTTTTGTTTTATGCCTGTGATAGTTATGAGTGAAACATCACGTCATTATTGTCCATCAAACAGTGCCACCTCGAGGAATAAAGGTGAATTGCACATATCGAATCATGAGATATTTACATATTTCTTAAAGTGAAAGCAGACTAATAGCACAAAACATGTACCTGCTTGTCATTAAAGGGATAGTTCACCCAAAAATGTTAATTCAGTCATTATTTACTCACTCTCATGTTGTCCCAAACCAGTGTTAATTACTTTCTTGTGCTGAACACAAAGAATGTGGCAACTGTTTGGTTACCCACATTCTTCAAAATAACATTTGTGTTCAACAAAAGAAAGAAACTCGGTTAAGTTTTTGCACAATTTTTAGCAGTTTGGGCTTGAGTAAAGAGAAAAAACCTGCACTTATCCTTTTCACAGGCATTTTGTTTTAATAATTAAGACAGATATCGTGGTGTATCATTATAAGATTGTCTAGCAATATATTATCGCAAAATTGCTGTATCTTGATATTATCGGCATCATGAGCCTTCCACCCCTAATTCTGGCTGTAATGCACTATATGTATTTATGGGCAGATTATGTAGGAACAAAGTGAGATATGTCTTCGTTTGTTTCTCAAGTCGGCTAACACACGAACCGGTTCTGACAGAGGTTCACAGATAGCGCAGGAGAACCGTTACAAAGAGGTGTTCCTGTGGTTAAAGTGCTACAGAGCACCCAGATCATTCAGGGCACTCCCTTAGCTAAAGGAAGATGTGTTGCATCACCAAGGCACCAAAACAAAAGAAGAGCAACGAGGCCCTGTATGGAGAGAGCTATATCTGTCCAGCTAGCCTCAGCTGAGTAAACACAGAGTTTGGAGAACGACAACCAACCCCTCTTCTATCACTCACACCATATGTGGCCTCTGCTCTTCTGGAGGCAGGATGAAAGATGCGACACCGGGTTCCTCTCCCCATGCACACATGTAAAGCGCAGAAGAGCTCTCACATCTACTGTACGAATTATCCGCCCCCTCACAGACGCACTGTAACTCCCACACCACCCTATCACAGTTGGAACCGCAAACTCTCGCCATCTTTCCCCTCGAAACTGTTGTCACTGGCCAGTCATTCGTATCAAAACCACACGGCGAAACCTGAAGCACAGGCCTGTACAGCAAAAACTGAGCCAAAATACATTGTATCAGAGTAAGAGGGAAGTGGATTTTGGCAGGCTTACACAACCACTGAGGGTGTGAGCTGACAGTCTGCTCGCTAAAAGGTCTGTGAGAGGAGAATGAGAGGGCAAAAAAGAGGGTAAAGTTCAAAATTAATGACATTTCGCTACCTGAAACTCTTTCGTACAAAGAATCACACAACTAGAGACTACAAGCAAATCCCGAGACTCAAGAGGAGAGCATCATCTTATGGGAATTGTAGGTCTCTGCAGGAGCACAGCATGTGAACGAAAAAAGTATACAGAGGTACACCAAATATGCAATACTGTGTCCTGCTGATGTTACAGGAAGGCAACAAGTATTCTAGTAGATGCTAGAGACATTTGAGCTAAAGTTCAACGCAAACTATGCACCTGTGACTCAAAAAACATCCAAGTCGTGACATTTTAGTCCCAAAATGACAATACTTAAAGCAGAAGTTCACTTTTCTTTTGCAATTGTATATTCACTACATGTGCTTTTCATTTTTATTGTTTTCACTGACCTCAGTACTGCTAGTCTCACATAGAAAGATTTCTGACTATTGGCATATGCCAAGCTCAAATTCACTCCTGGAAATTGCGCAGAAGCCAATCAGATTTGTAGCGGTGAGTTCTTGCCATTTTTGTGTGCAATATGCATCAGACGATCTGTAGGCGTGATGCCTGAGGGTTAGACTACAGTTAGATCAGAAACAGAACCTTAGCAGCAGCGCAATCGATTAAACAATACAATGCTTGTCTTTTACTTCACTAAAATGGCTTTGATATTGGTCTCAAACTGGTAAGTGAGCCAAAACCATTTAGTAAAACGGCAGCGCAAACTGAAGTGCCTTTTGGGATACATACTGATTTTGTGATGTGAACAAACATTGCCGATCCTCTAAGTAGTTTAACATTGAACTTATGACATTCCCAAGTTCCCTCAAAACGATGCACCTTGTGAATCTTTCAAACAAGCTTGTAGCAGACGCTCGTTTCCGTCTCACCACAATGGTGGTGCTCAGGCACGCAAAGGAGAAGTTCCTATGTGAACCAAATAGTTTGCTGGGGAAAAAAAAAAGACAACGTGAAGAGAAAAGGCAGACAACTTTGTGCTGTTAGAAAGAAGAGAAACTTTGTTGCACGATAGATGAGATCATTTAAGATCCTCATAAAGGAGCCAGTGAGATGCCATCGCAAAGTCACCCAAAACCAGTGGTACTTTCCTTCTGTTAGTGCACAGATTCTACTTACTTCAAGATTAAACATAAGTGTATAAAGTCAATTTTTTACTACTGTCGAAAAATAAAAAAAATTTGCACCCATGTAGGTTACGTACGTTCGTCTCAGAGCAGATTGGTTTACAGTAAATGCTGCTCCACACAAACAGTTATCTTTTAACATTAC
This sequence comes from Garra rufa, assembly GCF_049309525.1. Taxonomy (NCBI): domain Eukaryota; kingdom Metazoa; phylum Chordata; class Actinopteri; order Cypriniformes; family Cyprinidae; genus Garra; species Garra rufa. The sequence continues at coordinate 23,656,497 of NC_133382.1, read as the reverse complement.
ATGTGTGGAGCGTCTCAAACTTCATTTCTGCATATTGTTGTGAGTTTGGGTTTATTGTAACGTTCATCTGAGAATAAAACGTGCACATGCACATAAGGTAAAACATTCATAAACCTACACAAACAGGAGAATACATCAATATCTTTCTAAATATGCTAACTGTTCGTCACAATTTGAAAATAAAAGCTCAAAGCCTCACTCTAAGTTTACATGTTTTGATGTCCACATATTCAAGAAATTACAGTGGCTGTAGCATTTGTGTTGTAAAGAAATGGCCAAATATATAAAAAAATAAGTGGGTATTTAGTTAAATGTTTTTTAAGCAATATTAAACAAGGATTAGATTGTACTTTGCAGTCATTTGTTATAATGCGTAATGTATGTTAGCTCCATTGTTCATAATAAATTAACAGTTTTGTACAACAAAACTATGATTAGTTGCTTTTGATACTTCATTTATTACATCATTGTTATTATATATGCATGTTAAGTAATTTTAAAGGCTAGTATCTGCTTGGGTCTATTTTTATTACCACAAACAATTATTTATAATTATCCGATTAATCGTCAGGATAATCAATAGTTAACTCCATTATTAAAATCATTAGTGAGAGCCCTATTGCAAATTCAGTTTATGTGAATATACAATAAGCAATGGAAAGCAGCATTTAACAAAATACGTTTTTATCAAAAAATTTTCATGCTACACAGAGAATTACGTGACTGTTTTCTGGTGATAAGGTAAGTGTCACATGGACAGCTTAAACTAACCGAAAGAAACAAAATGAAATCTACTTAACCTACCTTTTTTTTTTTTTACATTCCAATAATGTTGCCTAATTATATATTATATTATATATATATATATATATATATATATATATATTTATATAGGAGCAATCAGTATATTACCCAACCCTGTATCACTGGTTGTAAATTTCAAGCAAATCCATCATAGAGGTTATAACAAATCTGCTGTGATTACAAAAGTATTTAATGATTAAAAGGTTCACACTCTTAAGATGAAAAACTCTAGTCTTATATACGTACAACAGAAAATCTTTTTTTTTGCAAAGATTAATGTGATGCTTTATGCAAAAATGAAAATTCTGTCATTAACTCAGTGTCTGTGGAAGACAAAAGATATTTTGAACAATGTTAGCAACCTAACAGGTGACCACAGTATGATAAAAAAAAAAAACTGGAAATATCTGTTTATGTGCCAGAGAAACATGAGGGTGAGTTTTAATTTTTGGGTGAACTATCCATTTAATGTGTATACATTTGGAAAAAGTGTCCAAGTGAAAGTGAAGAGACAGTATTTTAGTAACTCATGTAACTTCTGAATCAAGATCTAACGAAAACTGTCCATACAGCTGGCATCAGTCAGTCAACCACGCAAACCTGTTGTTACAGCACTAAACAAACGTCCACTATCATACAACCTACTTAAGACAAAGCAGAACTGCTACTTTCAATAAAAGTTTTATCAGCTGGGATATACACTATAGTTCCTTTGTTATGAAACTAAACGAACTGCATAAGAAATGATTATTGATTTTAAATATGGTTAGGCTACTTAACATCCATTAGTGAATTTACAATCAATGCATATCAAAGACAAGGTGCTTGAGTGTGCTTTTCATAGCTACCCGAGCTATTGCTTTTACTGATCCACCCATAAAGCCAACTCAGAAATATTCCACAGTCTCTGGTATCAAAACACAGCTGGCAGATTCCATTAAGATGCAAAGCAATGGACCTACCAGCCATCTGAAATACAATGAGCAAAGACGAAGTTTTTACCCTGAAACTGTAACATAGGATAAACTGCGGAACACTAGAGGGCTTTTCACACTGTGCTTAACCCTGGGTTATCTGCGTTCTAAACACCGCTTTTAACCCCGGGTAAAGACGCGTTTCACACCTGTAATTTGAAAGCGGTGTTAGCACCGCATTTTACCTGGGGTTATTAAACCCTGCTCCGGAGCAGGGTTAGCACCGCAATTGCGGTGTTAACCCCGCAATGCGGTGCTAAGTTTGTTCAGTGTGAAACGGAGCGGTGTTTGTTTGTTGCTGCTGGACGCTTACCAACAGACAGCTAATCCGAAATCAGCGAGCATTACGTCAAGTCACTAACAGGAAACGCGCGTGATGTAAACAGCAGCCGATGAGAAGTAAGTAAACGTTAACGTCAAGAACTTCAAAAGTAAGAAATGTCAAAAGGAGGAAAGCGTGTGAACTGGAGTGATGAGGAGACTGTATTGTTTTTACAACAAAAACATATTCAAGACAAATTCGACAGCACGGTCACAAACAACCGAGTGTTTAAAGAACTGACTGAGAAATTAGCTGAGCCTGGGTATCATTGAATGCCCGGTCAGCTAGAGGACAAACTGCAAAAAGCCAAAAAAGATTATAAAGCTGTGAAAGATCATAATGCCTGCTCTGGGGCAGAACGACAGACCTGTCCATTTTTTGATATTTTGGACCCAATTCTTAAAGATCGTCCAAGTGTCGAACCATACTTGTTGACACTGCTGCCGACTTGGGTCCCGAGGAGGAGACAGAAGAACCTGATGACACACTAGTCTCTCGAAACTTAAAAGAAATTCAAATAAATGTTCATATACTTTGCTCCTTTGTTTCTTTGTCTTGTTATTTTGTCTTTTGTTTTTTTACCTTTGTGCGCCTCATGAGGCTAAAAACGGCTAAAGACCTATGCGGCGACATTTTTTTTAAACTGGTAGCATAACTGGAAGTGGAAGGTTTGCCTGCACCTTGCCGTACGTCCAATCAGGTACAGTAACACAGCAAATATGCAAATTAGAACGTAAACCCGGGGTTTAGGAATGTGTGCAGTGTGAAACGTCTGTTAATGAATACCCAGGATTAACCGCTAACCCCAGGTTTAATATAAGCAGTGTGAAACATGATTACAGATAACCCAGGATTCCGTTTATCTGGGGTTTAGGATAACCCTGGGTTAACAATTTCAAGTGTGAAAAGCCCTAAGGATACAGTGACAAATACTTGTGTCTTAATTTAAAACAAAGGTGAAGTTTACTTCCAGAACAAAAATTTACAGATAATTTACTCACCCCTTGTCATCCAAGATGTTCATGTATTTCTTTCTTCAGTCGTAATAAAATTATGTTTCTTGATGAAAACATTTCAGGAATTTATAGTGGACTTCTATGGTGCCTACGAGTTTGAACTTCCAAAATGCAGTTTCAAAGGGCTCCAAACGATCCCAGCCGAGGAAGAAGGGTCTCATCTAGTGAAATGATTGGTTATTTTCTAATTTTTTTTAAAGAGTATATACTTTTTAACCAACTTTGCAAACTCCCATCTCATTCAGAAAACCTCTGACATCGCTGTTTACCTTTTTTGTAAAGGGTGTTTGACCTTCTTTGTACGCTCACTTTGTAAACACTGGGTCAGTACTTCTGCAGCAATGTAGGACGTTTTTGAAGTTGGAGGAGAAAATGAGATTGGATATACCCTAATTGAACCATAGTACACATGCAAATCACAAAGCTAGACAAGACGAGCATTTGACGTTAAAATGTTTATAAATTGCACATTTTGTTAGAAAATAACCAATCGTTTCACTAGATAAGACCCTTCCTCCTTGGCTGGATTCATTTAGAGCCCTTTGAAGCTGCATTTAAACTGCATTGTGGATGTTCAAACTTGGGGCACCACAGAAGTCCAGTATATGAAGAACATTCCTGTAATGTTTTCCTCAAGAAACAAATTTCTTTACAACCAAAGAAAGAAAGACATGAACATCTTGGAGGACAAGGGGGTGAATAAATTATATTATCTCTCGGATTTAAATCAAAAATATTTTAATTTGTGTTCCGAACAAAGGTCTTATGGGTTTGGAACGACATGAGAGTGAGTAATTCCTGACACAATTTTCATCTACACTACCATTAAAAGTTTGCTTTTGAAACCATTTATTGAACAAAAATACAGAAATATTACAATAAAACAAAAAACGGTTTTCTATTTTAAAAAGTAAATTTATTCCAATCATGGCAAAGCTTTTTTTATTTTCAGTGTCACATAATCATTGACAAATCATTCTAATATGCTGATTTGGTGCTCAAAAAATATTTCTCATTACCAATGTTGAAAACAGCTGTGCTGCTTAATATTTTGTATATTGTAAAAAGGCTGCACTGTTGGCTTTGATCAACTTAAAAAAAATACTAGCTCTTAACTTTTAAATGGTATTGGTAGCGAATGCATTTTTTAAGCTAGGCCTAACTAAAGCTCCTATTTACGTCAGACGTTCAGCACAAACACTAGCGTGCACGCCCTCTCACACACCCACACACAGGGAAGTGGTCAGGAAAGAGTTAATCCTGAGTCATTCTGAACACCACCCTGCCAAACCCATAAAACATACAAATACTCTCAGAGTATAGGAAACATCTTCCATGTATTCACACTGTCGTGGTCTTCACGCACCACCTATTCGGCCCTCTTGACATTAATCCCTTGACTTTAGTCTGTGAGCTGGAGAGCTGGTTCAGTGGCGACAGCACGATGACAGCGAGAAGAGGGTGATCCACAGGACCTGATTGTGACCCATATGCATATTAAGAGCATGCCAAGAAAATTAAGACTGTCATGATGATGCACATTGAAACAGAATTTTAAATGGTAATCTACATAATAACCTCATCATCAGGACATCACCTAAAAGATGTATACAACAATTCTTAGCTGTTAAACATCTTTTTCCACCACTTTTCTCTTCTGTCATGTAATGACACCAATCAAAGTGATTTTAGCCACTTAAAGCGATAATTCCTACAAAAATTCTGTCACCATTTACTCACCCTCATGGCATTGCAAACCCGTATGACTTTGTTTCTGTTTACAGAAAACAAAAGAAGAAATTTTAAAGAACTGTTTTCGTCCATACAATGAAAGTCAATGGGGGGCAAAAAGACTTCTGGTATAGTCACAAACAGTTCTTCAAAACCTTCTTTAGAAGAAAGTGAGTCATACAGGTTTGTAACAAAATAAAGGCTAAGTAAATGACAGAATTTTCATTTTCACATTAACGAACTTTCACAAGAGTGCCCAAATATTTTCCCACAGTGTTTGCCATTTCATCGCCATCACTTGAGATCTGCATGGCAGTCTTGTGCTTCGCTTTCTGCCAATAGCTCTGTGCCTGTCACAGATCTGGACGGACTTTAAGGAAGCCACTGAGCAAACAAAGGGGTCCCCTCATCTGCTTTTATTACACTGCCAATCCTCCGAACTCCCTGCTCGTGCAAATCCAACATTTAGCAATCAGCATCAGATGAACAACTGCAAACTCAGCACTCTCTCTGAACAGCAGGCTGGGTCAAAGTTTCACACAGTGTTCAATCATGATAAAGAAAAAAGCGTTAACTGCTGTCGTCATCTGGTCATGTCTACAGTCCACAGCCGCACCGATCGGGTTAACAAATGATGACCAAAGCCCTTTATCTACAGTATAATCAGACCTCTAATCTTGCTGCAGACAAACTCACAGTCAAAGTTTGAGTTACTCTAACATAAAAACTTTCTTTACTTTATCTTTTGATCAATTCAATGCACCCTTGCTGAATAAAAGCATTTTTAAGAATTAAAAAACTGACCATAAACTTTTGAATCTAAGTGTATCTGAGAACATAATGATATTTTAAAATTAAATCCTAGACATCATTTGAAATATCACTAGCAAGAGAGAGACACCACTCAACTATACATTTTGAAGTATGTATCCATAACACTATGGATACGAAGGATTTGTGTATATAACATTTAAAAGCTGAAATTATAAGATTTGACAAATTCGTAATCAGAAATGACACTTTCACAAACTGTACCAGAGATAAAGTGAACATGAATATGCATAAAAAAATGAGGTAATGGAAAAACATAAGACTTTTTGGCCATCATTCAACTTTTGAAGCCAGATACACTACCAGTCAAAAAGTTTTTGAACAGTATGTTTTTTCTTAAGTCTCACCAAACCTGCATTTATTTAATCCAAAGTACAGCAAAAGCAGTAATAATGTGAAATATTTTCACTATTTAAAATAACACTTATTTGAATATTTTTAAGTACTTTATTCCTATGATCAAAGCATCATTACTCAAGTCTTCAGTGTCACAATATCCTTCAGAAATCATTCTAATATGCTGATTTGCTGTTCAAGAAACATTTTTTAATATACTATCAATATTTAAAACAGTTGAGTACATTGTGTTCTGTATTCTTTGATGAGTAGAAAGATCCAGCATTTATCTGAAATAAAATGCTTTTGTACATTATAAACTATACCATTAATAAGCTTTTATGAAAACTACATACTTTTATTAAGCAAGGTTTTAAATTGATCAAGTGATGATATATTATGTTACAAATATTTCCATTTAAGATCAATGCTGTTCTTCTGAACTTTCTAGTCATCAGAGAAACCTGAAAAAAAGAATGTACTATTCTACTGTTTTCAACATAATGATAATAATTAATGTTTTTTGAGCAGCAAATCAGAACAGCATGATTTCTGAAGGTCCATGTAACTGGAGTAATGACGCTAAAAAATCAGCTTTGAAACCACAAGAATAAATAACACTTTAAACATATTAAAATGGAAAACAGTTATTTTAAATAGTACACATTTTAATATTTGACTGTTTTTGCTGTACTTTGGATCAAATAAATGCAGACTTGGTGAGCAAAACTTATACTCACCTACTCCAAATGTCACTTAGCAGACATCTTACAACACTTTATCTGAAGTACTGATCACATTATGTTGCATTAAAGCAAAAACGAGCTTTGTAAATAATATAAATCTATATTATAAATTAGGAGGCCTTGCAAGAGCTCAAAGCGACACAATTTCAGCATGAATTTCAGGCCGTCCTTGCAAACACCCAGTAAGGTAAAAGTAACCAACTATGCTCAGCATGAAACCAAGGGTAAATGTGAGCCAGCACACTGTAGGTTAAAAGGACAAATGAAGCGTTAAATATGAGTGAGAAAAGCTTGAAACATGTCAGAGAAACAGAAGAGAACTGACAGGAGCGGAGGTGATTACATAATGCACTGAATTCTTACTAACAGTGAGCAGGAGCCGATGGGATTATTTCTGACGCTCGCTTGTTTGTCTGTCGCTGCTACTGGACAAACAAAAGCAATAAAACTCGGAACCTACACACAATAACAACAACAACAGTGTTTCTTTGTTGTATCCAAACGGAAAGTGGGCGGTAATGTCAGTCTTATATCGTAAGAGGCTCGCTTGTGTGTCAGCTTGCTCGTTACACAACAAGCCTCATACTTAGCAATGAAATCACGCGCAGGCTCGCGCTGGTTAGCTTAGCACTAGCTCTCGTCGAACAAACCCGAGGCCCACACGTCCCCATACTTACGTTTCCAGATATACTGCGGATGTCAGCGTTCGTTCCCACTTCGGTCTCTTGGTTGCGGGTATTTTCGGAGTCGGTATGCTTGTCGCTTCCTTTAAAAACAAACAATCAGGGTGACTTCACGTGAGAAGCGATCATTCCGTTCACGGTGATTCTCTGCTTTGATAGCGTGAATTTTTGCGCATGTTTGACGCCAACGCAGATGTCCCCGAACAAATCTCTCGACTTATTGACTCAATCTGTCTAAGTTTCGTATCAGTATGGGATCATGGTGTGGGATAAATCATTACATAGATCCGAATAATCAGCTTCTGTAGGGAGGCCAAGATATCCTTCGATTCAGAGTCTTGTGCGTCTTGATGGAGGGGAGGGATACTTTCTTCAAGTGGCTCGATGATTGGCCAAAGCTCTACAAGGCGTGTTTGCTAATTGGATTATTCTGCTGACAGCTAAGACTACAGAAGGCCAATCCCACCATTTGATTGGCCCTCGTCTTGTCATTTACCGTCATGACGCTTCAACAGTAGTTTACATTAAGCACAAAACTCATCGCTTAGTTTGTCATGCTGAGTGCTGTTTCCATTCATGTTGATGGTGTTTTTAATTACAGTAATAAGCCAAAATTAGCTTTGATTTAATTTAATCGACTTAATTTTAATTTAACGCTTGGTTAGTAATATGTAATTTATTAGTGTATTTATTTTAGGTACGAGGTAAGGTATGGAGTTTGTTTATATATATATATATATATATATATATATATATATATATATATATATATATATATATATATATATATTAATACGTTTTTGTGCTCATCAAGGTTGAATTTATTTGATCAAAAATACATAAAAACAGTAATATTGTGAAATATTATTGCAATTCAAATATCTGTTTTATATTTTAATGTATTTTATATTTTTATTCAATTTAATTTAATTTACTTTTTTTATTTAGCGCTTGGTTAGTAATATGTATTGTATTTGTGTATTTATTTAAGGTATGGAGGTATGTAAGGTTTGTTTATATATATATATATATATATATATATATATATATATATAAATAATTTTTTTTTTAAAATAGGTTTTTGTGCTCATCAAGGCTGCATTTATTTGAACAAAAATACAGAAAAACAGTAATAGTATGAAATATTATTGCAATTTAAAATATCTATTAATAGTTTTCTATTTTAATATATCTTATAAATATTTAATTTAATTTAATTTAACGCTTGGTTAGAAATATGTAATGTATTAGTGTATTTATTTAAGGTACAGAGATATGGAGTTTGTTTTGTTTAATTTTTTTTTAATTTTTTAAATACGTTTTTGTTCTCATCAAGGCTGAATTTATTTGATCGAAAATACAGAAAAACAGTAATATTGTGAAATATTATTGCAATATAAAATAAATTTTCTATTTTTATATAATTATAAATAATTATACTAAACTTTTATTTAACGTAAATTATATGAGCAGAATCACGTCTTCAACATCACATGATCCTTCAGAAATCATTCTAATATGCTGATTTATTAATGTTGGTAATGTTAATGTAATAATTTTTTTTTTTGAAAATGTGATACTTTTTTTTAGGATTCTTTAAGGAATTAAAAGTTAAAAAGAACAGCATTTATTCTAAATCGAAATGTACTGGGAGTCAGTAAATTTTTTATCTTGCTTTTTTTAAGAAATGCATATTTTAATTCAGCAAGGATGTGTTAAATAAATAAAACTGATAGTAAAGATTTACTTTAGAAAATATGTCTATTTGAATGTTTTTTGTTTTTTTTTATTCAGGTTCCAAAAAATATATAAAGCATCACAACTGTTTACAACATTGATTATAAATCAGCATATAAGAATGATTTCTGAAGGATCATGTGACACTGAAGACTGTAGTAATGATGCTGAAAATTCAGCTTTGCATCACAGGAATAAATTATATTTTAAAGTATATTAAAATAGAAAACAATTGTTTTAAATTGTAATAATATTTCACAATATTACTTATTTTGTATTTTTGATTAAATAAAAGCAGCCTTAGTGAGCATAAGAAACACACTTTTAAACGACAGAGTATATATACTGAATCTTTTTTCGCTTTTTCTTGTTGATTATCATTCTTTACAAAGGCAAAGGCATTTGTCTATGGCAAATGTATAAGTAAATTAAATGTAGCTGGAAGTAAATTGACATTATAGGAAGTAGAGCACAGTGAATACATTGTTTTTCTTTTTTTTTTAATTAATCTTTGTTGATTTTCAACAGCCTCAGACTTATCTATACAAATATGAAATCAAAATAAACAAATCCTCCTCACAAGGCACATTTGTTTTTCATCGCACAGATTTGATAGACTTTTTAAATACACAGTCTATGTGTATATAGAACAAAATTTGATCAAACATGTCTAAAGATATCACATTTTCTTTTAGTAAAGCATTGATTCTCTCAAATGGAAGCATTTTGAACATATTCTCAAACAAATCAAAGAGGGTTTATTCTTGGTCCAACAAAGTAAAATGCATGTTGGGCCAATAAATAGCAGCTTTAGAGCTAAATGAATGCCATATGGTTTAAGTGTCAGATTGCTGTATGTCAATCCTAGAACAAAGAGCCTTGAGTCCAAGGTATAACCAAATACAGTGTCTAATCTCCTTTTGATCTTGCTCCAGAACCCATGCATTCTCATGCATTGCCTCAGTGCTCCAAGCTTTAACTGTCCACTTCTCTGTCTACAGTGTCCGCATTAAACTGTGGCTAATCAACCAGAGACACAGAAACACAGATGCCTTTGTGTCTTGAGAGCTGAAGGTTAACAGTAATAGCTGTCCCAATGCTGTTTTATGAATCTTTTATCAAGTTCTGTGAGAACAGACCACCATTGGCTGCTTGACAGCACCATCAAGTGGTCACCAGCAGGCGTTCGTTTTTTAACTGTAAAACTGATTTTCTACCTCAGTATTCTTATTGTGTTTCGATAACCAGACAAGCAAAACATACTCACTTTCAATGTTTTTCAGAAACACGACTTGTAATCTTTTGTCATTTTGCTTCTCAAGTAACTGTATCTTGTTTATGTATTTGTACTGAAAAGCAAATCTTTTTTTTTTTTTTGCAGTGTTAGTACTTAACTCTGCACAGGCTAGACAAAGGAAAATACCCAGAGCCTGGTTACATCTATGAGTCAAAACCTAGGTTGTTATAACTGCAAATGATGCAACAAACTATTAAAAATAACAAGCTGCAGAGTTCGATTACTAGCCGCTTATAAAAGCTGAGTGCACGTTCCAACACTCCCATTTCTCTCATGGAAGTGCAGCTCTGAGGCAGACTTAGATCATTATTACTGGTGACATCATGCAGCTGTTGCTGACTGGACAGTTTTGCCTGGAAGCAACATCATGTTTAAATATTTGTGAATGTCTGCATTAATGCATCTAGTATGCATGATTAATTATGCATTACTCTGTGTGTGTGCGTGTACACTGAGATGGTGTGTACAGGCAGTCAAATCCTATTCTAACTTTTTTCTGGCATGTTTTACAATAAAAATACCATTTCAGTTTTTCTATTTAAAATTCCACCCTTAAAGGAATATCTAATTCAAAAATAAAAATTTCTGAAAATGTACTTACCCTCAGGCCATCCAAGATGTGGATGAGTTTGTTTCTTCATGGAAACAGATGTGGAAAAATTTGGCATTACATCACTTGCTCACCAATGGATCCTCAGGAGTGAATGGGTGCCGTCAGAATGAGAGTCCGAACAGATATTAACGTCTTGTGAAAAGAAAAGTGTTAATGGGCCATTCTACAAAATTGGTACAAACTATCTCACAACCAAAAAAGCATGTTTAAAAAGCATTTATTCAAATCTTAGATGTTTACTAATATCCTTTTATTATCTATTGAAACCCACAATAATGTTTAAAAGGTTACTATATATAAAATCATCATTTATTGGGTACTTTTAATTGGGAGGTGGCTGTCCCGAACCCTAACCCCTTAAATTTCAACCTATGTAAATGATATTGAAATATTTGTTTCCCACTCTTTTTCTTCTTTTTGATTCTTTCAAAAATTGAAGTTCCAAAAAAAAAGGATTTTATTTTTTCTTAGTAAATTATGAAACTTTATGTAAAAAAAAATGTGTCCTGCATTTTCCATGTCACCACCGAACCAGTGTATGTTTTAGTCCATTGGCTGGGACTAATTTTAACTACACCCCTACATTTATGATCTCCAAATATTTGTGTCCCTTTCTCTCAAAGCTACGTGGTGAGTAGATACAGTCTAGGAGAAGTCCACTTCCAGAACAAAAAATTACAGATAATTTACTCACCCTTTTGTCATCCAAGATGTTTGTGGCTTTCTTTCTTCAGTCGATAAGAAATTATGTTTGAGGGGGAAAAAACTCTACATAATGGATGTCAATGGTGCCCTCAAGTTTGAATGTCCAAAATGCAGTTTAAATGCAACTTCAAATGGCTCTAAACGATCCCAAACGAATGACAATTTCTATACTTTTTAACCTCAAACGCTTATCTTGTCTAAGTATGCGTGAATTCTGTGTTTTTTTTCTTGGCCAATATACAGTTAGGGTATGTCGAAAAACTCCCATCTCATTTTCTTCCCTAACTCAAAATTGTTCTAAATCGCTGCAGTAGTACCGACCCAGTGTTTACAATGTGAACATGCAAAGTAGATTAAACGCCCTTTACAAAAAAAAAAAAAAAGGCAAAACAGCAATGTAGTTTTGATGTTGAAGAAGAAAACGAGACAGGAATTTTTCGACATACCCTAACTGTATTGACAGTATTGAAGCGGAAAAAAAAACAGAGTTCATGCAGACTTAGACAAGATGGGTGTTTGCGGTTTAAAAGTATAGAAATTGTCTATTTGTTTTGAAAATGACCGATCGTTTTGACCCTTCTTCATTGGCTAGGATCGTTTAGAGCCATTTGAAGCTGCATTTAAACTGCATTTTGAAAGTTCAAACTTGGATGCACCATTGAAATCCATTATAAGGAGATAATTCCTGAAATGTTTTCCTCAAGAAACATAATTTCTCATCAACTAAAGAAAAAAAGACATGAACATCTTGGATGATGAATGGGGTTGTGCACATTATCTGTAATTTTTTGTTCTGGAAGTGGACTTCTCCTTTAAAAGTAAAGGGCTTGAAAAGTTTCTTCACAGCGATGCCATAGAAGAACCATTTTTGAACTGAACCATTCAGTCAAAGGTTCTTTAAAGAACCATCTCTTTTGTACCTTTTTATAACCTGAAGAACCTTCTTTCACCACACAAAAACCTTTTGTGAAACAGACTTAGACAAAAGTTGATCATACTGATTTCAAAGTTAAGGAAATCAGTATGATCAACTTTTTGCCTTTTACAAAGAAAAATTTTATTCAAAACACAACAAATCATAAATTATTATAAATTATATTTGAAATATTGTTAAAAATGTAATTGTTTTTGAAAAAAAAATGTTAATACAATAGCAAAAATATATATTTACAATGTAGATGTAAGCAAAATTAATTTTAATAGGTCAATATAACCCCTCTAATTAAATTATTACTACTGTGTTTCAGTAGTGACAAATTTGAGGAGAGGACAAATATTCCAAAACTTTCTGAAAATACAATATGAGAATTAACTGCACAATTACTAGAAATGTGTACTTTGGGTATTAAATTTGCATACATACAAATTTTTTTGGGGAAAAGACACTTTTTTCCGCAAGACATTTCCAACTCTGTCTTTGGATCCAATTCTGTAGAATGGACCATATAAAAAACAAATCCATCATTAAAGCGTTTGTCTTCTGATTCTGACAAGACAACTTTTTTTTTTTACTGGAGCAAGCAATATTATGCATAGAGGACTCAAATGTGATATGTGTAATATTTACAGTCAAGCCCGAAATTATTCACACCCCTGGCAAATTCTGACTTAAAGTTACTTTTATTCAACCAGCAAGTTTTTTTGACCGGAAATGACACAGGCTTCACCCAAAAGATAATAAGACGATGTACAAGAGGCATCATTGTGGAAAAAAATATTTCAGAGCTTTTATTTACATTTGAACAAAAGTGGCATGTCCAAAATTATTCCTACCCTTTGCAAACTGTCACAGTCTATGGGAAAATCCAAAGTTCTGTTCCATTCCAAATAGTCCAAGCTGTTCTAAAGCATCCTAATTACCCTGATTCATTGGGAACAGCTGTTTTAATCAACTCAACAGGTGAAAAACAGCAGCTCTTTGCTGTTGGTTTGTGGACAGTCATGGCAAAGACAAAAGACAAAGGAGCTCACTGGGGACATGTGGCTGCTCAAAAGTTAGGAAAGGGCTATAAGACCATATCTAAATGGTGGTGAAGAAATGGTTAGCAGACATAACATTAACGTTTTGCAGTGGCCCAGCCAGAGTCCTGACATTAAATCTAATTGAGAATCTGTGGAGGGAGCTAAAGATCAGGGTGAAAGAGTTGGAGCTCATCGCTAAAGATGAATGGGCAAAAATACCAGTGGAGACATGCAAAAAGCTGGTCAGCAATTATAGGAAATGTTTGATTGCTGTAATAGCCAATAGAGGCTTTTCTATTGATTATTGAGAAGGGTATGAATAATTTTGGACATGCCACTTTTTGTTCAAATATAAATAAAAGATGAGTAATATTTTTTCCACAATGATGCCTCTTGTACATCGTCTTATTATCTTTTGGGAGAAGCCTGTGTCATTTCCAGTCAAAAAAACTTGCTGGTTGAATAAAAGTAACTTTAAGTCAGAATTTGCCAGGGGTGTGAATAATTTCAGGCTTGACTGTATGTGATAAATTCCTATCTTGGATGGCCTGCGGTAAGTACATTTTAAGCAAATTTGTATTTTTGGGAGACCTATTACTTTCATTCATTGTGTTACTTGCCTTTTCTCATAATTGTTTGTGAACTTTACTAGCAATTTCTGAGTGAAAACTGTTTCTACACTTATACTTTTTTTTTAACACAAGATACTTCAAACACTCCATTTGACCCTTACTTTTCCTTCACAGTCTGACTTAATTCTTTGTGAATTTTGAATGCTTTGAGGGGATTCACTTCACATTAAGCACGCCGTCCACACAGCGTTAAATATTGAGTGAACGTGTCGTTTGTTTTTATAATTTCTCTTGCCACAGGTGCTGTTGGCAGCCCGAGCTCGGAGACCTCGAGAGGTAACTGCATTTTGATGAGCCGTCAAATGAGTGAACAAAGCAGGCTGGAGGCTTCAGTCTATTTCATCACTTGTGACACAGAGCATGCACGGATAGTCAACACTTTGTTTCTGGCCACATCTGAATGTTTTCTGCCATGCCAGGCTGTTTTCTTCTCTTTCCTTGTGAAAGCCTTTTTCTCAGTCACCCTTGTGCCATATCTTCTCTTCACTGTGCCAAACCGAAAATGAAATTGCTTGTTTGTGGAGTGGCAGGAAGAAAACAACAACTCAATTCAGAGGTATAAAGGTCCAGGTCAGTCTTCTTTCCTTTAACGTGAGGATGAATGGATGGCAGTCTGCTGAAATATGGAAGGGGCATGTTCTGTATTACTTCTTGTTCTTAATTCACATGTTTTCCAGATCCCCTTTCCCCCTCAAACATTTTAGCGGCACCACAGAGTATAAAAGCAAATTCATCTTTTATTCAGCGCAGGTTGAATATTCAGACTGTGAGATGTTAAAGCAGCAGAGGTCAGTGTTTAGCAGGCAAGTACTGAAACAGAGTATGAACCAGGGTTCATGGAAGCACATTAAAATGTTTCGCATTTTGAACAAGATGCCGACCAAAGCCATAGCCAATAGACCCTGCTGCATATGCATTAGGTTCTGTGCGACAAAAGCTCAGGGCTCTTATTCACCACCCTGTGGATTGTCTTCAGGCGAGGCCCTCGGTGTAAAGGCCTTGTTCTCGGGTGTGCTGGTGGGGCCCAGACACACTTAATGGTGTGAATCAGTGGAGCAGTGATGTGATGAGCTTATGGTTGATCTCACTTCTTACCCTTTGGCATCTCCAGTCTCTTTGAGGCATGTACTGTACTGTATGATGAACATATTTTACCATTGAATACAGATGGAACAATTAACAGATAGTTTCGGCTATTGTCATTTAAATTAGTATAAAATAGTTCTTGTAAAATAATTAACTGAGTCATAAAGAAGAATATAATGCTCATTACAGCCATTTTTGTCCTATTTCTATTTATGGTGAACTGTGAAGAAATGTGGATAATCATGTAAACCTAAATTGCACAAGCAAATGCTGGGGGGAAATATTATTTAGTACTGACCTGAATGAGATATTTCACATAAAAGATGTTTACATGTAGTCCACAAAGAGAAAATAATAGTTGAATTTATAAAAAATGACGCTGTTCAAAAGTTTTCATACACTTGATTCTTAATACTGTGTTGTTACCTGAATGATCCACAGCTGTGTTTTTTGTTTAGTGATAGTTGTTCATGAATCCCTTGTTTGTCTTGAACAGTTAAACTGCCTGCTGTTCTTCAGAAAAAGCCTTCAGGTTCCAAAAAAATTATTTGGTTTCCCAGCATTTTTGTGTATTTCAACCCTTTCTAACAATGACTGTATGATTTTGAGATCTTTTCATACTGAGGACAACTGAGGGACTCATATGCAATCGGGATCAGGGTAAATATACCTTTTGTCCTCTGGGAAACATGTAAGGGCAGTACTAAATGAAAAAAAAAAAGATATTTAGGCAAAATATGAAAAATGTAGACCTACACATTTCCATTCTTTTCAAAAGTTTTCACCCCCCAGCTCTGTAGAAGTAAAGTCAAGAATGTAGACGATTTGGATAATTTAGAGGCCTTTGCATATCAAATATCATTAGGCCTTATAAAGTTAACTTTTCAGTTGATTATTAATGAATTTTGAAGTAATAATTGTAACTTTGTGTTGACGTATTCATACATACGATTTAGTATTGTGTCCTAATACTGTACTTCCCTCTTAAATATGTACTCAAAAGCATGCACATGTGTCCCAGCAAAGCAGGCCTAGCTCCACAGGGAGTCTGGGTGGGCCTGCCCAGCCTAATTATGATCCTGGCCCACGCTGGCAACCACCACCCACCCGCTGTCTCAATTGTCCAGCCCACCCTGAGAGTCCTATGGCCCACCTTACTGCTGAAACCAGGCCTCCAGCAAGGTTTTGGTACATAATGGGCACATTCCACAATTTAGCTTAATTAACAATTAAAATAATAGATCAGTCTCTTTATTTATAATCAGTTGAATTTATACTAAATTGTAATTAGACAAAAAAATTCTTATAATTCTTAAATATTGTGACATACTTTAGGAACATAATTAAAGAAGTTGTTCAGTTCCAGAATGAAAAAAAAAAAAAAATCCTCATAATTTACTCACCCCCATTTGATCCTAGATGTTCATGTCTTTCTTTCTTCAGTTGAAAAGAAATGAAGGTTTTTCAGGGAAAACTTTACAGGATTTTTCTTCATATAGTGGACTTCAATGGGGATCAGTGGGTTGAAGGTCCAAACTGCAGTTTCAATGCAGCCAAGGAATAAGACTGTTATCTAGCAAAACTGTAAATTTTTAAGAAAAATACAAATTTATATACTTTTTAACCACAAATGCTTGTCTTGCACTAGCTCAACATCATGCATTTTTGACGTAGATGGAAGTACTGACCCAGTGTTTGCAAAATGAACGTGCAAAGAAAGTCAAACACACTTTACAAAAAAAGGTAAAACAACAATGTTGGACAATTTTTAAGTTGGAGGAGAAAATGAGATGGAGGTTTTTCACCTATTCCTACCTTTTTGAACCGAAGTACACAGATGAAAAATTAACCATGCGTGACTTTTCCAACATGATTACATAATGCGTGGAGCATCTTCACATGCGCATCACAGAGCTAGTGCAAAAAGAGTATTTGTGGTTAAAAATAAGTATATAAATTTGTATTTTTCTTAGAAAATGACTATCGTTTCGCTAGATAAGACCCTTATTCATCAGCTGGGATTATTTAGAGCCCTTTAAAGCTGCACTGAAACTGCAGTTTGGACCTTCAAAACCATTAAAGTCCACTATATGGAGAAAAATTTATCTTCGACTGAAGAAAGAAAGACATGAATGACATGGGGGTAAGTACATTATCAGGAAATTTTCATTCTGAAAGTGAACTTCTCCTTTAATAATAATGAGTAATGAGTAATAATCTCATTCCATTTTCCTAGTTTTTACCCAAATTGTATGAAGACGAAACAGCATTTTCTGAAGGTCAGGCACCTCCTTTCACAGATCATTAGCTGAAAAGCCAGCCCTTGTAATACTTTCTCTAAGTCAGCCACTTATTTAGTGTAATGGGATGTGAAGGCCTATTTGTTTTCATGGTTGCCACCGACAGTTTTTTTGTTCACTTCTGCCCCCTGGAGGAGTATGCCTGAATAGCAACCATTATTGTGAAGGCAGAGACTCATCTGAGCATTTCACCTCACATGAGCACATCTAGTCTTTTAGCGATGTTAATCGGGATAAAGGGATAGTCAACCCAAAAATGAAAAATATGTCATTACCAACATTCTTCAAAATGTCTTCTATAAGATAGAATGTCATACAGGTTCTAAATGACATGAGGGTTCATGCCGTTCCAAACTTTATGACCTACTATCTTCTTAAAAATAGAAGATATTTTGAAGAATGTTGGTATCAGTTTCTGTAGCCTTGCATGGTCATGGAAGTGAATAGGAACTGCAACTGTGTGGTTGCCAAGATTTTTTGTGTGTGTGTGTGTGTGTGTGTGTGTGTGTGTTCTACAGAGGATAGAAGGTCATACACTTTTGGAACAAAATAAGTAGGCTGACATGTATATCGTATACATTTATACAACTCGTATATTTTGATGATTATTGCTGCTGAAAATGGTCAATTATTGTCATGTTTTGGGCTGTACTATTCGGTCAGACTGAGAAAAACATTTGAAGTACTATAGACTGCCAAAAGTTACAACAAATCAAGGAGAACAGTGCAAAAACTGTCTGAGGAACAAAAGGCATTTGTGGTTGGCCAAACGGAACGAGGATTTCCAGGGCAAGAATCTTGACAACATTTGTGTTTGTTGTTATCATTTCCAGTCAGGTAGGTGAAATATTAGGCTAATATCTTAATTAATACTGTTTGTACATACCTTTACCACCTATTAACTTTAGTTTGTCAAAAATATTTCCTGCTTACTAAGGCCTTCTCTATATGATTTAGCAGCTTCCACATGTTTTTTTCCGTGGTTTAGACAGCATAAATTAGCAGCACAATATATTCAGTAACTGTGCAGTCCATGCTGTTGTTTACATCTAAGTATCTCCAACATGGCCGTGCATCCAGGTAAGTGACCAAATCGTGACTTAAGTGCAAACCCTATATACTTTAAACGCATGTCTCTTTGCTTATTTTTCAAACAATTTGCTAATATTTGCATTACATAAGCTGTTTTAGGGCATCTAAACGACCGCAAAAATCTTTATTAAGCAGATAAATTCTGCCAATCTCCCCTGTTCCTGTCTGTCGTAACCCTTCTGCATGGCCGTCTTAACACTTCTGTGTGACTGTGACTCAGACAGTAATGGGAAAATGTTTTGAGCATTTCACACACTCATAGAGCCAAGCGTTGCGTTCTCAGGCGGCGTAGCCATTAGCCTGGCTGCCGACCAGCAGACCTGTCACCCTTGTTTAATGTGCCTCACTGGGCGTGTTTGTGTGGGGGAGTTTGTGTGCAGACACAGCGATGGGCATTTCTGAAGAGGAGTCCGGGCTTAAGCGGCATGCGAACTCACAGGCTGAGGGTTAATAGCATCTGTGCCTATTCTGCCACCTCCAGACGTCAGGAGCACGCACCGTCACCCACTCAGCTCAGAGGGTCGTGTACAGAGCGCTGGATGCCGCTCTTTGACAATGTCAGCCCCGATTTAAATGAAATTCTGCATGCGCTAATTGAGTGATCTCTAACCATCCACTCAAACCACCTGGGCAGAGCTCCAGCGGTCCGCTCATCTTCCTCGGCGGTGGAGCTCTGGCATGTCCTACTTTACTGTTTAATGACCCTCTGATAGAGCAGGACCGTGCCAAGCAGCAAACAAAAGCGAGAGCTTTAAAACCCAGCATGACCCAGATGATGCCCCTCTCTGTGCCCGCTTTCATTGTTCTGACAGGAGAAAGAAGCCGGGTTTCATTTGCATAATAAATGGCAATGAAACAGCACAAGAGTGTGCCGCTCCTCACCGTAAAACAGTGCCTGTTACAGCAGCATGCAAATGATCTCCATCATAATCCCATCATCATTCAAAGATTCGCTTGAGTTGATGGGAACTACATAAACACAAATACACTTCCATATCTGATATGAGAAATGATCCATATGTTGAGAAACTTTAAATCTGCATCTATAATGCAAAATTATTCTCTCCACAGAGATAAAAGTACATATCTTTGTTATTTATATGTGACCCTGGACCACAAAACCAGTCATAAGTAGTCACAGGTATATTTGTAGCAATAGCCAACAAAACATTATGGGTCAAAATTATCGATTTTTCTTTTATGCCAAAAATCACTAGGCGTATCTAGTAAAGATCATGTTCCACAAAGATATTTTGTAAATTTCCTACTGTAAATATATCAAAACTTAACTTTTGACTAGTAATATGCATTGCTAAGAACTTAATTTGGACAACTTTAAAGGTGATTTTCTCAATATTTAGATTTTTCTGCACCCTCAGATCGCAGATTTTCAAATAGTAATCTCGACAAAGTATTATCCTAACATTCATTATTGTTTCAGCTTTCAGATGATGTATAAATCTCAATTTAAAAAATTGACCCTTATGACTGGTTTTCAGATTTTCAAATAGTAATCTCGACAAAGTATTATCCTAACATTCATTATTGTTTCAGCTTTCAGATGATGTATAAATCTCAATTTAAAAAAATTGACCCTTATGACTGGTTTTGTGGTCCAGGTTTTGTGGTTGCCTTGCCTTGCCTTTAACAAAGCATGCTGTGAGTTTGGTGGGGGGTAATTGAGAATGAATGGGGATGTCACATAAGTGGAGGCAATGCCTCCATCGTGATATGATTGGATATGACTGGTTATGTCTTATGTCTTGTGTTTGTGCACGTTTGGCGTTCACAAATCAGTCTGAATGAAAAATATAATGGCATTAATGGAAAGACTAATTTAAAAAAAGGAAGTAAACAACTCACACACTTAGATATATCCACTTTAAGTCAAAATAAGACTTGAGATGGCATGAAAACATGATCTGTGGAAGCTTTTAGTGAGTAATCAGCTTGGTGAAATTTAAAGTAAATCTCTGCGTCTGGGACCAATATTTGTGTTAAACTTTGATGACACTTGCACTTACATGCCCTTATGTCATGATTTGGTCAGGTACCTGGATGCACGGCCATATTGGTGATATTTGGATGTAAAGAACAGTATGGATTGCATGGTTAATGTACTACTGAATATGTTGTTCTGCTAATGCTGTCCAAACCACAGAAAAAAAAAACGTGTGGAAGCTGCTAAATCATATAGAGGTAGACTTAGTAAGCAGGTAAGTGTGCAACAGTTCGACAAACTAAAGTTAATAGATGGTAAAGATACATACGAGCAGTATTAATTATGATATTAGCCTAAAATTTCACCTTTCTGACCGGAAATTATAAGAACGAACACAAATGTTGTCAAGATTCTTGCCCTGGAAATCATGGTTCAGTTTGGACAACCACAAACGCCTTTTGTTCCTCAGAGTGTTTTTTGCACTCTTCTCCTTGATTTTGGAGGTCTATAGTACTCCTAATGATTTTTTCCCGGTCTGACCGATTAGTACAGCCCAAAACATGACAATAATTGACCATTTTCTTGCAGCAATAATCAGCAAAATATGCTAGTTTCGTTCGGTTCAGTGGCATTGTTTACATTCATTGCCGCCAATATGACCAGTTGATGACGCATCCTGAAAACACTCTATAGCAAAAATCTTTAAATATTTAAAATGACATTTAGGCCAATTAGTTTCGAGGGGCTTCTGTGACCTCTAATGTTTTTTAATGTCAATGATTCTGGTTCTGAATATGCTTGAACAGATATACTATTGTCACACTGAATGACATTTTAGTGGGTATCTTCTGTAAATCATTTGCTCAGAAAAAAATGTAATAATCAGGACACATAATGTATGGAAAACAAACAAACAAACAATCAAAAATGAAAAGTATATTAAACTTTCATTGTGTTGGTGCTTGAAAACCCATTTCCTTATTGACAGACACATCTCATTCTAATTGAACCCCAAATGGAAATCTATACACTGGAGCTGCAGTCACGTCTTTGTCAGCCGCACAATTTTGGGTGCAAGATGGCAAGGTCAAACATCTCATCAGTTGCACTTAGTTGCCAGGCAGTGGCCAAAAACATGCCTGACAACAGCTATTCAGAAGTACCCCAGCCCAGATATTAGGGCTCACGATAAGATGTTTTGGCAGATTTGAGGCCTTTCATTTGATATCTGAATTATGTTTCTTACAGGCGTCATAATGTCATATGGGGCGGTTAAAGAGAGATCATTCTTTCATTCCGGCAGGGGACTAATTAAGCATACAGAGCACTATTTATTTTGAAACCCATATTTATAATTGAAACTGCTGCTGACATACACTTTTTTCTCATTAGCAGAGTTTAATTGTTGCTCAGCATTTAGGCGGTTTTGTATGCATGTGTGGGCTTTAGATCCTCACAGACAATGTGCTAGAGCCGGGATTACATTCGTGTCACGCCAAGATTATTCTCCTTGCCTTATCCTTGCAGAAATATGATTATTATTGTCATTGTCGTTTTGTGTTTTTTCCTGTTTACGTGCGATTAAGTCCAGTCTTATTAATGAAAAACTCATCGGATGTCAGCTCCTGCTCACGCGGGATAAGAAAATGTTTATGAGACAGAGGGCAAAGCTGGGAAAGGTCCCTGAGAGATTTGCCATGTTTAAATACACGCCAGGCCTGAATAATTCTGTCTGCATGGATCAGAGATTCAAGTTTACAAGATAAGTTATCATGGGCGTCTCAGGACAGACTAAAGCAGCCTTACTTTTGCAGATCATACTCTCTGTTATTCATGGCGGAATTCTGTTTTTTCATGTCAGAAGGAAATTTGATCCAAAATGTGTGTTTATACATGCTTGAATATGCATTAGATTATATATGTTATATAGTATATTTTAATTCTATATTATTAATTTTATATATGAATATAATTTTACATTTTATATTTACAATGAATTTATTTATTTGTTCATCAATGTGTGATGGCGTTTTTATTTGTGTGGTACAGATTTAAAGTTTCATTTGCGCAAAAACAGCATCGATGCAGGATTCTTAATTTGCACCAGATTAATTTGTAAAGTGCCAGCGATTCCCATGATCCTCATCTCTTGTGGTTCTCATCTCTGATTGCTCGAACGCTGATTTGGGTTCTTCTTATAAGAATATCAGCCCCTCTGCTATAAAAAGACACTGGAGGCATTATCGTCTTATAAAACGGATTCCGAAACAAATTAAAAATTGTCATGTCTAATCTTCTTTGACCAAAAGTACCAAGTGCAAGTGGTTCATGTTCTTAAATCTGTGGCCTGATCCAAGTTGTTTACAGCACTAAGCCTCAGGAGGGATCTGGTTGCTCATAAATCTGGGGCTCTGATTATGTCGCAGTGGAGAGACGAGACACAAAGCCACACTCTCATTTTCACTTCCTCCTGACCAGGAGACATATACATTTAGGTCAGATATATAGCCTGTTTGTCTTTGCACATATAACATATACCTGCTGTCTAATGCACATATAGACTTTAAAGCTTTACAGTCAGCATAAACACTGCTGGGAACTATTTACTTTTTACTATATCCAAGTTTTAGTTTTGATGTTTGATAAGCACTCGTAAGTACTAGCACTATTGAGGAAACTTGAAGTCCAAATTTAACAAAAATCAAGGCCAAAAAATATATAAGAAATACTGTATCAACCACTAAATCATGGTTTTGTACAAATGCAATGTTTGCATAATATCTTGGCTTCTAAAATGCCTTCATCTGGTCAGTTTATCCTGCATTTGCTCTGATATCCTACAATCATATGTGTGCAGTTCAGTAGTTTAATTTTTTTGATTTCTAGTGAGAAATAAATATTGTAGTCATTAAATATTTACTTAATATTTATCTCTACTTGCACTTGACATTACGGAGCATTGTCAGTGTAATATTGTCTTTAAAACGATTTTTTTTAAACAATATACACTTCCAGTCAAAAGTTTTTGAACACTAAGATGTTTAATGTTTTTTAAAGAAGTCTCTTCTGCTCACCAAGCCTGCATTTATTTGATCTGAAATACAGTAACACTGTGAAATATTTTTACTTTTTAAAATAAAAATGTTTGGTTTGAATATATTTTAAAATGTAATTTATTCCTGTGATCAAAGGTACATTTTCAGCATCATTACTCCAGTCATCAGTGTCATGAACCTTTAGAAATTATTCTAATATGCTGATTTGCTGTTCAAGAAACATTTATTATTCTTTGATGAATAAAAGATCCAAAGATCAGCATTTATTTGAAATAAAAAGCTTTTGTAACATTATACACTATACCATTCAAAAGCTTGCAGTCAGGGGAAAGAAATTCTACAAAAAGTAATCATTTTATTTAGCAAGATTTCTGTTTCAGATAAATGCTGTTCTTCTGAACTTTCTATTGATCAAGAAACCTGAAAAACATGTTTTCAACATAAGAATAATAATAAATGTTTATTGAACAGCAAATCAAGGATCATGTGACACTGAAGACTGGAGTAATGATGCTGAAAATTCAGCTTTGAAATCACATAAATAAATTACATTTTAAAATATATTCAAAAAGAAAACAGTTATTTTAAATAGTAAAAATATTTCACAATTTTACTGTTTTTGCTGAACTTTGGATAAAATAAATGCAGGCTTGGTGAGCAGGAGATCCTTTTTTTATTTTTTATTTTTAAAAAACAAAAAATCTTAATGTTAAAAAAATTCTGACTGGTAGTGTAAATGCAACTAATATAATAATGTGCAGACAATATTTTTCAAACCAATTTTTTTTTTTACTTTCTTATGACGTTTTTGATATGGAAACTTGGCTTTAAAAGCATCCAGCATCCACAATAAATTGCAGAAATAAATAATTATTTATTTCATAATTATTAAGTTTAAATAATAGAAATATCTTTTTTAGTTTTACAATTTTATCAAATAATACTATATTACATTTTCTGTTCATTCAAAGTTATAACAGTAATTATTGTCTTTTACTAAATGAGCAGATATTGCTCTTTTTAACTTTAATTGTTTGATACATCTTAATGGATTAATTTATTTTTTTCGAATGTTTTTTGGTAATCATGCTGCATATGTGTGTTTGTTTGCATGTGTATTCATGTATCTACATATAAGCCATGTTAAGCGACCCCATTTTAATTAGTGGACAGGATAAACATACATGTTTGACACACAATGCACCCCAGCTCTGCTCTTTTTTTAAACGCTCTGAAGAAGCAGTTGAACTGAGCAGCGCAGGGGCTTAGTGACTGATTACAGAGATTGCTGGTGCCATCCAGAGCCCGCTGGAACACACGAGTCAAGTGGCCTGGCAGCAGGATGAGATTTTTTTTCTTGGGATTGTGTGGAATTATACCGAGTATTAATTCAGGTCCCCGCAGGATTCTGTGGGAGGCGACGGCTGGCCGGTCGTTACAGCGATGATAAGGATAAGGAGCAGCTGCTGATGCTCAGTTCAGCAACCCGATTAATCTGCCGAGACTCTGTATTAAAAAAAATAAGGCACAGAGCAAGTTTGATTGAGACTTACGCTTAGGGAAAAATGAAGGGATCTGGATGCTACATGTAAGGGGGGGAGAGAGAGGACAAACGGCTTGTTCCAAAAAGCTGTTAAGATGGGATGAACCCAGAGCACTGGATATATCTCTAGTTTCATCATAAAAAACACTCCCTAATCTATATTTGAGATGTATTGGATCTTTATCTGGGAAAGATTATTCTTTCCATGATATTTAAGTTAAATAACACATTGTATATGGTTTTGTACTGTTCCCTATAAGCGGCTTGGCAACTGCTTAGTGGAGGAATGTGTTACTGTATCAAGCTCCGCTCATATTTAGAGCATGGCGAATGGCATAATAAGAATGAAAATTGCAGTGGGGGAATTTAGTTTGTGTATTATCTGCTTTTATTTAAAGGGATAGTTCACTCAAAAATGAAAAGTCAGTCATTAATCACCTTCACCTTCATCTTTGAAACACAAATTAAGATATTTTTGATGAAATCGAAAGCTTTCTGAACTTCTGAACAAAAACAGCAACACAACTGACATGTTCAAGACTCAGAAAGGTAGTAAGGACACTGATAAAATAGTCCATGTGACATCAGGGCTCAACCTTAATTTTATGAAGCTATGAGAATACTTTTTGTGTGCAAAGAAAAACAAAAATAACAACTTTATTCATTTCTTCTCTTCTATGTCAGATTTCTACTCTGCAGTGAATGGGTGCCGCGAGAATGAGAGTCGAAAAAGCTGATAAAAACATCACAATGTCTTTTTTGCTTGTTACAAACGAAAACAGTCCAAATCAGTGTTAAACAAATATGTTGTTAGATTTTGGGAGGACAACGGGGGATGAATATTTTTAGTGTAGGAAGTGTTACTGGTATTTTGTCCATAAGCCAGAATTTTCATAATAAATTTGTTTATTACAAACAGATTTTCACTTAACAGAATTTGAACCATGTGGATTACTTCTTGTAATGTTTTTATCAGTTGTTCAGACTCTCATTCTCACGGCACCCATTTACTGCAGAGGATCTGTTGGTAAGCAAGATCAGTAATGCAAAATTTCTTCAAATCTATTCTGATGAAGAAACAAACTCATCAACATCTTAGAACCCAAATATAAGGCGACTGTAAAAAGCACTTCGAAATCATATTTATTTTACTGAACACTGCTTTTTTAAATCCTCCATATTTTTTTTTTTTTTTTTTTTTTAAATGAGTAGCAAGTTGAAATTATTTACTTTGTGGTAATCAACATCATACCACAAATGCTGTCAGTTGTGTTTAAATTTATAGTTCACCCAAAAATGAAAATTCTGTCATTAATTAATCACCGTCATGTCATTTCCGAACCCCACGAATTAAGATATTTTTGATCAAATCCAAGAGCTTTCTGACCCAGACGGCAATGCAACTGACACACTCAAGGCCCAGAAAGGTAGTAAGGACTTAGATAAAATACTTCATGTGACATCAGGGTTCAACCTTAATTTTATGAAGCCACGAGAATACTTTTTGTGTGCAAGGAGGACAAAAATAACGACTTTACTTAACAATTTCTTCTCTTCCATGTCAGACGTCAACATGCAGATCCAAACAGCTGATAAAAACATCATAACAAGTATTTATTTATTTTTGTTTGCGGCTAAAATGTCATCTCGTCTGAATCAGGAGAGAAATATGTATAGATCAAGCACAATTTAAAAAGCGAAAACTGTTCAAATCAGTGCTAAACATAGATCTAAAACGACTGTAAAAAGCACTTCGAAATCATATTTATTTTACTGAATACTGCTTTTTTAAATCCTTAATTTTTTTTATTAGGAGCAAACTGAAATTATTTACTTTGTGGTAATCAACATCATACCACAAATGCTGTCAGTTGTGTTTAAATTGATAGTTCACCCAAAAATGAAAATTCTGTCATTAATTAATCACCGTCATGTCATTCCGAACCCCACAAATTAAGATATTTTTGATCAAATCCAAGAGCTTTCTGACCCTGCATAGACGGCAATGCAACTGACACACTCAAGGCCCAGACAGGTAGTAAGGACGTAGATAAAACAGACTAAATCTAGAAGAACCATGGCAACATCTCCAAGATGCTTCAAGAGACATATACCTGCAGAACTACAGTACTGTTTAAAGTTTTAGGCACTTGTGTAAAAATGCTGTAAAAGAAGTATGCTATTAAAAATCAAAAATCATTATTTATCAATTACCTAAATTAACAGTTGGTGTGACCATCCTTTGTTTAAAACAGCTTTTGCCCTAGCTATGCATAGTTTTTCAGGCAGCTTTGCAAGTAGGTTTCTTGAAGCATCTTGGAGACGTTGCCACAATTCTTCTGGATTTAGTCTGTCTTAGTTTTATTGTGTCATTACAGACAGGCTGGATGATGCTGAGATCAGATGTATTGTGTGGAGCACTGGCTGTTGTCAGGCTCCTTGTGCAAACAGTTATCTCACTACATTGTTACAATTAATGGCAAAATAAATGTTTGGAAATCTAAACTGATATTTCCTACTGACACACTACAGCAAAAGAGAGAAATAACTGACTTAAAGGAACACTTTTTTTAGAAATGGGCTCATTCTCCAACTCCCCCCGAGTTAATAAGTTGAGTTTTACTGTTTTGAAGTCCATTCAGCCGTTCTCCTGTTCTGGCGATATCACTTTTAGCATAGCTTAGCATAGATCATTGAATCCTATTAGACCAATAGCATCGCGTTCAAAAATGACCAACGAGTTTCGATATTTATCCTATTTAAAACTTGACTCTTCCGTAGTTATATCGTGTACTAAGACCGGTGGAAAATGTAAAGCTGCCATTTTCTAGGCCGATAAGATTAGGACTACACTCCCATTCCGGCGTAATAGTCAAGGAAGTTTGCTGCCGTAATATGGACGCAGCAGGTGGAGTAATATCACACAGCGCCTGAAGTTCGGTCACAATTACAAAAAGCAAGTCACATTGGCAGTTACCTAGCTGGGAACTAATTTCAGGCGCTGCGTGATATTACTGCGCCTGCTGCGGGAGTGTAGTTCCTAATCTTATCGGCCTAGAAAATCACAGCTTTACATTTTCCGCCGGTTTTAGTACACAATACAACTACAAAAGAGTCAAGTTTTAAATAGGACAAATATCAAATGCTATTGGTCTCATTGGATTCAATGATCTATGCTAAGCTATGCTAAAAGTGATATCGCCATAACAGGAGAACAGCTGAATGGATTTCAAAACAGTAAAACTTAAGTTATTAACTCAGGGGGAGTTGGAGAATGAGCCTATTTCCAAAAAAAATGGAGTGTTCCTTTAAGGTGGAACCAATAATCTTACATGGACTATTTATTTTAACGATGTCCTTACATTTTCTGTGTCTTGAACGTGCTAGTTTCCTTACTGTCTAAAGCTCTCGGATTTCATCAAAAATATCTTAATTTGTGTTCCAAAGATGAACGAAGGTCTTGCGGGGTTGGAACATGAGACACAACACACACATAAACGCATCACTACACTCCATCACTACTTTCCGAGCACCCCGTCCCCGCTCTCGCAGCTATGAATATTGAAGTGAAACACTAATAACAACATGTTTGCATTGTTGCGACTGCTCGGTCTCAATTATTTACTGGTGGACTCTTAATGTGACCACGTTGGGCTACAGACCAGCGCACAGCCTTTCCCTCAGTCAGCTCCACTCTGCCATGTCACCTTGACCGTGTCACTACAGCTTAGGCGCAGACGGGGGTCAGAGTTCAGTCTGCCAGGTTGCGTGAGTTTACGAGGAGGTGAGGTCCACTCAAGCATGGGACAGCTTTTCACTTCCAGTGTCCGTTAGGGCGCCTCAGCCAACCAGCTCCCGCGCCCCGCACATTAATCCACTCAGCAGCATTAATGCATCAAATGAAAGTTTCATGTGCCGAATAGTCAGCAAATAGTCACTGCTTTTAAGGCACAAATAAGGCCAGGGTAAGCAGTAGTGTGAACATGGTGTGCTTTTGGTTTTATATTGTGAGATATTTTTGTTTCTTCATATTCATTTATGATCAAAAATAAACACTGATGTGCACATTAGGTCCAAAATGCTCATTTTGAATTGGATTTCTAAAATGTAAGTATTTCAACAGATCTTTCTGGTCCTCGAGTCTGATTTGCTGAGAGGAGTGCGATATTCCAGTGATAACAGAACTGTTTGTGGTATTTCACTATAATTTTATAAATAATATTGTTTTTGTTTCACAGAATGAAGTTTTAAGAGTTTTTTTCAGGTGAGAATGTACTTGTTTAGATATGCAGTTTGTAAATAAAGAAAACTTCTATTCGAAAATTTGCTTAGATGTTTTCAGAAATGTGAGCTTCAGGGCGTCAGGGGCTGTTAAGCATTCAAGAACCTGTCAAAAGCAGTCTCAATACACTCTTAAAAACAAAGGTGCTTCATGATGCCATAGAAGAACCTTTTTTGTCTAAATGGTTCCATAAAGAACCTTTAACATCTGAAAGGTTCTTTGTGCCAAAAGAAGGTTCTTCAGATTATAAAAGGTAAGAAAGAGATGGTTCTTTTAAGAACCTTTGATTTGGAACCAAAAATGGTTCTTCTATGGCATCAACCTTTTAAAGCACCTTTATTTTTGTAAATATTATTCATAAATATTGTTTGTTATCATTCTAATGAAATATTTGGTAACACTTAGTTAAAGCCCTTATGTATGACGCATTATAAAGTTATTCATAATGTATGTTATAATGTATTCTATCTTTCCATAAATAATTGTACCCAAGTTAAAATGTAATGAATTAAATTATAATATTTGCAGGTTGTAAAATTGGTTGTTTGTGTGTTTTAATGGTTTATACTTTTTAAAAGTGTGTTCAAAGAATATATTATAATGTACTGTAACTGTAGTTACAAATATTCATGAGACCATACAATGCATTATAATGTGCATAACTACTGCATTAAAAATACTTTTATAATGCATTATACATAAAGTGTTTTAAACATAAAGTGTTTTATGTTTACATTTTCAAAATCCCAAGTATTTGGGATCCCCAAAATCACAAAATCCCACTATTTCGAGGTCAATTTTCAATATTTCAATTGTGCCAAATCTAAAATATGTATTTAATAAATAAATGTATAATAATAATAAATTTTAAATCCTAAAATGTATTATCATTATTACCTTGAAATAATCTGAAATCTGAATGAAATAATAGTAATAATAAATAATAATGACAATAATGTAATAATGTAATTATAATAAAAAAAAATTAATGTAATGATTGCCATTATTTATGAAAATAACTATTAATTATTACAACTGAAAATCAGTCCTTTTTTTCCATTTTATTAATCTTTAAAACATTCCATATTTACCATAAAATTGACATTAAAACCAGCTAAAAACTATTAGATGAAATGATAATAAAAATTTCCCACAAGCTAGGGAAAATGAAAGCATTTTTAATATTATTTGTTAAATATTTCCTTATTTATTATTTAAATATTTTCATATTTACTATAAAATTGGCATGAAATCTGGCTAAAAGTCAAATTTGATAAAATGCTAATAGAAAAAACATTCAAAATTACCAAATTGTATTCTTATGATGCATTTTCCTCTCACTTAATAATCTTTGTTAATTATTTCTGTTTAATATTTAAATATTTTCATATTTACCATAAACAAGACAAGAAATCTAAATCGAATCTATCCAAAAGTTGATAAAAAAAAAATTTCTTACAACTGAAAATGACAGTCAGAATGTCAGAAATTTCCCTTGTTTATTATTTAAAACATTTTATATTTACCATACAATTTATATGAAATCCAGCTAAAAACAATTAGAATATATTATAACACACATTATAAAAAACATTATCATACATTTAAGTATTGCGAAAATTATATTATTTTATAATACATTATAACATACATTATGAATAATATTAAAGTGTATCATACATTTTTAAGTAAAGTATTGCCAGTATTATATTATTTTATAATACATTATAACAAACATTATGAATAACATTATCATGCATCATACATTTAAGTAAACTATTACCAAAATTATATTATTTTTGTGAATAATATTCAATAATATTACATTTAAATGTCAGATTCTACACTATTTGTATTTAGTAGTGTTTTAGGATTTTTGTTTTAGGATTTAAAAAAAAAATGTAAATTATATATATATATATTCTGCCTTCTTAACATTCTTCATTAAACTTTTTTATTTATTATTTCTCATATTTACCATAAAAATAACTAAAAGAAAATTAAAACAAATATTTGTTAAATATTTTATTATTAAAACGTTTCATATTTACTGTAAAACTGACATGAAATGTGGCTAAACATACTTTGATAAAATGCTAATAGAAAATTGTAACATTTCACTGTAACTAAAGTGAAAATGACATTCAAATTGACAAAATTGTATTCTTGTTATGTGTTTTCCTGCTTTTTAATGTTCTTTGTTAATGATTTCCCTGCTTATTATTTAAATATTTTATATTTACCATGAACTAGAAAAGAAATCTAAACGGAAGTTGATAAAATGATAATAAAAAAATGTAATATAAGGTGCTATATAAATATTTCTTGATTAAATATTTCTTATATTTACAAAAATTGCATGAAGTCTGGCTAAAAAAAATAAATCAATAAAAAAAATCAATAAAATGCTAAAAGAAAATCGTCTTACAAATTAAAATGACAGTAAAAAGACAAAGGTTAGGATGCGTTTTACTCCTTTTTAATATTCTTTGTTACATTTTTTTTTTTTTTTTTTTTTAACTATATATACACTACCGGTCAAAAGTTTGGGGTCAGTAAGAGTTGTTTTTAAAGAAAGTCTCTTATGCTCATCAGTGCTGCATTTATTTAATAAAAAACTGTAATATTGCAAAATGTTATTACAATATAAAATAATGGTTTCTATTGTAATATACTTGAAATTTTAATTTATTCCTGTCTATTCCTGAATTTTCATCAGCCATTACTTCAGTCTTAAGTGTCAGATGATCCTTCAGAAATCATTCTAATATACTGATTTATTATTAGAATGATCTATATTGGATCTATATTGGATTATATATTGCAACAGTTGCCCTGCAAAGTATTTATTTAGAAATTGTGATATTTTTTTCAGGATTCTTTGATGAATAAATTTTCTAACAATTTAAGTATTTGCTATCACTTTTTATCAATTTAACACACCCTTGGTAAATAAAAGTATTAATTTCTTTCCAAAAAAAAACAGGAGAAGAAGAAAAATTTACTGACCTCAAACCTTTGACCGGTAGTGTATATATATGTATGTGTGTATATATATATATATATATATATAGGAAATGTTATCATAAGTTCGTTTTTCACGTTTAACTATATTGTGAAGACTGAAATGTGGCCATAAACAAGTATAGCCATTTTAATGTAAAATATGGCCATACTGCCCTCTGGTGTCCTGTTTAATATTGGCATGCAGATAAATTAGAATCAACGATGTAATAATTTGATTAAAGCAAGTAATACATTTAAAATCTACCTGTAAAACTGACTCTTAAATGCGTTATTTTGACACACCTATGGTTAAATTTAAAGGTATCTACAGCACACCTTACTTCTTTATACATATTTGAACTAATCCTATTATTATATTATAATACCACAAAACTTAATTAGCTGTGGTATATTTCACTCTTTAAATTACTGATGTACGTTATGTATGTGTTTTCCAACGACGTACATACTTTTGTAGGATGTGGAAGGAAGTAACTGCCTTGCAGGTTGTATTTCAGCAGCAGGGGGCGGTGTAGTTCCAGCCATGACATCCATACATCCTGTTTCCAAACCGCTTGTTCTATGTAGGGATACCGGAGCCTATCACGACGTCTCATATTGGCGGGAACAGTTTATCACAAGCCCATCTATAACAGGTCAGGCAGAAATACAACTCAGATTTTATGGATGACCATAAAAGTGATTTAACACCTGCATGTTATTATTGTTTTCTAATCAAACCTCACAAATAATGAACAAAATGATGATTTTATGTCACTACAATATCATCAAACTATGCTACAACAAGGACAGCCCTCAAGCTTTTATGATTTAGGTTTAACTACCTTGACGATTGCCAATTTAATTGTGTGCAAACAGAGCAGTTGTTTTCTAATCTCTCTTGTTGATGTATCCAGGGAACAGCTCGGAGCTGGGCACGCTTTGGGGTGTGGTGATGGTGTCTTCGATGGGGATGTCCAGGGCACCTCCTTCGGCTAGTGTAATGAAAGGCTGCCGGGCTGTGGCTAGGCCAATAGGGCACGCTGAAGCCCAGAATACCAGCTCTGTGGCATGACGAGGAGGGAGGAAAAGCACCAGTTTAGGAGTGACTCCCAAAATGTCATCTGGAAACAAGGGTGGGTGCATGCGTATATTAGACTACATTGAAATAAATAAAGATAAAAATTGTAATGCAAAATAAAATGAGAAAAAATATTTTTACAACATATTTTCCACCTTCTTAACATTCTTTGTTAAACTTATTTATTATTTCTAGCTAAAAGAAAATAAAAAAAATTAACAATATTCTTTGTTAAATATTTTATTATTAAAACGTTTCAGATTTACTGTAAAATTGACATGAAATCTGGCTAAACAAAATTTGATAAAATGCTAAAAGAAAATTTTAACATTTCACTGACTAAAGTATAAATGACATTCAAATTGACAAAATTGTATTCTTGTTATGTGTTTTCCTGCCTTTTAATGTTTTTTTGTTGATGATTTCCTTATTATTTAAATATTTTTATAATTACCATGAACTACAAAAGAAATCTAAACAAAAGTTGATAAATTATAATATAAAAATTGTAATATAAGGTGCTATATAAATATTTCTCGATTAAATATTTCTTATATTTACCATAAAAATTGCATGAAGTCTGGCTAAAAAAATAAATCAATAAAATGCTAAAAGTTTTAAACTGTCTTACAAATTAAAATGACAGTGAAAAGACTAAGTGAAATAAGACAATATTTCTCATTTATTATTTACAACTTTTCATATTTACCATAAACTAGATGGGAAATATATATACACAAAATTCGATAAAATGTTAAAAAAAAATTTCCTTACAACTGAATTATATTCATTTGTAAGGAAATATATATATATAATTTCTTCTTTTTTATTCTTCTTTTTAATTAATATTTTCCTGATTTAAAATGTTTTATATTTACCATAAAATCCCACTAAAACCAATTACATGAAATGCTAATAAAAAATTCTCACATAGGAAAATGACAGTGTGACAAATTTTTTTTTTATGTTTTCTCATTTTTAATATTTGTTGATAAATAAAAATACAATTAATACATTTTTTTGTTATATTATTTACATTTTTCACATTTACTATAAAATTGACGTAAAATTTGATAAAATGCTAATAGAAAGCAAGTGAAAATGACATTCTAAATGACAAAACTGTATTTGTATGTTTTTTCCTCACTTTTAATATTTCCACACTTTTAATCACTTTAAATAATATAAATATAATACACTTTTAATATAACTTTTAATAAAATACTTTAATTATTTCCCTGTTTAGTATTTAAATATGTTCTTGTTTACCATAAACCAGACAAGAAATCTAAACAAGTTAATAAAATATATAAAATATAATAAAATAAATTATATTTACCATAAAATTGACATGAAATGGAAACTGACAATGTGAGATTTTTTTATGTCTTTTCCTCCTTTTGAATAGTCTTATTTATAATTTACATATTTTCATATTTACTACAAAATTGACATGAAATATGGCTAAAAGTAAAATTTGATAAAATGCCAATCTAAAACTGTCTTGCAAGTAAAAGTAACATTCAAAATGAGAAAATTGTAAAAATATTCTTTGTTAATTATTTCTGTTTATTTAAATATTTTCATATATACCATAAACTAGACAAGAACTGTAAACAAAACTTAATAAAACAGCTGCTTTTTATTATTATTTATTTAATAGTTCCTTGAGTATTATTTGAAACATTTCATATTTACCATAAAATTGACATGAAATCCAGTTAAAAACAATTAGATGAAATGCTAATAAAAATTTCTCCCAAGGGAAAATGACAGTGTGAC
The DNA here is from genome assembly GCF_049309525.1 of Garra rufa. Lineage (NCBI taxonomy): Eukaryota > Metazoa > Chordata > Actinopteri > Cypriniformes > Cyprinidae > Garra > Garra rufa. Next base: position 23,620,938 of record NC_133382.1, on the reverse strand, counting down.
AAAATCAGTTTTTTTCTAATGCGTTTTCCTCTTTTTTAATATTCTTTGTTAAATATTTGCTTATTTATCATTTAAATATATACTATACATATTACATATTTTTAAACTGAGGTGAAATCTGGCTACAAAGTACCTTAAATGAACCTTAGGGTCAACGTAAGCAAAAAAAAAAAACCTGGCTAAAAAAGAATATTGCCACAGAGGAGACGCCTCTGACGATAATAACACATAGGAGCAAGCTGTGCTTAGTAGCAAGCGAGCGGCGCAGACCGACCAAAACCGGTCTCATCTCTGTGCAGGCCCTGGGTGCTGCAGCAGATGGAAGCTGGGGTTAAATTCAGCTCTGGGTGTAACCGTACATAAACAAGCAGAGCAGACCTCAAACATGGCTTCTGGATGCTCTACGGCCTGTAGGGAAGCTCCTGGGGCGAAAACAAGGGCCCAAACCTGACACCACTTTCAGTGAGACGTCAATGGTCCATATTCAGCAGCATCTTCAAACAGTCAGTGGGACTCCACACAGCAACAGTACAGACGGAGAAAGAATGTTCAACATTACCATGTGTTGTCGTGGAAGACAAGAAGCGTTCCCTTATGGGCCGTCCTCTCTACCTAGTGGTTGCCTTGGACACACATTGTGGACATCACAAAGGAGCCAGTGTACAGTCCTGTGCAGACGCCTTGGCAGCCGCTCTGGCCATAGTAGCGATGTTCCCTCTCTGTGCAGTGATGTAATGTTTTGGAATGATCGCAGCAGCTCAGCGAGAACCGGAGTCAGTGTAATGGATGAGTGGTTTCTGTGGACAGAATTTTGTTTGAGAGTTTTCTTTTATTTTTGATTTTTTTTTCTCTGGGTAGATTCAGTTATCCACGGACCGTGGCAGATCTAAGGCTTGCAGTTTGCGTGTAATTTAGAGCTCTAAATTGAAGGTTTGTATCCAAGAACTGCATCGACTATGATTAGTGTTCTTCCACTTTCCTATCCACTATGAGCAGTTAATCTTTCGTTTATATACACAAGTTGAATCACACAAAAGGAGATGGCCCTGTAACTCATGTAACACATTACATAATACACGGGTCTAATCATTCTACATTTGGGATGCCGCTGTGGTGAGGACTGCAAAGAGAAACTGCCAATTTAAAGTGATGGGAATTTCACATGGACTGAACTTAAATAACCACTGAACTAGGATCCCACAAACAGAGCTTGTAGCTCTCTTTTCCATGAGTCAATGAGTTCAGTACGGAAACAAATAATGTTTTCAGTCAATGAAATTACATGCATATGTTTAACCAGTCAGGCAGACTGAATTCTAACCAATTAGGAATATAAAGGATAAATGAATAGGTTTACTGGTCAAACTAGTGTCGGATTAAAACAGATTTTCAAATTTCAAGCAATGTGGTTTCTTAGGCTACGTTCACACTGCAGGCAAATAGGGATGGGACGATAAATCAATTCGTGGATCGATTCTGAGATCTTCCGAATTCATCGCAATTCTCTTTGGAATCGATTCTGAGCTTAGATTTTAACAACAGATGGCGCTCTAATCTAGTTTTTATCCGCACACTCAAACGCTCTTGAAGAAAAGTGCTGAAGATTTTGTGCCTTGGCTCAAAATGCTTTTATGACGTGAGATTAATGTAAACACAGCCCACTGTGAACACACTTGTAATTCGCTTTAACCTCTTCGAATTGTATTAACAATTATTTTAGGTTCAAGTGTGTGTAAGGGTTTGGAAACAAGCAGAGCACGGTTGTTTCTAAAGCAAGCAGTGCCATCTGCTGTTCAAAACTAAACTCAGAATCGTGATGTGTTCGGAAAATCTCCGAATCAATGCTAAATCATTTCTCGATTCACCATCCCATGTGGCCCAAATACGTTTTTTTGCTCAAATGTGACTCAGACCTGTTTTTTTCTCATGACAGTGTAAACAGCACAAACCAAATTGAATCTGATCTGCTACTAAACATAGTATGTTTAGCATACTAAATCCGATACAGGTCAAATGTTTTGCAATGCATTCATATCGGAATTCGCGCAACATTTATGTCACTCTAGTTCAACATTCTTCACGATTCTGCACTCATGGGAGTCACTTAAAAGATTTTACATATCCAAAGTTATCAAGATAGTTTTGAAAGGTAGTCAGTGGAAGTACAGTGATGTGTCAGAACTCTTAGGCCTACAGTCACAACTGTATACAAACTAAATGAGGGCTCATATAAAGATTTCAAAATTTATTTTATGCCACATCCTTATCTTTATTTTTCACATTGCCTGCGCATAATTTCGCTGGCTTCCGCAGCAGATCACACGATAAATAAACGTATAATCGCTTACGCAGAGTGCTGCACTAGTGTTGCCAAGTCCAAAGTTTTCCTGTGGAACTGGGATACTTTTTCACTGTTGCTGCGTTTGTTTTTTTAACTTTGTGGGTTGAAGCTACCCCACTACCGCGATTGGACTAGTTTTGGGCTAGTTTTGAGAAGCAATTGGGCTGATTTTGTTGTGAAAACCTGGCAACCCTGTTCGTATAGAGCAGGGGTCCCCAAACTAAGGCCCGGGGGCCGAATGCGGCCCGCCCCCACATTTGGACCGGCCCTCTGAACAATGCCAGAGATATATTTTTGTTAAATGTGAGCCAAATCATCACAATTAAAAGAACCAAAGACTTAAACTACTTCACTCTGTGCGCATTAAATGTATTTAATAGACAAGTTTTACAATTTGAGTTGAATTACTGAAATAAATGAACTTTTCCATGACATTCTAATTTACTGAGAAGCACCTGTATATCTTTTGAAAAGAAATGATCATTTGTCTGTCTGGTGCATAAAAAAATAAATAAACTATTCTAGCATTAAAAGGTATAATAAATGCAGGTAAAACCATAATAAAATAACAATAATAATAGTAGTCCAGCCCATGGAATTTTCTTTTAGAAACCGACCCGGCCCCCCATTAAAGAAAAGAAAATTATGTGGCCCGCTCAGAAAAAAGTTTGGGGACCCCTGGTTTGCACAAGTTATCTGGATGCACGGCCCCTGGAGATCATTGGATGTAAACAACAGCATGGATTGAACAGTTAATGAACTACTGAATACGTTGTTAGAGTTAGCAGGCTTGGTGCAGGGAATGCATACAGTTTTTACCACACTTCGGGAAGCTGAATGGATTATACATGGATCGCTATTGGAGTGGATTTCCTTATAAACGTCAAACGAGGAAAGTGAATGAGTGAACAATATGTACCAGCAGTATTAATTAAGATACATTTAGATAATATTTTACATTTAGATAATATTTTACCTACCTGACTGGAAATGATAAGATTAACATGAATGTTGTCAAGATTCTTGCCCTGGAAATCCTGGTTCACTTTGGCCAGCCACAAACACCTTTTGTTCAGACAGTTTTTTGCACTCTTCTCCTTGATTTGTTATAACTTTTGGCAGTCTATAGTATTCTAAATGTTCTGACCAATTAGTACAGCCAAAAACATGACAATAATTTTTTTTTTTTTTTTGTGGCAATAATCAGCAAAATATGCAAGTTTCATTCAGTTCAGGGGCAGTGTTTACCTTAAGTGCCACCAATATGGCCAATTGATGATGAGTCGTGAAAACACTGTATTAGAATTATTTCTGAAGGATCTTGTGACACTGAAGACTGGAGTAGTGATGCTAAAAATACAGCTTTGCTAACACAAGTATAAATTACATTTTTAAATAGAAAACAGCTGTTATAAATTGTTATAAATATTTCACAAAATTATTGTTTTTCTGTAGTTTTGACCAAAAAAAATCTACATTTTTGTCTGTTAAATTACACATAAATAGTTAATCTATTCCAAAAACTGCAAAACCCATCATAATGTCAAATCATATTTCAATACAGGGGGCACTGCAGAGGCGGTAAGACCTGAAATGAATGTGTCAAATGAGGGAGGCAGAACTAAGAACCACTACTAGCCTATATAAAAATCCGTGAACAACAACACCATGCAGTAAGTGGTACATCACTCAAAGAATTTTGGAAGTAGCGGAGATGGAGATACTATTTAAAATTCAGCCTTAAAAAAGAAAGAATCTAGTGACAGACCTCTTGTGGGGAACTAGAGAAGAAGCAGAATCGAATTTCAAGCACCTGAGTTGAATTTATGTTGTGTTGATTGTCTTGAGGCAGCCAAGAAGTCTTGTGGGGGGAGTTACCGAAACCACGTGATGGGAAAGGCGGGGCTTCGGGCAGCGCACTGTTGAAACTTTTTTCGAGCTCCGCCTTTAACAGCTGCAACGCATTTATACACATGTGCAAACTTTGCCCGTGTACGACACTCCCCAAAACCTGTGCGGCTCAACTCCAAAGAACTCCAGCGCCTTTCCGACTACGTTAGAAGAGGCGAACCCCATTCAGCCGTGGATTTCTCCGAGTACACAAGGATCCTTCTCGGTCCGAAAACTTTTTCCCCCCTGAGCTGGAACTCACTATAGAAAATGTCTGCTTCGGTGCTGTCTTCCATATATGATTTCGACAGGGTAAGAGTTTATATTTGACTTGTTTACTTCTGCTTTTTTTCTTAGCTTATCTTAATATATTGTTTATGTTGGTTTGTTTTCTCATTCTCAATCTATGCGCGCTGGCAAACTTGTAACGTGAGAGCTCCGTGTTTACCAACTAACGTTCTTACGTAGCGCATAATAATGCGTTGTTGGAAAACCAGTCTTGAAACCCATTTTGTTAGAAATCCTATAACTCTGTGTTGTAGACTTTGGGTTTATATCTACATATATGTATGCTACAAATTAGGGTAGCTTTTGAAATGTATTTATAAGTCACAAATTGTAAATGCCAAGTACAATGAGAGGTGTTGTGACAACCTACCCCAGTGGTGATATAAGCTCAAGTGTAAACCTTGATTTTTTTTTAGGTTTTGTGGATGAATTAGTATTTAATTACATGTTTAAAATAATAGCATGCCAGTACTTTCAATTTAAACTTCTTATTTAAAATACACAGGGAACATTTAACTCCAGAAAGCAAATAGACTTTAAAATACAGTTCTGTCATTTAACAAACTTTACTTACTTCAAAACATCTTGTATGTTTAAAACTTATGCCACTTCAGGAGGGTCATGTATTTACTTAAAACTAATGGTGATGCCTCCGAAACCTTTAAGACATTCATGCTTAGGAATTCCGTTTGTTTTCTTTCAGGAAAAAGTCCCAAATTCAAATGCAATCTATTTCCACAACATGCTTGAAAAGAGGAATGTCGGGGTCCCATTTGCTGCTTCCAACACCAACAGCAACAGGTCTTTTGGTTATTTCAGGAGTAACTCAACAAACCACATGGACTTCAACATGAGCAACAGGCTCCAGATCGGTTTCGAAAGCTCGACACCTGCCTTCATGAATAAAGAGAACAAGTTCCGAGACCGTGCTTACAGCGACACGGGAGAACGCAGTCAACAACTTCAGGAAATTCTTCAACAAAAACCAGGCTCTCAAATCAACTCGACCCGCTACAAAACTGAACTCTGCAGGCCTTTCGAAGAAAACGGCTCGTGCAAGTATGGGGAAAAGTGTCAGTTTGCTCACGGCTATCACGAACTGAGAAACCTGTCCCGCCACCCGAAATACAAGACGGAGCCCTGTCGTACATTCCACACTATTGGTTTCTGCCCGTATGGCCCGCGCTGCCACTTCATTCACAACGCGGATGAGCGCAGAGCTGCTTCGAGTAATACCCAACCGAGACTCAGCAGGGAGATTGGTGTCTTGGAAGAGAAAGAGCCATCAAACCCATTCCTGAGACCGAGGGAAAGACCAAAGCTACATCACAGCCTGAGTTTTTCCGGCTTCTCCAGCTCCTGCAGTAATGAGTCCATTTTGATTGACAACCCAACATCTCGCACACCCCCACCACCCACCTGTGCGCTCACTCCAAGTTCGCCCTGTTTAAATGCGTTCGCGTTCCCCGATCAGGATCTTAAGGCTTTTCTTGCCCCTATCATCCCTCAGACCCAAAGTGCTTTTGCCCGTCAGAGCAGCGGTGGCTTGTATAGTAACATCCAAACCAACGCTTGCCCTCCGTCGCCACCTTTCAAAATGAGCCACTTGCCCTCAATGCATCCACTCTCAGAGTCTCCAGTGTTCGATTCTCCACCAAGCCCACCGGATTCCCTCTCAGATCCCGAAGGGTACCTAAGCGGCTCTTGCTGTTCCTCTGGCACAATCAGCGGCTCGGAATCGCCCAGTATGGACGCGAATAGACGTTTGCCAATCTTCAGCAGGCTGTCGATTTCAGACGATTGACTTGCTATTGTTGTTATAGCCTTTTATGAAAGTAGTGCCAACATGAGTTTCAGGTCAAATATCAGTCTCAGCCGTTGGTGTTCGTCTCATGATTGAGATCTGACAATGTTATGTTTCTTCTTTCTCATTTTTCCTTACAACGACATACCAAGATGATGGCTTCAACAGTCCTACGTTGCAGTTATCTTGGGAAAACATTCCATAAGTTTGGAAGGGGTGTGAGAGCACAAGAACTGGGACTCATAAGTTGGTCATGGAATGTCACTGCAGATTTTTTTTTTTTAAACTGTGTGGTATCATTGCATTTTGCATCATGCTTTGAAATCTATTTAACTTATTTATTGTCATGTGAAAGTATAGCCTGCAAGGATAAATTGAGTCCGTATGGTATTTATCAAATCTAAAGCAATACACTTATATTCCTGTTTAAATTGTGATCGCCAATATTAATCTGGAAACCGTTGGGTTTGTCTCACAATAATATATTTTTGTTAACTCGTTTATTTTACTGTAAATAGGTAAATAATTTAAGATTGTATGCTATTTATTTCAATTTTGTTTACTGTGTGTGTATATATTAAAAAAGTGGGAGCGTCTGATGAGGTCACGCTGTGATTTTTCTTGTGCGGGAGGAAGGGAAGCGTCAGGATCTATGGGCATTTGTAGAATGTAGCCTGTCTTATGAGGTCTTTTTGGACGTAAAGAACTAACTCACACCTACGAGTATGACTGTTTCCTCTTTTTTTTTTTAGTTTTTTACCATCGATAACGACAACCAAAAAAGTATCCATTTGCACACCATCGCGTGACGAATGCTAGTGCCAGAGAATGTAGCACTCTCCTATCTAGAGGTTAATAACTAGCTAATATGTGCCTGCTGGGGTTGAAGATCCCACATAGTTTAACCTGGTGTATATCTAAAGCCAATCGAATTGAATGTAGCTCATAGATCAAGATGCCTTTTTTTATGGTGACTGAGATGCTATTTCATTGTTTATTTTTCTACTTTTAGAACATTTGAACGCACCATTCCTAATGAAAGATACTCTGCCTTTCAACTGTGCTTCTCTAGACATGCTGACTGGGGATATTAAGTTTTGTAGTTGGTTAATAACTATTACTTTAACTTTTTAGATGAAGTAAAGCAACACTGAATGTAACGAGTGAACGTCAGCTGGAGTTGGAGTGTGTATACAAAGTGTGCAGAGTAAACTTGTACTGTATGTTGTTTTTTAAATTAAACTATTTTCCATAGAACTTCTAATAAAGGCATTTTTTGAACAAGATCTAGATGTTTCAAGGGTTTTTATTCAACAGGGATTTATTCATGCGATGTCTGTAAATTATTGTCTGCTCTCTAGTTTTCCCGCCCTCCTGCTTTTCTCGCAGGGAAAAATAGCTACTTCAATGTCCTAGCATTTGGTCTCCTCTTCTGACAGAATGTTCAATAGAGGCCTGCTTTGTGTGAATGGCAGAAAGTGAAGTGCGAGGGGGGTGTGGTGGCCTGTGCACAGCGATCTTTGGGAGGTAGTTTACACACCAAAAATGTCCAGTGGAGCATTAACTGTTGGTTTATACAGATGTGTTCGGTATCGTATAAAAACAGTCTGGAGACTCTTCTGCAGTTGAAATTCTCAGTACTTATCGTAAGAAATGCAATTAGGAAAACACACTTAGACGTGTATCAGTGTTAAGGGTCTGCTCATGAAGATAAGGTGCTTTGCAAATATTTACATACTAAGAACTTTTTAGACAAGGCTGTTTAGCTTAGAGTGTTGACAATGTATGCTCACAAGCATATGTATAAGGTTGATAAACGCTCTAATGATTAGCATTAGCTTATATGTGAAGATATATCTGGATGCACTGTGCACGTGTGTGAGAGTAGTGGGGGTCCTTTGCGTATCAGTGTGCATGTGCAAAAGAAAGGTTGTCAGCCATTAATGAACCACATCTCACAAAAGCAGGAAACCACTCTGTTCGCTGATTAGGGACTCTTGGGAGCAGAGCTATTCCTCTTGGATATTTTCCACTACACCCCTCTTTTGTGATTTATGTGAAGTAGGCTTGAGGCACAGTTCCATTTTTCAGATATGCATACATACACTTTGTCAAACTTTGAGTCAGAGTGAATTATGTTCTTTGACAGCCATTATAGGAGCTAAAATTATCAGGATTTAAAATGCACCGTGTTCTTATTTAATAATATAATTTGTTTAATAATATAATTGTTTAATTAGATTGCATTATTAAATTGTACTATTAAAACATTACTAACAAATTAATTTAATGATGTAATATATCATAACCCCCACTAATATGACATACACGAACATTGGATCCAGGTATTTTAAAATACGTTCAACATACAATGTGTCTGTGTGTGTGTGTGTGTGTGTGTGTGTGTATATATACAGGTCAAAAGTTTACATACACCAATCTACAAAATGTTAATTATTTAAAGAGGGATTATATAAAATGCTTGTTTTTTTTTTAATATATATATATATATATATTTAGTACTGACCTACTTATAATAATTTTAAAAAAATGACACCGGTTCAAAAGTTTACATACACTTGATTCTTAATACTGTGTTTTTACCTGAATGATCCACAGCTGTGTTTTTTGTTTAGTGATAGTTGTTCATGTTCGTCCTAAACAGTTAAACTGCCTGCTGTTCTTCAGAAAAATCCTTCAGGTCCCACAAATTATTTGGTTTTTCATTTTTGTGCATTTGAACCCTTTCCAACAATGATTGTATGATTTTGAGATCCATCTTTCCAACTGAGGACAACCGAGGGACTCATATGCAACTATTACAGAAGGTTCAAATGCTCACTGATGCTTCAGAAGGAAACACAATGTATTAAGAGATGGGGGTGAAAACTTTTGGAATTTGAAGATCAGGGTAAATTTAACTCATTTTGTCTTCTGGGGGACATGTAAGTATCTTCTGTAGCTTCTGAAGGGCAGTACTAAATGAAAAAATATGATATTTAGGCAAAATAAGAAAAATTTACACATGTACAAATGTCATTTCATTTAAAAGTTTTCATCCCCAGTTCTTAATGCAATGCTTTTCCTTCTGAAGCATCAGTGAGCATTCAAACCCTCTGTAATAGTTGCATATGAGTCCCTCAGTTGTCCTCAGTGTGAAAAGATGGATCTCAAAATCATACAGTCATTGTTGGAAAGGGTTCAAATACACAAAAATGCTAAAAAACCAAAGAATCCGTGGGATCTGAAGGACCTTTCTGAAGAATAAACAAAATAGGGACTAAACAACTATCACTAAACAAAAACAAATAGCTGTGGATCATTCAGGTAACAATGTATTAAGAATCAAGTCTATGTAAACTTTTGAACAGGGTAATTTTTAGAAATTCAACTGTTATTTTCTCTTGTGTACTACATGTAAATGTCTTTTATGTTCAATACCTTATTTAGGTCAGTACTAAATAAATAAATAACATGAATTTTGTATGACCCCTCTTATTTTAGTTAAAATAATTAACATTTTGCAGATTCTGCAAGGTGTATGTAAACTTTTGACTTCAACTATTTTACTACAAATAGTAAAACACATCATAGTAAGCTTTTCATATTGTCTCTATTGGGTGTGGCTGTTTTTAATGCAAGAGCACTTAATTTGAAATTTTGAGGAACAGGATTGTGGCATTGAAGGATAGAGGGCCGGCCCCACTTTGGCTCAGGCTTATCTTCAGCAACTAAGCACCTGTGACAAACAAACCAACTGGTCTGTGCCTTTCCTGTTTTGTTGTCCGAAATGTGTGCTTGGTGCAAGTTTCAGTGCCTCCATGCACAAGGCAAGGAAGTCCCACCCTCCTCCTCCTCTTCCTCAAGTGCTGGAGTCTAAAAAGCACTAAGTGAACACTTCCTTCCTTGAGCAAACAGTCCTATACTCATAACCCCATGTGTTCTGCCTCTGCGGTAGCCGTATTGTCTTAAGCGTTATCTGAGAGCAACCGGGGGAAAGCCAACACAATATAGTTCAGTGAGTCATAAGAAAAGTTAGAGCACATCACATCCATAAACACGAATTCAGAGGGGTGTGGCTGGTTAAGAGTTTACTGGCCTGATAAGGCTATCGGCCTGCTTGATTTAGTTTCCTCCAAGATGGGCTGGATTCCAATGGAGCTATAGTGATGCTTGGATTGAGACAAACTCCACCATATGGACTCAAGGGGACGGGAAGTCTCTACAGTGGATGGATTCACTGGCATAATAGAATCAGGGACACAGAAATAAACCGCCGAGCATGATGAATCTGCCGTGTCATGCAGTGCCCACAGTGCAAAACAATGAATTCAAAGAGCACTTAAAGAGCAACGCACTCAGCAGGGGTCTAAACTAAAGGAAATGAGAGGCCCATCTGGGATTTGAATCAGAATACTACAGCACAGAACAATGGCACAACCTGTTCACTCAATAGAATTCATGTGGTGATGTTTGCTTGCTATGGAAGCCTGTTTCCACCTCAAAAAAAAAAAAAAAAAAAAAAAATCACAATTGCGTCTTTACATCTCACAATCTCTTGCAGAAGCAACTCTGTATGTGACATTGTGAAAAAACTCCAAATATGTCTCCATCTCACAAGTAAAAGTGTAAATGTATTAACTGACTTCATATCTCAAAATTGCAACCCAATATGTGACAATGTGATGTCTCATGACTGCAATTTGCTCTCATGAAATTAAGTAAAAATTTGAGTTTATATCTCACAATTGTAACTTTATATCTAAAAACTAAGACTATTTCTAGCTATTACGACTTTATATGCGACATTGTGATGTCTCACTGTAACATTTTTCTGATTAAAACCTTTTTTTTTTTTTTTTTTACAATTGAGGCTTTATATCTTACAATTGTGACTTTATATCTCAAAATTGAGACTATTTCTTACAGTTGCGACCCAATGTGACAAAGTGAGGTCTCACGACTGCAATTTTCTTTCACGGAATTAAGATATTCGTACTATAAGCGCAAATTTATTTTGCACATCTGAAACTTTATATCTCATAGCTGTAACTTAAAACCATATTAAAACCAATACTATTTCTCACTATTGCAACAATGTGATATATCACTGTAAATTTTTTTGTAAATATAGATTTTTGGTATATTGATTTTTAGTATATTCAAATTTATTTGACACGATTGAGACTTTATATCTCACAATTGTGATTTTATATCTCAAAACTGAGACTGTTTATCGTAGCTGTGACTTTATAGGCAATAATGTGATGCCTCACAACTGTAACTTGTAAATTAAGACTGTACTTTTTTATAATTTCTTTTTTTTTGCAAAATTGAGACTTTATATCTTACAATTATGACTTTATATCCTAAAACTGAGACTATTTATCATAGCTGTGACTTTATAGGCAATAATGTGATGCCTCACAACTGTAACTTGTAAATTAAGACTGTACTTTTTTATAATTTCTTTTTTTTTTTTTTTGCAAAATTGAGACTTTATATCTTACAATTATGACTTTATATCCTAAAACTGAGACTATTTATCATAGCTGTGACTTTATAGGCAATAATGTGATGCCTCACAACTGTAACTTGTAAATTAAGACTATTTTTCGTAAATGCTAATTTATTTCGTAAATGCTAATTTATTTCGCACAATTAAGACCTTATATCTCAAAAATGTGACTATATATCTCAAAACTGAGACTATTTATTGTAGCTGTGACTTTGTAGACAACAATGTGACGTCTTTTAACTCCAACTTGTAAATTAAGACTATTTTTCGTAAATGCAAATTTATTTAGCACAATTAAGACTTCATATCTCACAATTGTGACTATTTATCTCAAAACTGAGACTATTTATTGTAGCTGTGACTTCAACAATGTGATGCCTCACGACTGTAACTTGTAAATAAAGACTATTTTTCGCAAATGCAATTTTTTTTGCACAATTAAGACTTTATATCTCACAATTGCGACTATATATTTTAAAACTGAGACTATTTATCGTAGCTGTGACTTTATAGGCAACAATGTGATGCCTTATAATTATAACTAGTAAATTAAGACTATTTTTCCTAAATGCAATTTTTTCGCAAAATTGAGAATTTATTTAGCATAATTAAGACTTTTTATCTCACAATTGTGACTATATATCCCAAAACTGAGACTGTTTATCGTAGCTGTGATTTTATAGGCAACAATGTGATGCCTCACAACTGTAAGTTGTAAATTAACTTTACTTTCCATAATTGCTAATTTATTTTGTACAATTGAGACTTTATATCTCACAACTGTGACTTTATTTCTCAAAATTGAGACCATTTCTCACAGTTTTGACTTTATCTCACAGCTGCAACTTTCTCAAAAGTGAGACTTTTTTATTTTTTTGCAAATCTGACAATTCATATCTCACAATAATAACTATGTCAGAATATGACTTTATTTCTTATTCTAATTTATTATTTTCCAATAGATGATTTCATTTTCCTTTTCCTAGGTAGAAACTGACTTCCATAGCTTGCAGATGCAAACCCTGCTGAAAAAAAACAGCTAATAGTCTCCCAGCCTGGCCAGGCTGGTTTTAGCTGGTGGTTTCCCAGCCTGACCAGCTAAGACCAGCCTGACCAGCCTGGCCAGGTTGGAAAAGTGGCCAAAACCCCTCTAAAACCAGCCTGCCTTCCAGTTATGACCAGCTAAAACCAGGCTGGATGACCAGCTAAAACCAGCCAACCAGCCTAGGCTGGTTTTAGCTGTTTTTTTCACCAGGGAAGTGACTTAATACATTCCTACTGTTAGATAAAGTTTGATTTAATGCTCTCATTCGACTGGTGTTGACCTGATACTTATTTTCACTATGTCCATTTAAATGTACTTATCTGTAATGAAGCATTCCAGCCCCTGTCCAAGTTTTATGATGTTGACTCATACAGGAGTAAGCCACCTTTCTGATCCCCCTGCTAACCCAGCTGTTAAATAGGTCAAGCACACACACATTAACATACAGTTTGCTATGTTCGAGTCTACAGTGACGTCAGTATGAAGCGTACACGAAACTGACCTTGAGCGCAAGGCTGATGAGAGAGAATTGCCTTTCTGTTTCTCCTGACTGGAATTGGGATGTTCACATGTAATTATTACCTGCCTCCTTCTGAGGGATAAAGAAAGATGTCTGGATGTCTACTTTGCAGACAAACACAAAAAATCCAAATTTGTGTTTAATAACAAGTAACTATGTTTGTTGTTAGGGATAGTTCATCCAAAAAATGAAAATTCTGTCAATAATTACCCTCATGTTGTTACAATCCCATAAGACCTTTGGTCACCTTCTGAAAAAAAAAGTTGAAATATTTTTTAAACGCAACTGAAACGTTCAAGGCCCAAAAAGGTAGTAAGAAAAACATAAAAATAGTCCATGTGAAATCAGTGGTTCAATCTTAATTTTATGAAGCTATGAGAATACTTTTTATGTGCAAAGAAAACAAAAATAGCAGTAACTGACGCCAATACCAGTCTCTGACATGGAAGAAATACATTTATTTGTATATTTTTTATTAGGCAATGAGGTACAGTAGGTCACTAGGATTTGGAGCAGAGCTAAAGTTAAAGGCAGCTTTGGTTGAACTCAGACATGACTAATTATTATTTCATCAGGTAACTGACAAGCTGAAAATACCTGCTTGACAGTCACATACCAACCGCAGTCATAAGCGATGGACACATTCTGAATTTCAGAAGACGTTTTGTCCGCATGTACACTCAGGCATCTGTCAACGGATAATTCACACAAAAAATGTGACTAAAAGAGTAGAAGCACTCTCTCTCAACTCTTGAACAATAAGATACAGTCACCAAGTGAAGGCCACAGCGCCGGCCACAGCCTTTTGCAACACTTTGGTGGTAAAAACCATCAGAGAGAGCCAAAGACACTGAGTCTGGACCGCTCCACATATGTTTATTTGAATCCACATTCAGACTTCATTCAGATACTTCTTCCATCTTTTCTGTGTTTCATGTTTACACAATTCTGAGGCTGTTTGGATGTTCTTCTGGACTTGTGCTGCATGTGCGCTTCATTTTTCGCATACTCCAGGGACTGGAAAGAAACCTAACACCACACAGTCATCGCGCTGTGACTTGGCGCTCACAAATCAACAGACAGGCATGAGACGGCTAGAGGACGACTGAGCTCAGAGCGAATATCAGTGCATATAAACAATTTCCTGTCTGACTCACAATCTGGGACTTTGCTCCTCGAGGAAAACAGGACGAACCACTTTTACAGCACTTTGAGTTGATTGCATATAAAAGCTGAAGTCAAACAGATAAGACTCTCCTATAAAAATCACACCCTGTGATTAATTTATAGACGCTGATTTAGGGAAAGTTTTCATTGTCTCCCTCTCCTTTTGTCACCTGATGATTTCTTGCCACTGTTGGCCTCGGCTTGCTAGCTGAGGTTTAAAAGATACTAATATTAATGTTATGTAATATTATTTACATTGTCATTGCCTATTGTCTAGCTGCTTTATAGATTATTCAAATGTATTCATAATTGACAAATTTTGTAACAAGGACAGTAATTGAACTGAAATTAATCGATATTGAATCAACATTCAAGTCTGAGTTATTCTCAAGCAAACTGATCTACTATTTAAGATTTTTTTCTTCTTCTGCACTCTTAAAAATAAAGGTGCTTCATGATGCCATAGAAGAACCTTTTTTGTCTAAATGGTTCCGTAAAGAACCTTTAACATCTGAAGAACATTTCTGTTTCACAAAAGGTTCTTTGTGGTGAAAGAAGGTTCTTCAGATTATAAAAAGGTAAGAAAGTGATGGTTCTTTAAAGAACTTTTGACTGAATGATTCTTTGTGGAACCAAAAATGGTTCTTCTATGGC
Source organism: Garra rufa (assembly GCF_049309525.1). Taxonomy (NCBI): domain Eukaryota; kingdom Metazoa; phylum Chordata; class Actinopteri; order Cypriniformes; family Cyprinidae; genus Garra; species Garra rufa. The sequence goes on along the minus strand of NC_133382.1, from coordinate 23,605,711 downwards.
ATCGCTTGAACTTAAAGAACCTTTTAAAGCACCTTTATTTTTAAGAGTGTGAGCCAAAATTTAAACCATCTCCTCCTAGAGCTTTAAAGCTACAAACACCAAACTCAGGTCAGACCTTCAGACTGGTCTGAATTGGTGTGCTATATCTTTTTTTCTAACTGATCCTACTAACAGTTGCCGTAAACCAGACTATCAAAACCAAAACTTTCATTGAGGGGGTGAAAACTTTTGTACAATGAGACTTATGCCCCCGAGTTTCACAGACATAACCCTAAATAGTAAGCGTGAGCTGTTTTAACTGAAAGAAACTTTTAAAATTGACTGATCATAAAATATATCAGTGCCTTTGTTTTGTCTCAAGATGCACACCAGTAATGTTTTTTTTCTCTAAGGCACGTTAATAAAAATTACTTAAATGTGGTAATTGAACTATGGCCTAATCCTGGTTTAGGCTAAGACAACCGGGCCATGGTGTATTTAAGCTGTCTATTGCTCTAACAAAGCTTAAGAACCCCCTACTGAAAAAACAGGGCTGGTCTCCCAGGCTGGTTTTAAAATGGTTTTGGCCACTTTTTAGCGGGTCAGGCTGGTTTTTAGCTGGTCAAGCTTGGAGACCTGCTAAAAGACCATCCAAGCTTTAACCAGATTCTGTCATCAACCAGATCAGACTAGACAACCCGTTATAAGCTGTATATATTTTTGCTAAATTAGCTGGGTTCAACTGGTTTTTAACTGTGTTTTTTTTTTTCTTTTTGCTAAAATTTGCTGGTTTGGGCTCAACTGTTTTTTGTTTGTTTTTGTAAATTATATGTTTTTTTTTTAGCTGCTTTTGCAAAAGTATGGGGTTCTAGTTTTTCCATCTTTCTTTCTTTCTTTTTTCTTTTAGTAAATCAGTTAAACCAGCTGGTTTTAGGCATGTTTTTTTTTTATCTAAATCAGCTAGGTTTAGCTGGTTTTTAGCTAAAAATTTTCTTCATGTTAGCAACATGTTAAGTCACATTTAAAACATGCTGGCAAAATGCTAATCACGCTAGAAACATCCTAACAACATGCTAACTAGAGAGTAAAGTTCATAGATAAACTTTAAGGTTGGCTTGAGAAAGTCTAGTCTGAAAGTTTGAAATAGTTGTAAAAGCTTTAAGTTTAACAGTTTGAAAGCTTAAATAAATAGTTTACGTTGCTAGTGTACTATATGTCGTACTTCATCATTAGCAAGTTACTATAATGTTGTTGATGATTAGCTAGTTAGTAGCATGTTTCTAGCAAGATTAACATGTTGCTAAATTGTTTCTAGCATAATTAGCTAGTTACTAGCATGTTGCTAGCATAATTGTAAGTTAACATGATTATCATGTTACTAGCATGCTGCTAGCATGATCAGCAATGTACTAGCATGTTGCTAGAATGTTTCTAGCATGAATAACAATTTACTGCATTGTTACTAGCATGTTGTTAGCATGATTTTCTAGTTGCTAGCATGTTTCTACCATGATTAGCTCGTTATCAGCATGTTGCTAGCATTTTTTAGCATGATTAGCAAGTTACTTGCATGATTAACAAGTTATTAGCATGTTTCTAGTATAATTAGCTAGTTACTACCATGTTGCTAGCATTTTCTAACATGATTAACAAGTTAATTGCATGTTGCTAGCATGAGTAGCTAGTTACTAGTATGTTATTAGCATGTTTCTAACATGATTAACAAGTTGCTAGCATGTTGCTAACATGAGTAGCTAGTTACTAGTATGTTATTAGCATGTTTCTAACATGATTAACATGTTTCTAGCATGATCAGCTAGTTATTAGCATGTTGCTAGCATAATTAGCAAGTTAACATGATTATCATGTTACTAGCATGCTGCTAGCATGAGCAGCAAGTTACTTGCATGTTGCTAGCATGATTAGCCTGTTACTAACATGTTACTAGCATGTTTCTAGCATGATTAACCAGTTATTAACATGTTTCTAGCATGATTAACCAGTTATTAACATGTTTCTAGCATGATTAGCTAGTTGCTAGCATGATTAGCCTGTTACTAACATGTTGCTAGCATGATTAGCCTGTTACTAACACCATAAGACTCTTAGAAAAGATACAGTAACCCGAGTCAGACCAGTCTGAAGTTCTGGGCCGAGTGAAGTTTGGTGGTTGTAGCTTAAAATCTCTAGGAGGAGATACACTTTCAAATTTAGTCTCAGAAGAAGAATAGGATTAAATAGTAGATCAGTAGGCTGGCTTTCTCAAGTTAAATAATGCTAGCAACATGTTATCTACATCTGTGTAATCCATCTATCTAATCTTTTACAGCTACTTCAAACTTTCAGGCTAGGCCTTCTCAAGCCAAATTCAAAGTTTGTTTACAACCTTTACTCATCTAGTTCATTCTGCTACTTTGCTACTCTGAAGCTGCTTTGAAACAATTGAATTGTACAAAGTAATATAAAAATTATGGTGACTTGACTGAAGGATCCTACTGGATGACCACTAACCCGCAGCTCAAACATTTCTGCAGTTATCCTGTCATGAAGAGAAAGATTTTGATGCATATATAGATATATATATATATATATATATATATATATATATATATTATATATATATATATATATATATATATATATATGAAATAACGCTTTTACTGAATAATTTGCTTCACATATAATCAAGCAAGTCAAGCAAAACCCTTGAGGCTTCCAGCCTGTATTAGTCAATCAGGAAACTCACCTGATCTGCAGGTAGGACATGTACACACACCTCAGCCCTGAAGGAGAAAATGACATATGAGTATTCCTGTATCTAATCCATAGTCACCTATAGCTAAAGCTAAACATCTTGCCTGTCTTCACCTTGAATTATTCTGGATTCAGCTGGAGTTGCTGATGAGGAGTCTTGTTCTGAACTGGATGGATCTCAAACCACACGTCTGATGTAATGATAAAGAAATGAAAACACACTGAAGTGTTTACAGGGTAAACCGCTAGTCTTTACAACTTGAAAAAAAGAAAAGAATTTGGAAGAACTAACAGTACATAAGCTGACTGTGTGGAAGTGCATGTGTAGAGAAATCAGAGTCTATACAATCACTTTAATGTGCTTTATTCTAACATCTGATTTTATCTTTTCTTTTTGTTATGAAGGTCACACACTTTTTACAAGCACTTAATCTCTTACATAATTTACTAATGACTAATGTGTAGCTGTCAATGGTTTGCCTATACGACTAGCTAGCTATAAAATTTGCCATAGCAAGACAAAGGAGTTGGTCATCCCCATCAGTGTGTCTACAGTTGTACATTGTTATAAAATTAAATTACAATGAAGGAAAATTCAGAAAGTACACAATTATGTAAAACATTGTATATAAAGTATACTTTTTCCTTTACACGAAGCCGTACAACCAAAACAGTGAGAAGTACCAATTAGAATGTCAACAGTACATTTACGATGTACCTCATTTTCTCTGGAAATTATGTTTACTAAGCAAATTTGATTTTTATAGACCCATACTGCATCTACGGTCTTGTCAGGATTGTAGGTTGTGTCTTGCTGCTCTACTTCACTTGTTTTTACAGGCCCGTGTCATAATATCTCTCTCACCTGATAAGCACTGTGAGGCTAGACTGACAAGCTCTTGCTTTACCATCATTGCAGGACCATAAAATGGTGAAACAGCTGTGCGTAAGTGCAGTTTTTACTGGATGAAGATTAGCATGAATTACCATCAGGTTCTGTCTTAGCTGTGACATTCAAGTGCTTTTAAAAGATGTATGTTGCAACACGGCGTATTGGTTTTTCAGGTATGCCTGGTAGTTTAACCCGTGTAACCTTATACCCCTCTGTAAACCCATGATTAATGGCTGACCACGAGACAATGGAATTGTAAACCTTTGCAGGTCAACAGCTCAATTGCGGCTGTAATTCTGTGAACATGGGCACGTCCTCAGACAGTACAGACATCCACGTGTTGTCTATCTTACATATGTTTAAACATTCTCGACAGGTTATTACCAGACAAATCATAGATGATGTGAGGATGCCTCAGCAATTCCAACAATTCTTGGCTTGCTGCTTTTCTTTAGAAAGTAATGGAAAAATACCAAGGTAACATCTGTTCTGAAAGCTTTCTCTTCAGTTTCTTTAATTCCACTTGTTACACCAGAGTTTATAGTGCAAACCCGAGTCTATTTGACGTCAGAGTTCAGTTCGTTTGATTGATGTGCATATTGTTTTTTTCGGACTTGGGTGTGTGCCAGTAAACCACACCTGAGTCCATTTGAAAAGCCTGTCTGGAATACGGTTCATATAAACTCTGAAATGGTAATGCAATCTGGCCTAACAAAAGTGAACAACTATTGATGCAACTATGTAATTTGCATCTTGTTTGATTTATTAAAGTCTAATTTATTTGTTATTGCTCTTTGTCTCCAAATAAATTACATGCAGAGCAGCTCACATTCTTTGCATCTCTTTTAATACAAGGGTGGAATCGGACTTGGGTTCAGACCAAACAACATGGACCAAGAGTAGAAAAAGGCTAAAAGAAGGTACACTAGATAGGGGAACATAGTTTATTGAACAAAAACCACATACATATTATATTAGTGATGCTCACTACTGTAATAATCTCTTGCAAATTAGAAACAACACTACACTGTTTAATAGTGCATTTAATCCTGTTATAATGTCAACAAAGACCTTTCTCAGAGATCTGTGATTGCCTTTGGTTTAATGCAAGCTATGGTATACAAACAGATAGATAGATAGATTGTCACATGATTCGCGCTGCGCTCGCGGAATTCTGAAAAGTTGAGATGTTTTTATCTCAATGCGTCGCGGACGTGCCTGGAAAAAACGAGCGCGTCTACATTTGAAATAACGAACTTGAGCACGCAAAAGACGCTACTTGTGAACGGCCCCTAATGGAATAATCTCCCGATCAAACTCCGCTTCCCGAAAGTCATAAACTGCCTCCGGAACCCAGTCAAGGTACAAAAATCTATTCAACAGAAATAGTGATGCAGTGAAGTCCTTTTTCCCTGTTGCTGCGTGGAGCAGCCTGTGTCAGTCACCTCTTTTACCCCCCACCCCCCGACTCCTGAATGTCACTCACTCATGCGGGCATGCACTGCAGTCTCGTGAGGAAATGCAGCTTTTTGATCCAAAGTTTTTCTTGTTCCCGAATACAAATATTTTTTTAAGTATTTGTTCGACAAAAGTATTTGTAAAATTCGGGTTCGGCTCCACCCCTGATAGATAGATAGATAGATAGATAGATAGATAGATAGATAGATAGATAGATAGATAGATAGATAGATAGATAGATAGATAGATAGATAGATAGATAGATAGATAGATAGATAGATAGATAGATAGATAGACGGATCGGACGGACGGACGGACGGACGGACGGACGGACGGACGGACGGACGGACGGACGGACGGACGGACGGACGGACGGGTAGTTAGTCAGTCAGACAGACGGACGGACAGACAGACAGAGACAGACAGACAGTCAGGTAGTTAGTCAGTCGGACAGACAGACAGACAGACAGACAGACAGACAGACAGACAGACAGACAGACAGACAGGTAGTTAGTCAGTCGGACAGACAGACAGACAGACAGACAGACAGACAGACAGACAGACAGACAGACAGACAGACAGACAGACAGTCAGGTAGTTAGTCAGTCGGACAGACAGACAGACAGACAGACAGACAGACAGACAGACAGACAGACAGACAGACAGACGGACAGACAGATAGGCAGAGAGAGACAGACAGACAGACAGACAGACAGACAGACAGACAGACAGATAGGCAGAGACAGACAGACAGACAGACAGACAGACAGACAGACAGACAGACAGACAGACAGACAGATAGACAGATAGACAGATAGATAGATAGATGACTTGTGTTTGGGGAGTCATTTCATAACCTTGCATGCCCTCAGCTTGTTTACATTTCTTGTTCTATTTTTACATCTACGGTCCTGTGCGTCTGTCCACACTTGTTCTGATATTCTATCTCTCTGTACCTGTGTCTCTTGCGGCTCATCAGTGGGATAATATGAGAGGTCAACCACAGAACACCACCAAATTACCAGACACATAATCAACACATGATGAAGAACACATGATGACACAAGCTACGACATTTGTGTGCTGACGAGGCATGAAAGCACCATCCACCAGATAACCACTGATCGCGAGAAGCTGACATAAACCACAGATCTGTGTGCTCCCCTGTGATCAGAACTGGCCTGGCCTGGCCTGCAGACTAAGCATCATCACTGATGAATTGAGAGGAAGCGTAAACCCCGTGAGAATCTGTGTGGCGGTTTGATGAAAATATTTGCGTTTCATGACCCTTGGGGAAGCATGGCAGAGGCCTTCCCCAGCTCCAAATTGATGAAGTGGAACAGTACCGTTCCCCAACAAGAGGTGCCTTACCATCTGGACTTCTACAAGAAACTGCCATTACTCACCTCTCCTGCGTAATTTCAGGGGCTGTGGAATTACTGTGGTTTACCACTTCAGGCCACCTGCTCGAGGGGCTTTTCAGCAGAATGCCACCACCTCATTCCTCACACAACTAATACATATCCATGAAGAAATTTACGCACAAGAGAACTGATTAAAATGTTTTTCCTCAAGTATGTGTCTATGGAATTTTTAAAAAGTTAGATAAACTCCTGACGTATTACCAAATCCATCAGAAGGAATAACTATCCAGAACCTTACAAAAACCTCAAAAGTTTACAATGGCTTCAGTCATTATAAGTGGGTTTCCATGATCTTCATTTCAGAATACTGATCCAAATAATTAGAATTCCTTTAGAAAGACGCAGTCACACTTGAGTCATTACTATCAAATACTTTACAAAACCCTCAAACGCTTACAATGATTCAGTCATTACTAAAGAGTTATCATACTTTTCACTTTAGAATACTGATACAAATAATTAGTGATCCCTTTTGAAGGATTTGGTAATACTTGAGTCATTACTGGTGACCTTCACTTTAGAATTAATTATACATTGTGCATTATTCACATTAATTATAAACCTACATATAGTAGTTCTTAGTAATTCTCGGGGAGGTATGACAAAATGATTAGCTAATATTTAATTACCACATTCTACTAAGCACTGTTACTTAATAGTTAATAGTAGTTTAGTATGTTAATATTGGTTAATATTGGTTTTTGTATGACAAAAATGGTGGTGTTGTTTTCAACAGGTTTCAAACAGACTGCGGTTTGTTTGGACGCCACTAGTGGTGCAAAAGGCATGCTTAATTTTTAAATGACACTACTTGAATTAGTCCCTCTCACCTTTCTAGTGTTTAATCTGTCATGCCAACATGCGTTCTGTAGCATGTTTGAGAAAGTAGGGGAAAGGTCAGCTGGGATCTGTGTTCTCATCCCTCTATCTGGGTTACACTGTCAACACTTGACATGTGCCGTACACACGGACTTGAGAACCTCTCGAAAGCCTGTAGGACAAGAGGTTTGAGTGGACTAGTCTTGTCACTTTCAATGTAATGTTAATTTATAGCAAAGTACAAATAAATGCAATGTGTATTATCTCAGCAGACGAGGACGTAACCACATATTTAAGATCAGGGAGACCAAGTGTAATAATTCAAAAATAAGCCACAGAAAACGCCATATTGGTTAACCGCTATTCTGAGTATTGGAGGGGAACATGTCCCTCTCGATGTCTATGGTGTTTACGGCCCTGTCAGCATACTAAGCTAGAGTTAAAATCCCATGTTGTGTTCAGCTCTGGGGATTTTCAAGGGTAACTCTTTTAGAAAAGTGTCTGGTCCTCCTGCGCACTTGTGATAGAATGAGTAAAGAACAGTGTACTGTATGGGGCTTTTCTCCTGGGGGTGGAGGAGAGGAGGGGGGCACACTTTCAAAGAGTCCAATACAGACATCTGCAATCTGTCGCTTCAAGCAAACTTACCCCCTCGACCTTCTTTTCAAGCAGGAACCACTGCCAATGAGGAGGAAGAAAACCCAATCATGAATTCCCAGCGCTTGGCAGCCACCACATTCAGCATCTCCCTGTGTCTTTTGTGCTTGCTCTCAAAAAGGTTTCTTTTTTCTTCCTTCTTTCAAGCTTAAAGGCCTTCCCTCTCTTTTCTGTCCATCTGAGCGAGGGCCTAGAGGAGTCATGGGTGCGGTAATGAACTGCATGACAAAACTGTCATTAACATTTCCAGTGAATGCGCTCTCTGACGGAATTAAGATCTCAGGTCGCGGATCTCCACGTTTATTCTCCCTGGCTGGCATATAGTGGGCTGCAAAAGCTATAATGTGCAGTCTTTTGGGGGTTTTATGCAAACAGAGTGTAGAAACAGCCATACTAGCTCATTCATTATCATAAAACAGAAATCTTAAAGGGAACCCTCGGTATTAAGACTTGCAAATGATATCTCTTACTGAAATATGTAGTAGAACACCCATTAAATACTATGTCATTTTAAAAATCCACATCATTTTATACATGTTTTGGACTATGTGGGTCAACATTATTTCAAAGATCGTAAAATGGTTTCATTCTGTGAGCTACTGGCACTACCTTTTGCTATTTTTACTGCAACAGCTTTTCTTAGAGATAAGAAGATGCCTATGGATGAATAAAACCCACGTCTTTGTATCCTCCACTTTAGCCCTGATGCCTTTGAGGACAGCTGCTGAAAGAGCTTATAAATGGCAGAGACAAGAAACGCTAGATGCCATCCTGGCAGGATGTAAACGTGCCGACACTTGTCATGATGCCACGGCTAATGAAGGAGTTTCTTAGCATGGATTTCACTTGATATCCGAGGCCGTTTAGACAATCAATAGTACAGCATTTGCTTTAAGCCTACGCTTATATCCATCACCACCTGTAAGCTTTTTCAGTATCTATGGTTATTGTAGCAGTATTTTATTTTCTGTGTTGTGTATTTCCAGTTGTGCTGTGACACAAAAATAGTAACAGGTAGCGCCAGTAACTCACCGAGTGCAACCATTTTATGTCATCGAAATAATGGCGCCCCCCATAATCTAAAATATGTAAAAAATGATGTGGATTTTTTAAATAACTTTTTAATAACTTTTTAATTGGTTAACGTATTTCAGTAACTGTGCGTTCACACCGCCGCCGGCGAGAGCGTCAAAATTCGCTCTCGCCGCCCTGCATGCAACGCTGTAGAAAGATTCCTTGACGCTCTGACGATCGAACGCTTGATCTTGTATTTAAAGCGGCCGCAAAGCAAACAAGCATGTCGATCTTGTGCAGACTGACCACAAGTAGGGTGTAAGTTAGTTAACCTCATTAAATATTTTAAACATGAAAATAAGAAATTGAATTTAATATAGTTACATGTTTGCTAACGAAATAAACCAATTAAAAGCCATTTGCACGGAGTGGGTTTTGTGTTCATGGTTAAGTGCAAACTTAAAAATAGGGACACGTCCTAGATTATGGGGAAACCCGCCACAGCAATAATTAACTTCTCCATTTTCCTTGGGAACTAATGTGGCCGGAACCAAGTTTACAGGACTGCGTTCTTTGGAAACCTCTCAGCGGTGAACTTCTACATTCCGATTGGTTGCCGCCGAGCCGCGTCATAGCTCATTACCATAAAGTTGACCTGACTTCAACTCTCCCCGACGCCCACACCGCCCAAAACGCGCCGCGCCGCTCTCGCCGCTTCTCGCCGCCGGCTCACATTGAAAATGAATGACTTCCGGCCACTTTGACGCTCTCACAGCCGGCGGTGTGAACGCACAGTGAGACATCATTTAGGTTAAGCCATAAAAGTCTTTAAAGGGACAGTTCACCTAAATATAAGCCTTTTGTCATTATTTGCTCACCTACATGTTGTTCCAAACCAGCAAACCTGTTCTAAAATGACAAAAAAAAAAAGCACAATAAAAAATCATACAAGTGGCACATATGACTCAAGTACTATATTCCAATAATGTGTCAGAATATGCCTACTTCCCCACTAGGCAAAAAACAGTATTGAAAGAGTTGTATGTCGGAATTCATAATACTTATAAAACAACTATAAAATGTGCCAAATAATCTGCTACTTCCTCAGAGATTTTGAAGTGTGCATCTGATGGATATTTTACTATTCCACATAGCCACAAAAGAGGATGGCAGACAACATGCCAGATGTAGGCCGGATGTCCAGATTTCATCCGTACTACACATATTTATATACTATATAGAACATAGTTTTTTAACTGTCTAGTATTACTGTATTTAATAATATATTACTGTATTTAATAATAAGTTGGAGCAATTATTAGTTGGGATGAATGAAAATAAAGTGTCTGTAATCTGCGGGGACTTTAATATAAATCTTTTGAATGTGTCTAACCATACAAGTAGTCTAGATTTTGAATGTGTCTAACCATACAAGTAGTCTAGATTTTTTGGATTTAATGTATAGTAGAGGCTTTTATCCTACCATTACTAGGCCTAGTCGAATAACCTCCAGTTGTGCCACATTAATCGATAATATTTTTGTAAATAAATTTGAAAAAACGGTTAAAAGTGGTCTTTTGATAAATGATATGATGGATCATTTTCCAGTATTTGTAACTTATTTTTGTGAAATAAAAAATAATAAAGAAAAGTTTAGTAAAGTTATTAGGTTAAGAACTGAGGAAACACTAAATGGATTTAGGGATGATCTTATGAAAGAAGAGTGGAATGATGTTTGTAATATAAATAATGTAAATAAGGCTTATGAATTATTTCTTAAAAAGTATTTATGGTTATATAATAAAAATTGTCCAATAAAAATATTGAATGATAAAGTAAGAAATAATAATAAACCTTGGTTGACGAAGGGTTTATTGAAATCTTGTAAAAAGAAGAATAAGCTTTATCGGGATTTTGTAAAATATCGGACAGTAAATGCAGAAAAAAAAATATAAAGCTTATAAAAATAAGTTGATTACTATAATGAGATGTACAAAGCAAGATTATTATACAAATGTGTTGATGGAAAATAAAAGTAATATCAAAAGAATGTGGAAGGTTTTGAGGGAGGTTATGGGCAGTAAAATTAATTATAGTCAGCCATTATATTTAATGAACGAACAGAATGTTGAGATAAGTGGTGAAAAAATGGCTGATGAATTTAACTCATTTTTTGTTAATGTTGGTCCGAATCTTGCCAAAACTATACCATTATATAATGAAAATAAAAGCTGGACAGGTGAAAGTAGAGTTATGCAACCTCTTTTTTTGGATGAAGTTAGTGAGAGTGAAATTATTTCTACTGTCACTAAATTAAAAAAGTAAATATTCATGTGATAGTGATGGTTTAGATATGTACATTGTCAAAGAAACTATATGTTGTATTATTAGACCATTAAAATATATAATTAATTATATATACAGGTTCTTTTCCAGAAATAATGAAAGTGGCCAGAATTATTCCTCTTTTTAAATCTGGCGATAGGCATAGTCTCACAAATTACAGGCCTATATCTTTGCTTTCTCAATTTTCAAAAATTTTGGAGAAGCTTTTCGTTAAATTTTTTTATTATTTATTATTATTATTTTATTATTTTCTTGAAAAATATTCTTTGATACACGATAATCAATTTGGGTTTAGAAGCACCCGTTCAACACCTATGGCTTTGATGAAAATCACAGAGGACATTATTACAGAATTGGAGCATAAAAATTATACAGTTGGAGTTTTTATTGATCTTAAAAAGGCTTTTGATACTCTTGATCATGGTATATTGATATCTAAATTACAGACATATGGAATTAGAGGGGTAGTATTAAATTGGATTACTAGTTACTTAGAAAACAGACAACAATATGTAGAGTACATGGGACATGAATCTAAGTTGGAAACAATGCAGTGTGGAGTCCCCCAAGGCTCTGTGCTGGGGCCTAAGTTATTTACTTTATATATTAATGATCTCTGTGATGAATCAAAGATTTTAAGTTTTGCTCTTTTTGCGGATGATACAAATTTTTTGTATCGGGGAAGAACTTAAAAATATTACTTAAAATTGTTGAACATGAATTGATTGTACTTCAGAAATGGTTTAATAAAAACAAATTATCGTTAAATTTAAGTAAAACAAAATTGATGTTGTTTACAAATCCAAAATGCCCTGATAACGTTTGTTTGACTTTAAATGGAATAATTATTGAGAGAGTGTCAGAATTTAGGTTCTTAGGAGTACTCATTGATGAAAAATTTAAATGGAAGTCACACATAGCTTATGTAAGAAATAAAATTTGTAAAAATATTGCTGTTTTGAGTAAAGTTAAGTTTATGTTAAATTATAAAGGCAATGAGAATCCTATATTGTTCGTTTATTTTGCCATATTTGATGTATTGTTTGGAGGTATGGTGTAATTCATATTTTACTAATTTAATGCCCTTATTTATTTTGCAAAAAAGGGCCATAAGAATAATTAATGGAGTTGCTCCAAGAGGTCAGGACTACTTAAATTGAGGGATTTGGTTTCTTTGCAAACTTTATTAGTAGTTCATAAAGCAAAACATATGTTACCGGATGGATTGCAAACTCTTTTTACTGTGAATAGTGAGACAAGTAGAAGAAATAATGACTTTAAACAACCTTTTGCTGGAAATACTCTTAAACAAATGTGTGTCTCAGTTTCTGGTGTGAAAAGATGGAATTCATTAGAAAATGATCTAAAATGTTGTTCAAATATTTTGCGATTTAAATATAAGTATAAACAGAAGATACTGCACTTGTACAAAGATGAGGGTCAATGATTTGTTTTTGTTGTCAGAATCGTTATTATTGTATTATTGTTGCTTTTGTTTGTTTGTTCCCTTGTTGTGTAAGCAGAATTAATAACATTGGAAGGATTTTTCCTTTTCTCTTCATGTCTGTGAGGTCATCTAATCCAATTTATTTTGTAAATATTTTAAAATACAAGAATGTGGTAGGAGTTTCTAAGATTTTTTTCTTTATCCTACTCCTGTTCTTCTTGTCATGGTTTGTATTTCTTTTTTTGTTGTATTGCTGGATTGTTGTGGTATTTTGTGTTGCATTACCATGAAAAGAGAATAAATAAATAAATGAAATGAAATGAAAAACTGTCTCAAAAGAAGTTCTTCATCAAATGTAATACCTACTCAGTATATGATTTCAGGAAGCAGCTCAAGTCTTCTGAAGTCATCCATGTTTTGTGTAAAAAACAGACCAAAAGTCAGTATTCATTGAAAATCTTGCCATTCGCCTCACCGTTCAAGATCATAAGAGATGTAGCATTGCCTGATTTGTGAACAAATCATTCTTTTGAGTAAGATTTTTTTACATTTAATCCACTGATGATTAAATGATTCGTATATAGATTAAATGGATCTGATTCTCAAGTTCAGTCTGTGAATCAAAGATTGTCAGTGATATCAATACATTTATAACAAGACTTCAGAAGATTTATGTGATATGGACCCCTTTTATGATGTGTTTATGACTAAAAGCTTTATGGTGTTTGCACACCAAAAGCGAATTTAATTATTTGCGCGAGCAGATTACATACAAAGTCAATGCAAAGACATAAATACACGCAAATTTGCATGGTGCGTTGCGAATGACGCAAACATGCGATATAGCCTACCCTTTAATCACGTCATCTGCGCAAGTTGAAAAATTTCAACTCAAGGGAAAAATTAGCATGACGTGTTGTCACGCAAGCCAGTCAACAAAGAGCACACATTGAGAAGCCTGGTTGTACCAGAAAATGGAGGAGAGTATTATGCAACGTTTTTTTCCGCGCGAGTGACACAAAAAACATCTATTTAATTTTGGTGTGCACACACCATTAGTTCTCATCCATTTATTGAACTATCGTTTGTGTTCTACAGAAGAAAGTAAGTCATACAGGTTTGAAACAACATGTGGGTGAGTAAATAATGACAGTTTTAGTTTTTTTAACATACATATGCTCACATATATAAAAGTTATTTCAAGTCCAAGTTCAAGTTAGATCCAAACAAGCTTCAGTCAGAACCAACTGTAAGGTACCGTCGTTCTTTGTGAACACTGCACACAAACTCTATGTCAACCCTTCATTTGATTAAAATCTCCATTCACTCTAAAGCTCAAATGGTAGCGGGCACACCAACGGTCCACAATGCCAATGTGCACCAGGCCTTGGCAATGAAGCCTCATGGGATTGTCCTTGAATGTCCAACAGGCTGTCATGGAGACAGACATGCGGGTATTTACAGCCCGCTTTCTCTTGCCTCCTGTCCCATCTCCTGCTGTCCAGTCTGGGGGTGGGGGTGGACGGTCAAGGCTTTTGTGGTCTGCATTCTGGGTTTATTTTCCCCTCATTGCTGCTGTCTGTGTTGTGAATCTCATTTGGTGGTTTATGGAGATTGACCAGGCAGGAGGTGTGCGGGTTTGTTGGGCTCTTTACAAGGCCCATCTGGACAGGTCTCCAGCCCAATAAAGCATCAAAAGCAGCCTGATATAAATCCACCATGAGGTCCCATAGTCTGCAGCAGGTGTGTGGCTAACATGCCATTGCTCTGTCCAAGGGAACATGAAAGTACATTAATGGACACTCAACTCATACTAGAGTCAAATGTGAGTTGCCACACACCAGAGTGCCATAATAAACTTACATGCATGAACAGACATGTATTTAGGATACACAGCAAGTATCCTAAATCTCCGAAGCGGCATGATTTTTGCTCCTCCAAGGTGGTGTCAAGAAGTCACAATAATAAAGATGTAAAACCTCACAGTAAAACAGGTTCACCCAAGATCAACATGTTTGAACGTGCAATCTATGTGAACTTGAATGCTCTGTCAACGTCAAATATGGGTGCTATAAGGATCATCAGTTTAGATGTGAAGAACAGACGTCAGTTAACGGAAACATTCATTCGAGGTGTGAAGAACATGTGTCGTGTTGAGCAATATGAAGCATATAAAACATGAATATGAATGCAGCATATACTAGATGGCAATAAATCTGACAAGGTTCAGTAGTGTGTAATCTGGCATCCTGAAGTTTTATAGACTTGCGTTTCATTATTGTCCTTCATTTACAATCCAGTAAGGACATTAAAATGATTGTAAGACCTAAGATGTATTTCAAAGCAATATATTGATCAGTAGGGTAAAATTTGCGTCTCCAGAGTGCGGTCTATCAGTGTAGACCTAGAGAATGTTCTCTGTCTGAACATGATGAAGAAAGACTCCCAGAGGGGAATTCTAAACTCAGTAAAACTCGACCAAGAAGAACACTGGAGTTTACGAGTGAGCTGCAAGAAACTTCACTGAGGAAAGAAGAACCAAGTGAAAACAAAGTCTTCCCACACCATCTCCACCACCATGGTGATCAATTGCCACCATGGGTTTTGACAGCACCTCTACGTGATGTTCCTGCAACAAACAATCACAGGATTCTGAAGATCGAACTGGCTTGATCTTCTGAGCTGCCCTGTAACAGCTGAGATTGGCTGGAATTGGATTGACATGCAGTATGTAGAAGCAGATCTACAACTGATCCTAAAGCAACAGGCATGCCCACACCTGTTTTTAACAGTCACACCACTCCAACCAGCTGAGACTTGCCCCCCACAAACAGACACAAATAAAAATCTCTCAGTGTTGACATGAGATATTGTAAGTTGTGTGATGGTGAAAGAAAAAAAACAACAATTGTGTAATCGCTTCTTGACTGTGAACAGTAACACACAAACCGGTCAAACAGGACAGACACTTGTATCATCAATTAGCAGGAAGATATTATACATGTATGTGTGTGTTTGTCTATGACAGGTGTGCATAATGTGAAGTCCACATTCATGGTTTGAAGTGTAATGAAGCACTGTGATCTCAGTCATAAGTGTGTATTTGTAAATTGTGTTTCAGGCAATTGAATGCATTTGCACAGACAGTTAAACTCACTTTTTTTTTTAGAGATGTACAACTGTTTTCAATTAACTAATTCAACATTATAGCAGTTTCATTCTGTCCTGTGTGATTTCTGGTATCATATTCAACAAATTTTGTTAAAAAAATATCTATATAATAGCATTGTAACCAGTGTTGGGGAGTAACTAATTACATGTAACCGCATTACATAATTTAATTACAAAATAAATGTAACTGTAATCAGTTACTGATAAAAAATGTGTCATTAAATTACAGCTACTTATGAAAATGTTAACAATTACAGAGGGGGTTACATCTGTTTTTTTTTTTCATACACACCCACATACAGATGTAATTGATTTATTTTATAAATTGCATTGACTGCCTTTAAAATATGAGACACCAATGTTTTAGAAGCTTAGGACACATGGTTATTCTATAACTGTTTTATTTCCTATTTGGGTTTGTGTATATGCTTTATTTTTTTAAATTAACTTTTCCCAAGGCATTGTAAGATGCCAGGGTTTCCTGTCATAAAGATGCAAAGATTTGATTTCAACAGTATCATAATTTTAATTCTGTATTTAACCTTAGAACAATCTCAAAATAAAAAAAGGGTGCTAAAGTCTGATTTTGTGGTGGCTGTGCTTTAAAATTAAAATGTTAAATTAGAATCAGCAGAATCTGCAAAATGTGAATTATTTTACCAAAATAAGAGGGATCATACAAAATGCATGTTATTTTTTATTTAGTACTGACCTTAATAAGATATTTGACATAAAAGACATTTACATATAGTTCACAGAAAAAAATAATAGATGAATTTATAAAAATTACCCCATTCAAAAGTTTAAATACACTTGATTCTTAATACTGTGTTGTTACCTGAATGATCCACAGCTGTGTGTGCTTTTTTTTTTTTTAGTGATAGTTGTTCATGAGTCCCTTGTTTGTCCTGAACAGTTAAACTGCTTGCTATTTAAATTCCTCAGGTCCCACAAATTCTTTAGTTTTTCAGCATTATTGTGTATTTGAACCCTTTCCAACAATGACTGTATGATTTTGAGATTCATCTTTTTACACTGAGGACAACTGAGGGACACATATGCAACTATTACAGAAGGTTCAAATGCTCAAAAAGAAACACAATGCATTAAGAGCCTGGGGGTGAAAGCTTTTGAATTCAAGGATCAGGGTAAATTTAACTTATTTTGTCTTCTGGAAAAAGAGTAAGTATCTTCTGTAGCTTTTGAAATGCAGTACTAAACAAAAAACAATCATACAGTAATTGTTGGAAAGGGTTCCAATACACAAAAATGCAGATTTTTGGGGACCTAAAAGACTTTTCTGAAAAAACAGCCGGCAGTTTAACTGTTCTGGACAAAACAAGAGACTCATTAACAATTAAATTAAAAAAAAGAATCAAGTGTATATAAACTTTTGAATGGGGTCATTTTTATAAATTCAACTATTATTTTCTCTTGTGGACTATATGTAAACGTTATTGTTTACATAAAATATCTTATTCAGGCCAGTAGTAAATAAAAAATAACATGCATTTTGTATGATCCCTTTTATTTTGGTTAAACAATTAACATTTTGCAGATTCTGCAAGGTGTATATAAACTTTTGACTGTACTTTTCAACTGTACATTCAAATCTACAAAAACATAAATGTTATATACAAATACCCACTGATTTTCATTGCATGGACAAGTTCAAGATCTTTTTTGTTCCACAGCAGGGAAAAAAATCAAAGTTAAAAATAAATGTCCTATACAGGGTTAGAAATGACAAGAGGGTGTGTAGATAATAACTAAAGTTTCATTTTTGGGTCAACCCTCTCTTTAAAACTGACCAGCAGTTCTAGATGTGTCATATTAGGTGTGTGTGATCATACATGTACAAAACCCTGAATACAGGGATGTGTCTTCCCATTCTGCTGGTTAATAAAGCCAGCTGCTCATTATGTCACTCCTAAAAGGTTTGTTAATGCATGTGACAAGTGCAAGATATAAACCAGCAAGGCTTACCAGCTATTACCATTATTACTTCTGCAAGAATGATGACTATAGTACCTGAATGGGAGCAAAAAAGAATGAACCCAATTCTCCTTCTACTCTTCTCTCTCTCATGTGCTCACAAGCCCTTACAATATTTCCCTGAAAAGGCTTTGCGGTGATTAAAACCCCTTTTTCCGCTGGGTCCCCCAAGTTGAAGATAAAGGTGCATTCTGGGAACAATGATCTAGTGGAATGTAGCCCCAAACCCCTGCATGCTCCACTCTCTCCTCTAATAGAGAAAAGAGCTCCCAAAGACGCTTTTGATGTCCAGTCTTATGCAGACAAACAGCTGCACGGCTCTTATGAAAGCCTTTTGCTTTCGCTAAAAGACACTGGAACACTGGCGGAAAGATGAATACGGTCCTGAATTGCTTCTTAAATAAAGAGGAAAAAGAAATCGGTGCTAGCATGCAAACCTAGTTGCCCAGAACATGGATAAAGCATACGGGCATAAAGAGTGTGAGAAATCAATTTGCTTTCTAAGGAGCTCTTTGTAAACAGGAACATTGTGCTCATTTTGCTACGCTGGTGGCAGCATAGACCTTTCTTTTGTAAATCGAACAGCTTTCGTATACAATAGCCGGAGGGGAAAAAAAACAGCATGAATTCAATCCATTGATTTAGGTTTAGGCCTAATGTGTTGATGCAGCAGAATAAAACCATGTTTAGGTGTCACAGGAGCTCTGTGTTTAGTTTTCCTTCCCCCTCGCTCCTACCGCTTCACTGTCGGCCCCTCCTATGACCTCCTATTCCTCTGCGTCCCTTGAGTCGGTTACATAACTTATTTCCACTGACCTGCCCTCTTCTTTTCCTGTGCGCACACACACACACGCAGCGCTCTAACATATTTCTTCTGGATAATTCAGCTGGAGATTAGAGAGGCTCTGGGTCAAACCCTCCCCTGCCTGGATTGCATATGTGGGTCTTTTCAGAGGTCTGGACTTCATCTTTTTCTCCTTGGTGTCCTGCACACACAGTATCAAGCTTGAAAACCTCCTTACGTCTGCCTCTGTTTTAAAGCCTGTCAGTTTAATGCATTACAGTGTGAAGAATGAACTCTTCAAAAACAAAGACAAGGGTCATGCAAAAAAGAACAAACTTTAAGCTTTATATATTCAACGGTTTGACACTGATGGGGGCCGTAACCTTTTTTTGGATGGTGAAAAGGGAAATCCAGATGGGTAACCTCTGAGCACCTTTAGATTATTTATTGTGCCTGGTTTAGCATCGTCTACACACACATTCTTTCTCAAAGTCATTTTCAGTATGCATCTAACTGCTAAGATTAAGATTTGTTATTATGATTGATACCTTACCCTTACTTTGTATGATATTTCTGGAGCTCACTCTCTGGCTTTTCTGTGCTTCTTCCCCCTATGGTGTTCTCTGATGTGCACTGAGGGATCTCAAGAGGGGAGAATGCGTCATGGGCCGGTTATTAAATCCCATTTTGAAATAATATTTATGAGAGGAGGCGTTTATATGGCCTACGACATCAGAGGCAGAGGAGGGAGTTGGGTCAGGGGAGAAGAGATCTTTCTGAGATGGAATACATCTGGAGAGAATATTATCCAGCCCTTGCCTTTTTGCCACATCCATATATGTAAAAATACAGCTGTGAGAACATAAAGTTAGTCACACTTTGCTTCTGTATGGCTGTGAAGTTCATCTAATTCATTCTGATCCCATGCTTTTCAATTAGCATGTATATATACAGTTGAAGTCAAAAGTTTACATACACTTTGTAGAATCTACAAAATGTTATTTTACCAAACTAAGAGGGATCATACAATATGCATGTTATTTTTTATTTAGTACTGACCTGAATAAGACATTTCACATAAAAGACATTTACATATAGTCCACAAGAGAATAGTTGAATTTATAAAAATAACCCTGTTCAAAAGTTTACATACACTTGATTCTTAATACTGTGTGGTTATCTGAATGATCCACAGGTTTTTTTTTGTTTGTTTGTTTAGTAATAGTTGTTCATGAGTCCTTTGTTTGTCCAGAACAGTTAAACTGCCCGTTGTTCAAATTCTTTGATTTTTCAGCATTTTTGTGTATTTGAACCCTTTCCAACAATGACTGTATGATTTTGAGATCTATCTTTTCACACTGAGGACAACTGAGACACTCAAATGCAACTATTACAGAAAGTTTAAATGCTCACTAATGCTTCCGAAGGAAAAACAATGCATTAAGGGCAAGGAGTGAAAACTTTTGAATAGAATGAAGATGTGTACATTTTTCTTATTTAGCTAAACATCATATTTTTTATTTAGTACTGCCCTTCAGAAGCTACAGAAGATGATACATGTTCCCCATAAGACAAAATGAGCGAAAATTGACCATGATGTTCAAAAAGTTTTCACCCCCTGGCTCTTAATGTATCGTTTTTTTTCTTCTGAAGCACCAACAAGTGTTTGAACCTTCTGTAATAGTTGCATATGAGTCCCTCAGTTGTCCTCAGTGTGAAAAGATGGATCTCATTGTCATTGTTAGAAAGGTTTCAAATACACAAAAACGCTGAAAAAACAGAATTTGTGGGACCTGAAGGATTTTTCTGAGGAACAGCAGGCAGTTTAACTGGGACAAACAGTTTAACTCATGAACAACTATCACTAAACCAAAAAAACACAGCTGTGGATTATTCAGGTAACAACACAGTATTAAGAATCAAGCGTATGTAAACTTTTATACAGGGTAATTTTTATAAATTAAACTATTTTCTCTTGTGGACTACATGTAAACATTTTTTTAACATGAAATATCTTATTCAGGTCAGTACTAAGTAAACAATAACATGCATTTTGGTAAAATAACATTTAGCAGATTCTGCAAGGTGTATGTAAACTTTTGATTTCAACTGTAAACAGCATGAGCGCTGTTTATATATAACATATTTCATTTATCAATCATGTAATATATTAAAATATTCCATCATCTGACTTATTCAGTGAATGATTCGTCAGATTGATTAAAGCAGTTCAGTTTATGAATCATTTGGAATTAATCATTAAAAGGGCCAGATCAAAAGAATCATTTGTTTGTATTGCGTGCAGTCTGCGAGTACAGCTCAGCAGAAAGACATGTTTTCTTTTTCACAATTGTTCAGTACAGCCATTCAATTCCAACTGCAAACTTGTGTAAAATGTGAATTTGTTACCATGTGAGATAGCAATCAAATGGAAAAGTCAATATTTTTACTCAATACTGTGAGATATATTTTCATGTTTATATACATTCAGCATTATTGCAAATCTAATCATGCAAAAGTATCTGTCAAAGATACTGTTGAAATATTTCACCATAGGAAAACTATCAGCAGAATCATTCTTCACTGCAGCTGTCCATATGTCCTTCATCACTATGGCTCAGACCAAAAATAACTCTAGATTTACAAAAGTCGGAGAGAGATCGCCACAGATGGTACAAGTTAGCACGGTTTACAATATTCTATTACCCCCACACAACTTCTCTCCAAACAAGTCAGATTGATTTTTCATGGAGAAGATTATGAGTAACTCACTCAGCATGTGCTTTATTTATAAACCCATGGGAGCCATCTTATGGAAACTATTTTCCTACGAGGGCTTTGCCAGTTCTGTGGCACAGGGCCTGGGCATAAAAGAGAAATTCCCTCTTTATGCTGATCTGTCATCAGGTTTGTTGTGTCTGCTGTAAAAATTAAGGATAGATGTGGATTCATAAAAATCATCAAATTCAAATGAGATTTCTGATGTCTCAAATGTTTCTAGCAATGGGATTAGGAAACATCTGAGATACATTTAAAGAGTCTGTGATCATTTTAGCAGTATATTTGAGACAAACTTAGTACTTTCACTACCAGTCAAAAGATTTTGGACAGTAAGATTTTAATGTTTTTTAAAGAAGTCTCTTCTGCTCACCAAGCCTGAGTTAACTTGATCCAAAATACAGCAAAAGCAGTAATACTGTGAAAAGTTTTTACTATTTAAAATAACTGCTTTCTATTTGAATATATTTTAAAATGTCAATTATTCCTGTGATCAAAGCTAAATTTTCAGCATCATTACTCCAGTCTTCAGTGTCACATGATCCTTCAGAAATCATTCTAATATGCTGATTTGCTGTTCAAGAAACTGTATTATTATTATTATTATTATTATTATTATTATCAATATTTAAAACAGTTGAGTACATTTTGTTCAGGATTCTTTAATGAAGAGAAAGATTTTTTTTAAAAGAGAACTTTTTTTAACATAATAAAATTAATACTAATAATAATAAATGTTTTTGAGCAGCAAATCAGACTATTAGAATGATTTCTGAAGGATCGTGTGACTGGAGTAATGATGCTAAAATTTCAGCTTTTAAATCACAGGAATAAATTACATTTTAAAATATATTCAAATAGAAAACAGTAATTTAAAATAGTAAAAATATTTCAAAATTGTACCGTTTTTGCTGTACTCAAATCAAATAAATGCAGGCTTGGTGAGCAGATGAGACTTCTTTAAAAACTGTTCCCAGACTGTGCCTTTATGTTAATCAGAATGCATGAAACAGTTGCATAACCACTGCATTTTTATCACAATCCAAACAAACATACTACATATAGCATTATAAGTTTTTAATGTAAATTATTAGATTGTATAATTTCAGAATTTTAAGCAAAATGCTTTGTGATATCATGCTACATAAAACATCTGAAAGAAACAAAAACAGCAAACAGGCTGAATGAGACGCAAATTCACTTTCTGACAGCAGGTGGCGCTTGTGGAACAGAAGCAACACAGCAATTTCTTGGTTACCGCTTCAAACAAAGCAGCTCTGCGCCTTTAAATACTACATTAATATGCATTACATGGAGATAAGATGAGAAGAAAATACATCAAAACTTTTCAGAAAACAGTCTGTTCCCCTCAGAGATATATTTATATAAATATATTTTAAGATATTTTTAAGACTTTAAGTCTTAAGTAACATGGGCATATTTGTAGCAATAGCCAAAAGTACATTGTTTGGGTCAACATTATTTATTTTTTTATGCCCAAAATCCTTAGGATATTAAGTAAACATCATGTTCCATGAAGATATTTTGTACATTTCCTATCATAAATATATAAAAACTTAATTTTTGATTAGTTAATATGCCTTGCTAAGAACTTCATTTGAACAACTTTAAAGGCGATTTTCTCAATATTTTGATTCTTTTGCACCCTCAGATTCCTGGTTTTCAAATAGTATCTCAGACAAATATTGTCCTATCCAAACCATACATCAATGTAAAGCTTATTTATTCAGCTTTCAGGTGATGTATAAATCTAAATTTCAAAAAATTGACCCATATGGCTGGGTTTGTGTTCCAGGGTCACATATATTTTCTTCCTATATTTAATGAATGATCTGCCTGCTACAGTATTGTGTCCGTCTTTAGCGTCCCTGGCTATGTTTAATGGCCATTCACAGTTGGTTTATTTGCCCAGATATAGAATGAATTGTGTTATTATTAGTTCTAAAAGTTTTCCAACCATTAGTCAGATGTGTATGCAGTTAGCATGGATCTCCTCTCAATTCTGTGTACATTGCTTTCGCACTTGTAGTGCTATGCCGCTTTTTTTTTTCCATACTGTTTTTGGTAATTCAAACCGGTTTACCATTTTTACTAACCATGGTCCATGAAAAATCTACCTCAAAGTGATAACAACAACAACTTTCAAACAGTTCACACACCACACCCATTTCTTGTATATACTTAAGAATTGAGCACAGACACTATCTGTGTCAGCTTGAACGATTAGCTCAACCCTTCATGTTATTCAAACAAATGATGGGTGAGTGGGGTTACCCAGAGCCGGTGCACCCATGAGAATGAAAATCAGGTGTGACAGGGTGTGGAAACTTAGCTAAGTCAGGGATTTACTGCAAGTTACAATTAAGCTTTCTGCTCATCCTGCCACTTCATGACAAATGACTCATAATTACTTGCTGAATCCTGTTGATTATGGTACAAATTCACCACCCTTTCAGTACAAAAGACTAGGCTTCAATAATTCAATAGTCTACTTCCTATGAAGAGGTTAAAAAAAGATTAAAATGATCAGTTCAAAGTTCATCATCGTGATCATGCTTTTTCGATGCAAGTGCAACAAACTGAAAATGAAGACTTGAATGGAACCATTATGACTAAATGCCATTGACTCCAGCCATGTGGATGAGTAACTTGATTACAAACATAGCAATCCAGTGCAAGAGGGGAAATCCAACATTTTGAATATGGTTTGGGCTGACAGAGCATCTGTAAATAGAATTCCCATCCGGCCACAAACTGTGTATCTCTGCCAAGCGCACATTCGAGAGTGACACGCAGGTTGCTAGTTTACGGCTGCACAAGCCTGCGGTCCTAACGGAGGCTCATAAAACACGTTAAAGATGGAGTGACAGGGTAAAACTTAAAGTCTGTCTAGACCCTGCACCTAGCCTGACCTTTATTTAACTCACCACAATTAGTGGCGAACAGTTGGTTGTGTGTTTTGCCTCATTAAGACGAGCAATGTTACTCAATATGTGGACACAATGAATTTTTGTTACACTATTTTTTTTTTTTTTTTTTGCAATGCAGTTACATATGTAAATGGTAAAATGTGACCCTGGACCACAAAACCAGTCTTAAGTAGCACAAGTATATTTATAGCAATAGCCAAAATTATCTATTTTTCTTTTATGCCAAAAATCATTAGGATATTAGTAAAGATGTTCCATTCTAACAAACCACACAACAATGGAAATCTTTTTTAGTCAGCTTTCAGGTGATGCATAAATCTCAGTTTAAAAAAAAAAAAGACCCTTATGATTGGTTTTGTGGTTGAGGGTTACAAATTATCCTTGGATTGGTTGGGTGTTGTTAATGACTACAGTCATCTGAACCTGGATCAAGACAAAATTGTCGAACAGAAATACAACAAAAGATGAGAGTCTTTATAAGTCATGGCAATTAGTTTGGTGGGAAACATTTAGCAGCTGTGCAAATTACTTTTTTTGCACTTTTCTGCACTTAAATAATGAGAAGTCGGTCAATATAGGCCTCAACATTTTTTTTTCTTCAGTAATTCTGATACTTGGCAACATTTTTATTGGCCCCACTACAAAACAATTTGCATCACATTTACGTTTGAGAACCAATTCTCATTATTAAAACTGAAAACTTTTGAACAGAATGGAGATGGTGTATATTTTTCTTATTTTGCCTAATCATCATATTTTTTTTCATTTTTTTTTCATTCACTATTTTCTATGGTGGACTATATGTAAACATCTTTTATGTGAAATATTTTATTCAGGTCAGTACTAATACACAATAAAATGTGTTTTGTATGATCCCTCTTATTTTGGTAAAATAATTTACATTTTGCAGATTTTGAAAGGGGGGTGTAAACTTTTGACCTCAACTGTATATCATTTTTTCTGCCTTTTATATTCAAAATCTTACATTTTCATATTTTTCAAGTTTTTGTTCTTTTAAATTATTATTTTTGTCTTAACTATATAAATAAAAATATAACTCACAAATTATAACTTAACTATAATGATGAATAATTTGTTGTAAAACGTTAGCAATTGGTTAGCAAAACCTCAACAAATCTCTAAAATTTGCAACAACAATGTAAAATCCGTGACAGGCAGCCTAATATTAAATTAGCAAGGTTTAAAATGAATGTATGAGATCAATGAATGTTACATTTTCAATTTCACTGCAACCCTGTTTCTAAAGAGCAAGTGCCAGTATCATCAACTGGCCTGAAATTCTCCCATGTTGGCTAATGGCCAGCAGGCATCCATCCTTATTGTTGAGCCCTACTCAGTATGTTTTTGTCCAGAACACTCAGGTCATCCTGTCCCAGGTCATTCGTTACAATTTAAAGAGTTGCTCATCTTGGCCTCTAATTCACAAGAAATAGTTGCATTGCCAGTGCACACACATACAAACTCTTGAAACACATGGACACAGATACACACACAGCTGAAGCATCAACACACAAAGAGAGCCTCTTAGATGGAGCGGTGCGGCTTCCACAAAGCGTTCAGAACAGTGCTGTGATTCATCTTCTTATCGCTATCCAGAGGCCTGTGAATGGGCTGCTTCAGAGGAGTGGGGACTCTGTGTAATCTGACTCGCTGCTGTTTATCTCTAGGGTTGGAGGGGTTGCACAGGCGCACCGAACGGTGTGGGGCAGGCAGGAAGGGGGTCAGGAGCAGGATCCGGGCACATTGGGGAAGCTGGTGTGCTGGGGTTGACAGCTGCAGATGACGCTGAGTGATGTAACCCCAGTGGGCTGCAGATGTGGAAGAACGCAGGAAACTGCTCTGAGAGCGTTGTCATTGACCCTTTCCCCAGTGCCCCCTGCCCTCTCCAGGTGGACAGACCTAGACTCCTGCTGAGCAACCAACACTAGCATAGCCAACAGCAACAGGGTCACTTCCCCTCCCAGGACTCATCCCTCAACGCTGGAAAGGACATAGGAAACTAGCCATAGCAAAGCACTAGTGTAAGACCATCAACACAGATAAACACCACCCCCACTCTAGAACTTTTTATGTTAGCCTTCACAAAAAGGTGACATTCGTCTTTTAACAAAGTTGTGGAAAGATGGCTGAGATACAGTGGTAAGTGGAAAGCTCAGAGTTGTCGAGAAGGGTCCTTCCTGTTTCTAAAGGAGAAGAACAGTAGGGGGTTCAGGAGTGGTCTTTGAGATAAGATGTCAGGAAGCAGCAAAGAGTGAAAGACTTAAGACTTTTAACAACAAAAGCTCATCTTGCACTAGCTTTGCGATGCACATCCATGACTTCATGCATTACGTCACACTGGAAAGGTCACGCATGGTTAGTTTTTGGTCTGTGTACTCTGGTATAAAAGGGAAGGATAGGGTGAAAAACTCTACAACATCTCATTTTGTCCTCCAACTTCAAAAACGCCCAACATCGTAGTTTTACCTTTTTTGTAAAAGTCGTTTGACTTTCTTTGCATGTTTGCTTTGTAAACACCCGCTGATCCCGCTTGAAGTCCACTATATAGAGAAAAATCCTGAAATGTTTTCCTTAAAAACCTTAATTTCAAATTAAATTCAGGCACCACAACATTACACTATGATACAATGCAAAATGATACAATATAATACAAAAATGTCGACCAATAGGCCCAACTTATATGATACTGATATATCATGCATGCCTAGCTAACCTCACTAAAAAAAGTCCCTTTAACTCTTCAATGTAACTCTCTCTAGTCCCAGTGAGGGAAGATATGGAGCTTTGATCTAAGAAAGACTGTCCAACTACCCATTTCATTGACAGGCTACATTATGCTACATTACGCTGTAGGTATTTGAGGGTGCTGTTATATCCCACGCCAACTTCTCCACTGAGCTTCTATCACCTGCATTTTACAGCCAATAAACAGTTTCCTCTTTAGCTCTTGTGGCATCCATAACATTTAACAGATGGGTTCAATATATGCAGCTTTGCCAAGGAGCACAGCGATATGTCTTAAAGTGGTATCACCCTTAAATTCTTCCAAACCTTTATGACTTCAGAGGAACACAAAAGAAGTTATTTTGAGGAATTTTGGTAAGAGTTTTGATGACCATTGATTGGCCAAAAAATAAATAAAACTGAGACGCCTTAAAATATCTTGTTTTATGTACCCCAGAAGAAAGTAAGTCATACATACAGGTTTGAAACAACATGAGAGTATGTAAACGGTGACAGAAATTAACACATTAACAAAAATGAACAAAAGTACGCAATTGTTAGAACTTCAGTTTTTATCGAATAAAAGGAAAGAAATGTTATACCTTTTGGTTTAATGAAAGTACCAATCTACTAATTTCAAAGGCTATAATAATGTACGTGGTTTTGTCTAAAGCTTTTATTGTAAAGACAGAAATGTGTGAAGTTCCAATCATCTCCAGATGTAGATGGCTTTTTAAAAGTAGGGCTGGCATTGTGTTTTATGGGGGTGGTGGTAGAAACCTCTATCAAATCAATCATTATGCAATCAGATTCAATCAAAATCAAACTAAAGCAACACTGTGTCTGTGTGTGTGTGTGTGTGTGTGTGTGTGTGTGTGTGTGTTTATCTTCCCCATCTGGCCTCATTTACAAAATGTTGCATAGAGAATGTCCTACATTTGATCTAAGATCATTTCTCAATTGTGCATACATGTGATTCAGAGAAACAAATACACCTTTTTTCTACATCCAATCTAGAAAATGATCTTAAAATTGTGCGCAGCTGAAAGGTTTTAGATCTCTACCTTGTAAACGCCTCCTAATTAAGGTTATTGATTTCCAAATACATGCAGTACTCTGACACCACAACAAGGAAAAGTGTTTACGCCTGCTTATACCCAACATGTCGCTAAGCACTTTTCCCGCTTCAAAGACTGTTTTTATAAGTCTGAATGTTGGTGTGGATTTTAGGCTACTTAAGACACACTTTTAGGCTACCTTCACACAAGCCTTAAGGCCTTTCCACACTGAGCAGGAAAAAGCAAAACGAATATCGCGATGACGCACTGGAATAAAAAAAAATAAAAAAAATGGATTCCTTTGGATGGTTCCACATAGACCGTAAACATTTGTGCACTGAAAAAGCGAATGTTTTTTAATAACCAGTACAACGAATCTTTTCAGTTTCGCAGAGCGAAAACAAGGCCGTCCAATAAGATTTGAGCATTACATCACGTGCCCGGAGCAGCTGCTCTTGCACAAAGGGATGAGAGTGGTGGCGCTATTTCTAAAACCAGTGTAAACAAACACAGAAGAAAAGTATTCCAAGAGAGAAGAGGATGCGCTCTTGTTATCATCACATCTGAGAACAGATGGTTATTCTCACATGTTCTTTATATAATTTCTGTTAATTCTCCACTGAATTATGTGATCTGGAGGAGAACACTGTCCGTTTTCTTCCACGTGAGTGTTATATGAGTCATAGCACATTCACTCTCTAGATCGGGGTGCCCAACCCTGTTCCTGGAGATCTACCTTTCTGCAGAATTCAGCTCCAACCCTGATCAAACACAACTGAACCAGCTAATTAGGATCTGAAGGAGCACTTGATAATTACATACAAGTGTGTTTGATTAGGGTTGGAACTGAACTCTGCAGGAAGGTAGATCTCCAGGAACAGGCTTGGGCACCCCTGCTCTAGGTCTTCCGTATTAGAAGTGTGGCATTATTAAACATACAAAGAGTGCATGTCTGCCTATTATATAATCAAAATCAACTGCAGATCACAATCAGAAGTTATTACAAGCACTCAATGGGCGATGTTAAATCCATATACAAGATACATATCTGAGGGAAAATGCATTGTTGGTCGACGCCACCTAGCATGCAGGCGTAAATTAGCAAAAGGGTAACATTTGCTTCGCGCTCGGTGTAAAAGCACCATTTTGCAGCGATTCGCCTTGCGTTTTGTGGAAAGGCCTTTAGTGCTCACTTTTTGCAGATTTTTGCACAAATCCAATTTTTCTGTATAGCTGTTTACATTGTTGTTTTAAATGTAGCCAATATCAGATTTCCAGTGTGAGCTTGATCCAATACGAACAGGGTTGCCAGGTTTTTACAATAAAATCTGTCCAATTGCTTCTCAAATCTAGTCCAAAACTAGCCCAATCGCGTTCCAGGGGATAAATCTCACGTTAGTGGGGTTGCTTCAACCCACGGAGTTGAAAAACCCACGGCAAAACTGTGAAATTGGCAACACTTACACAGCGCGCTGTCATACGTAAGTAATATGAAAGTATAAAGTAAGCGATTATTCGTTTATTTATAGTGTGACCTACAGCAGAAGCCAGCAGGCAATATAAAAACGACAAAGATCTGAAAGAAGAGTTTTAAAACTTTTATAATAATAATAATTCATTACATTTATATAGCGCTTTTCTAGACACTCAAAGCGCTTACAGTGTCAGGGGTATCTCCTCATCCACCACCAGTGTGCAGCATCCACCTGGATGATGCGACGGCAGCCATAGTGCGCCAGAACGCCCACCACACACCAGCTGACTGGTGGAGAGGAGACAGAGTGATGAAGCCAATCGGAATATGGGGATGATTCGGGGGCCATGATGGTCAGAGGCCAATGGGTAAATTTGGCCAGGATGCCGAGGTCACACCTCTACTCTTTTCGAAAGACATCCTGGGATTTTTAATGACCACAGAGAGTCATTTATGATACAAGTCCTCATGTTTTGCTTGTATACAGAGCTGTCACTGTAATACTTATGAGTTCTGAGACATCACACTTTCAACAATTACCTTTTGCAAATGTCTCGCCAACTTTAGGTTTGTAAAATCCTTGCAGTGGCTGTCTTTTGTGCAGAATAGTGATGAATGTTGATCTAGAGGGACATAAAAGTCGTGTGAATTCCGACTGTGGTCACATTGCAAAACATCTGACCTCTATCAGATTTCATGTGATTTGTGCTATTCACACTGTCGTGAAAAACAGATCTGAATCACATGTGAGCAAAAAATCGGATTTGGGCCACATAGTCTTATAAATGAGGCCTCTGTTGTCAAAAGATACATTTTTTGTTCAGTCTGAACTTAAAAAAGAAACTTGATATCTCAGTGATGATATCTCAGATATATATAGGCGTGCAGCAGCTGATCCTTATGATATCCATAAGGAACAGGAATAAGTTTCTGCACTGCTCTTCCTGTCTTGGGTGAGACTCTGACCCTGCGTTGGCAGGAGAGCGCTGCTGTGTTTGTCAGAGTCAGCTGGCCGTCCAGCACCACGCTCTCAGATAACACACGACTCCGGAACGTTCCACAGCAGGACGCCTGCTTTGTTGAGTTTATAGTGATTACTGGGACGATTAGAAGATCCCTGTGGGCAGTGGACACAGAGTGTGAGGCTCAGAAGGGCCTTTGGTTGATTTATGATGTTCAGTTGGAAGGACAGATCTACCTCACCCCACCAGAACGCAGCAGCAGACAGCCGTCACAGCCAGGCCCCCACACCAATGCACAGATAGGTCAGATTTCTTTAAATGCACAAAGCAAAAATAAAGTCTTGTGCATACAGTAGTGCTTAAAAAATAGTCAGCTTAGACCTTCACATTCAAAAGATAACTATTATTTGCATGCCATATGGCACAACTTGTTGAAAAAACAACTTGTGTTTTTCTTGCCTGTAAGTCCTGTGACATGAGACCACCCCCTAGTGGATGCAGGTGCTGTGCCGATCTTAGTGAAGGTTGATATCTTACTGAGGGCAGAGACCTGAGCCTGGTTATTGTGGGTTAATGAATAACACATAATCACATTCATTGCCCTATTTCTTATTAATCCATCCTCTCCGTTCGAAAATAAATAATCCTCCTGAGCTTTTATTAGAGCAAGCTCTCCGGGCATTTTATTTGAAGTGAGAGGAGTGTTTTCACTGTAGAACTCCTTAAATATTTGGAAAGCTTACTTTACCCTGGACTTGGCTTAGGCCTCCTTCTTTCATTTCTCTTCAAATATTTATCTGCTGTCCAGCAGCTAGCCAGCGAGATCGGCTCGGCCTTAACTTTAGCTCACAGAGCAACTATGTATCTCTTGCAATCTGTCATGAATCAAATGTTCTCATTCTGAGATACGCATATACACACTACTGTTCAAACGTTTAAGTTCGGTAAGATAGTCTCTTCACTAATGCTCAACCAGGCTGCATTTTTTTTTTGTTTAAACCTACCTTTAAAACAGTAATATTGTGAAATGTTATTACAATTTGAACGTGGTAGTTGCATTGCTGTCTAGGGTCAGAAAGCACTCTGATTTCATCAAAAATGTCTTACGGGTTTGGAAAAACATGTAAGGGTGAGTAATTAATGACAGAATTTTTTGGGGGGTAAGCATTCTCGAGTAATAGAAAGTTCAAAAGAACATTTATTGGAAAAATAAATCTTTTGTAAACAAATTTTATTGACCCCAAACTTTTGAACATTAGTGCAATGTTGTCACATCATGTTTGATATAAAAAATGTTTCAAGTAAAAACAAGAACAGTAAATACTGAACAAAATGACACACTAGAACTCTAGAAGACATGATCAGGCTCCCATGAAATCTGAGCACATTCACCCCGCATAATCTGAAAGCCTGTCATTCCCATTTCTCATACTTACGGTACGCACTATTCTCCATCATTTTATAGTACAAAAGGTGTGCTTACACACACAAAAAAAGCAGTGAGGTAATGGATGAGGAACAGATGATACTGTACAGAACAAAATGTGCTGGACACTTAATGCTCTGAAGAGTTACAGTTTTCTTCATGTAGCAATACGGTGGCGAAAGTGGCTAAAAGTGCTAAAGCTAGCAGTAGCTCATAAGATGTGCTTCATATGAAAAATGGCAACAAAACACTGTTAAATGTTCTACAGTTTATGCATTCTATGCGGAGTAGCCTAGTGTGCAGTATGTGCATAATTCAGTGTGCAACTATAGTTCAACTACACAAATATGTTTGTTTGTGAAATATTTTGGTTAACTAATTTGTTTAGCAGTCTATAACAGTGTAGTATTGTAAATTTCAGAATATTTAAAGGAGAAGTTCATTTCCAGAATGAAAATTTCCTGATAATTTACTCACCCCCGTGTCATCCAAGATGTTCATGTCTTTCTTTCTTCAGTCGCAAATAAATTAAGGTTTTTAAGAAAAACATTCCAGGAATTTTCTCCATATAGTGGTCTTAATGGTTGAAGGTCCAAATTGCAGGTCTCTAAAAAAGGTCTCTACACAATCCCAGCCGAGGAATAAGGGTGTTATCTAGCGAAACGAATGATCATTTCCTTAAAAAAAATTCATAGCTCTGTGATGCAAATGCATATCTTTACACATTGAGTAATCATGTTGGAAAAGTCACACGCGGTTAATTCTTCGACTGTGTACTTCGATTAAAAAAAAAGTAGGATAGGGCCGAAAACTTCAAAATGGTCCGACTTTGTTGGTTGGTACTTTCGGCTATGTCACGCGTGCATGATTATGTAATGCTTGAGGTCAATCTAGTGCAAGACAAGCATTTGTGGCTAAAAAAGTATATAAATTTGTACTTTTCTTAGAAAATGACTGATAGTTTTACTAGATAAGACCCTTATTCCTCAGCTGGGATCATGTAGAGCCCTTTGAAACTGCACTAAAATTGCAATTTGAACCTTCAACTCATTGGCCACCATTGAAGTCCACTATATGGAGAAAAATCCTGGGAAAATCCTAATTTCTTTTTGACTGAAGAAAGAAAGACATGAACATCTTAGATGTTCTTCATCTTGGGTGAGTAAATTATCAGGAAGTTTTCATTCGGGAAGTGAACTTCTCCTTTAAGTTGGCACAATCCATTTGGGCCTATACATCATCTAACCCAGGGGTCCCCAAACTTTTTTCTGAGCGGGCCACATAATTTTATTTTCTTTAATGGGGGGCCGGGTCAGTTTATAAAAGAAAATTCCATGGGCTGGACTACTATTATTATTATTATTTTATTATGGTTTTGTCACGTTTGAGATGAACGAGGTCTGGGTCCAGATGCAGGTAAGAGGGTTTCTTTTAATTAAACAAATAAACACACAAAGCAAAAGGCCAACACGGCACAAAACTAATAAACTTAAACACAAAATAAACAAAAACCAAGAACACGATCATAGGCCAGGGAATAAAGAAACACAGAGTATACTGACAGACTAAAGACAGGATACAGGATACAGGATACAATGCAGACTCACAAGAGTGGTGGGAGAGTGGAGATTATAAAGTCTGTGGTGATAGTGAACAGCTGTGGAGGAAACGAGTGTCATAATCAAAGACAACAAGACAGGTGTAGACAATCAGGGAAGTGCAGTGCAAGATGAAGGGAAACAGCGACCTCAGGTGGCTGAGGGAAAACCCGCAGCCCAGAGTCATGACAGTACCCCTCCCCTACGGAACGGCTTCCAGACGTTCCCTGAGGCCGAAACTAGTCTGGAGGGAGGTGGAACGGGGGACTGGTGAAACAGGGGGAGGGATGGCGGGCCAGGCCCGTGCAGTGGAGGAACGCGAGTTGGCTTCGCCGCCAGAGGAACGCGAGCCGGCCTCGCCGCCAAAGGAACGCCAGCGGCCAGAGGAACGTGAGCTGGCATATCCGCCAGAGGAACGTCAGTCGCCAGAGGAACGTCAGCGGGCACCGCTGCCAGAGGAACACGAGCCGGCATAGCCGCCAGAGGAATGTGAGCTGGCATAGCCGCCAGAGGAACGGCAGCAGTCACCGCCGCGTCCGGCACAGAGAAAGCAGTCACCGCCGCGTCAGGAACAGAGAAAGCGGTCACCGTCGCGTCAGGAACAGAGAGAACGGTCACCACCGCGTCCGGAACAGAGAGAAAGATCACCGCCGCGTCCGGAATAGAGAGCGTGGTCACCGCCGCATCAGGAACAGAGAGAGTGGTCACCGCCGCTTCAGGAACAGAGAGAGTGGTCACCGCCGCTTCAGGAACAGAGAGAGTGGTCACCGCCGCGTCCGGAACAGAGAGCGCGGTCACCGCCGCGTCAGGAACAGAGAGCGCGGTCACCGCCGCGTCAGGAACGGAGAGCGCGGTCACCACCGCGTCCGGAACGGAGATAGCGGTCTCCGCCGCATCAGGAACGGAGACAGCGGTCACCGCCGCGTCAGGAACGGAGATAGCGGACTCTGCCGCATCAGGAACGGAGATAGCGGACTCTGCCGCATCAGGAACGGAGATAGCGGACTCTGCCGCATCAGGAACGGAGATAGCGGACTCTGCCGCATCAGGAACGGAGATAGCGGACTCCGCCGCGTCAGGAACAGAGATAGCGGTCACCGCCGCGTCAGGAACGGAGATAGCGGTCACCGCCGCGTCAGGAACGGAGATAACGGACACCGCCGCGCCAGGAACGGAGATAGCGGACACCGCCGCGTCAGGAACAGAGGGCGTGGTCACCTGCGTGTCAAGAACGGAGATAGCGGACACCGCCGCGTCAGGCACGGAGATAGCGGACACCGCCGTCTCCCCGCGGAAGAGCCTCTCCGCCCCCACCGCAAAGCAGGGACGCATCCGTGCAGTCTCGGCCCTACGAGCGTCCATCTCAGCCAGGCAGGCGTAGATGAACTCGAAGCGAGTAGCCGACGCCGCCTCAAAGGACATTCCCGTCGTGTCGGGAACAGAGCGGGTGGTCGCCGCCGGCAAACGGGAATCTTCGCCTCCCCGAAAAAAATCCTCCCCGCTGGACCCATCTTGGATGTCTGCATACTGTCACGTTTGAGATGAACGAGGTCTGGGTCCAGATGCAGGTAAGAGGGTTTCTTTTAATTAAACAAATAAACACACAAAGCAAAAGGCCAACACGGCACAAAACTAATAAATTTAAACACAAAATAAACAAAAACCAAGAACACGATCATAGGCCAGGGAATAAAGAAACACAGAGTATACTGACAGACTAAAGACAGGATACAGGATACAGGATACAATGCAGACTCACAAGAGTGGTGGGAGAGTGTAGATTATAAAGTCTGTGGTGATAGTGAACAGCTGTGGAGGAAACGAGTGTCATAATCAAAGACAACAAGACAGGTGTAGACAATCAGGGAAGTGCAGTGCAAGATGAAGGGAAACAGCGACCTCAGGTGGCTGAGGGAAAACCCGCAGCCCAGAGTCATGACAGGTTTTACCTGTATTTATTATACCTTTTAATGCTAGAATAGTTTATTTTTTTATGCACCAGACAGACAAATGATCCTTTCTTTTCAAAAGATATACAGGTGCTTCTCAGTGAATTAGAATGTCATGGAAAAGTTCATTTATTTCAGTAATTCAAATCAGTAATACTCAAATTGTAAAACTTGTCTATCAAATACATTTAATGCACACAGAGTGAAGTAGTTTAAGTCTTTGGTTCTTTTAATTGTGATGATTTGGCTTACATTTAACAAAAATATATCTCTGGCATTGTTCAGAGGGCCGGTCCAAATGTGGGGGCGGGCCGCATTCAGCCCCCGGGCCTTAGTTTGGGGACCCCTGATCTAACCCTTACACCGTCTGGATGCATCTAGAGTAAACAGCCTGTAAACGAGAACTTGAACCAGATGAACCTCCAGGGACCAGCTGGAAATCTAATAATATCTCTTCTCTCGAGTAATTCCAAGAAAACAAAACTTTAAAGCGAGCTCATGTTTACTTGATCCAGTCACCCTCCGTTTTGCCCACCCCACGTTCCTCTCTTCACCTCGCCTCACCTCCCTGACCCACCAGTTCATCTGCCTTTATTAGACTGCAGCTATTTTTAAAACTAGGCCTGTGTTGCACTTATGAGACGTGATCTAGACAGATGTATACTGTGTAGACAGATCCTTATGTGCATGTGTGTGCACTTAATCAGCCGGCATTACATAAAAAAATCATCAAACATGGACCAAGCTATATCTGTTGACAGATAGCCTGCATCTGTATTCAACAGCACTCTCAAACATCTCAGCTCTTCTAGGAACTGGAGGGTCTCCAGACTCAACAGACAGCAATAAAATTCATTTAAAAAGTGTTGACTGATATGGAACTTTTTTTTTTTCAGATTACAGATGGGATCCAACAATACGCAGGAATATGGCCAAGCTGCGCATCGGTAAATGCATTATACGACTACCACTGTGCGTTATACGACTACCACTAACTAAAAATAGGATTGATGGAGCATATTTCAGTAGAGGGTCAACCCAGTTTCGCACATGCCATAGCAGCCTCAACAGATCTCATATTTGTCCCAGAGGAAACAAATGTTCTGTTGCTGAAGCATGGGGAGTTCCCAATGCAGTGATTACAATGTACCAGATAGCCAAGAGCAGTATACAATTAACTCATTTGGCTTCTGCTGCAGAGCTTTCCAGCTGTACACGCTACAAACCTCATCTACTTCCCTTCCTTCCTACCTCCATTTTTATTTTTATACATTCAACCTCTTTAAGCCCTTAAAAATTAAGAAACTGGAGAGAGAATAGTTTTTATGTTTACTAGGAGAAAGCCAGTCTCCAGCCATAATCTGAAAATGAGTGAGTTGATGTGCCACACTCATGTTTTTCACTTCCAAACAAACTCTCCTGTGGTCCAACTGAACTAAAAAATGCAACACGGACCAAAGACATCTACATGAACCAAAACAGGATGTGATGAAGAAGCATATGCAGTACTGTTGCACATTACACTTCTTTTGTTTGTGTGTGTGCAATGAAGGAATTCCTGTTTGGACTTATTTACACATTTTATGAGCTTCTTTTTGAGTTCTTAGTTGGTAAGAAATACCTTCTTAGGTACACACATACAACATAAGTGTATTGAGCCCAGTAAACAGCATTGTTTTGGTGTGTGGTAAGTCACAGAAAATATATCATATAAGCATATCATAAAAGCTGTCCATCAATATTTTACAAACATTTTTTTGCCAGCATCTGCTGTCTTTTGCTTGATGAATGGCGCTGACGATAAATGTGGTACAAGGCATCCAGGCCTCAGGCTTGTGTTATCAAACATAAATGATACTGTGTATAAAAGCAAACACCCACACACATTTAGCTAATGGGAACATAACATTCAAACAACTAAATTATTGAAAACACTGTATGTATGCGACTTTTGACTAACAGCTGCAATAATTTTAAGCCCTGATGCCCCTGAAATGGTAGACTTTATGCGTGGTGTATAATTGTGTTTTTGTTAAGATGTGTTGTGTGGAATATTTGCATTGGAAAACTGTTGAAAGCTACCAGACCCCTTTTTTGGGTTCTGATTCATTTTGATTTAAAAAAATCAATAAATTGCTTTGATGACTATGTCAAAATTGTGTTCCTACAAGGCTCGCTGGTTTCTAAAGCAAAGATTATGTCATTTATTTAACATAACACTTGAATCAAACCAATGAACTCTGGGGAATTGTGGCATTTGGATGACTAAACACAGCATAATGGGGAATAGAAATACAGTGGGAAAAGCAGTGAGAAGGGAAATTTTCATACGCTCTTTCTAAAGCTCTGAAAAGATCCAGGCAGAAGCAAGAAACAAGGGAAGAACTGAGCTGTAAGCCAGAAGATGAGCAGTAAGCAAAAAGCCTACATAACTTTAAAATATTAATAAGAAAAATGCCCCTCATGTTATTGTAATATAAATCAAATTACGTTTTTTAGTAGTTATATAAAAGGGAAACTCATTTAATTTACTCACCTTCATTTGACGTTTTCATCTGTGAACCACAAGGATAAGGAATGGGAGGATGAAGATTGTAGCTAACTGACAAGCTCCAAAATTCACCAAAAAAGTATTTCCTAT
Source organism: Garra rufa (assembly GCF_049309525.1). Classification (NCBI taxonomy): domain Eukaryota; kingdom Metazoa; phylum Chordata; class Actinopteri; order Cypriniformes; family Cyprinidae; genus Garra; species Garra rufa. Next base: position 23,567,389 of record NC_133382.1, on the reverse strand, counting down.
GAGTAATGTACTATATTTCAAGTGCTCTGCATTCATACGATAGATTTTTGTGGAAAAAATACAAACATTTAACTCGTTATTCACACAAAATCTTTACCAATTCGAATTTGGCGCGCCCGCGAAAATATCTGTTTGTTTACATAAGCATAGCGCCGTGAGCGCGCTCAACGCCATATAAGGAGAGCAAGCCGAAAGAGAAAAAACAACAGACAAACCTCATTGGTTCTTGCGTACATCGTCAACGCGGGAGTGTGTGTGTGAGAACCGAAAAAAAAAAAACGTTTGAGAACCGGCAAATCTGTCTCAGCGATTTAAAGCGATAAAGCAATCTAATTAATTTTCAGTAAGTATTGGCATTACCCTTACAAATTACAATTTAACATCAATAACTTTTTAATGCAATTTCCTAATCTCTTTACACATGACTTTTAAACAGAAAAAATGTCATAAAAAGTGATCCGTAATACAAAAAAAAAAAAAAAAAATGTCTGAGGAACAAAATGCTGAAAAACTGAACCAGGGCAAGAATCTTGTTTACGTTATTATCATTTCTGATCAGGTAGGTGAAATATTAGGCTAATATCTTTATTAATACTGCTTGTACGTATCTTTACCACCTATTAACTTCAGTTTGTCAAAATTTTGCTCCCTTTTTGCTTACTAAGTCCTTCTCAAAATGATTTAGCAGCTTCCACGCATTTTTTTTTCGTGGTTTACACAGCATAAATTAGCAGAACAGCGCATTTAGTAGTACATTTACCGTGCAATCCATGTTGTTGTTTACATTCGAGTATCTCCAATATAGCCGTGCATCCGGGTAACAGACCAAACCGTGATGTAAGTGTAAACCCTCTAATGTGGAGTAGGAATTCTTAGATACCAACAGCCAACCAAGTGATTTTGTTACCTCCAATGATTTAATCATTAAGGGTTATTGAAAAAAAGAGAGGATGACAGTGTAAAGTCATAGTAACATTAGTATTGCATTATTCGTTGGTTTTTATTTTATTGATTGAAATAAACTATTTGTACATTAAACAAATACCAAGTTCTAACAATCAGAAATGCCACACATCAGTCTCCTTGGATTACACTTGGAGAATATGTTACATTTCACACAGGTCTTAGTGGGATTCTCACGGGTTAGTTCTGCTCAGCAAAACCCTATTCCTTTCCCCTTCCCCCCAGTTTTTTACATGTTTCATATGGAGACCATTAGTTGTGCCATCTGAGCCTGGTTGTGGTGAAAAATGTTTGACGTCTATCGAGATGTCTGCTGTGATGTCATTAGTAGACCTAAGAGCACAGGGAGTATCATATGGGACCGGGGGAGGTGGGAAGCAGCGAGGCTGAGCTACAAGCTGAACCAGATGATGCTACAAAAAAACCTTGAAACCACAAATGAGTACATCTTAAAAGCCTGTTGATCCCAAGACATGTTCATGGTTTTTAGGATTGACACGCAATGTAATGTACAAAGCTTTGCACCAACGCATTACCATAAGTCAGTCCATGTTTCAAAACACTTTCAATGTAGTTGTTTGATGTTCTTTAAATAAAGTCTATGGCACGAATCACTGAAGGAGTTTTGACAGTGCAGATCATGTCTTTGAGGATATAGATCCCATACAAGAAACACATGGGCTCTGTCTGAAACTCGAAAATGCTGCTTTTTTTAAAATAAGCTTTTTATATGAACTTGGTTGGATTTGCAAGGTGATCTATGGCATCAAAAAGCTTGAAAACCCCTATTTTTAAAATAGGGAGTTAGTCAATATTACGGACATTGGAAGATAACACGAAAATGGTGAGAGAGCCAAAATGCATTCATAATCATCCCTCATGGTGTCTTACGGTCCTTTTGGCATCAAACTCATCTGACACAATGCATGTCAGTGAATGGAAAAACATCCCAGTGACAGGAAATGACAGAGAAGAATATCCTGCCACAGTATTGTCCAAGTGGTCTGCTTTACAGCTCCATTTTCAGTGGAAATAATTTTACTTCCTATAAAAATAAACCACAACCATGGGAATCTTTGTTCATCCAAGATATGTGCAGTTGGGCGCAACTGAGCATCAAGGCAGAGATCTTAATTTTCGTTTTCAAATGTAAGACGCAAAAGCATATTAAAGGAACACTCCACTTTTTTTGGAAATAGGCAACTCATTCTCCAACTCCCCCCGAGTTAATAAGTTGAGTTTTACCATTTTGAAATCCATTCAGCCATTCCTCTGTTCTGGCGATATCACTTTTAGCATAGCTTAGTATAGATCATTGAATCCAACGAGTTTTGATATTTGTCCTATTTAAAACTTGACTAAGACCGGCGGAAAATGTAAAGCTGCGATTTTCTAGGCCAATAAGATTAGGAACTACACTCTCATTCCGGCGTAATAGTCAAGGAAGTTTGCTGTCGTAACATGACCGATGCAGACTCAGTAATATCACGCAGCTAATTTCATCACATTGGAAGTTACCTAGCTAAGAACTAATTTCAGGTGCTGCATGATATTACTGCGCTTGCTGTGTCCATATTACACCAGCAAACTTCCTTGACTATTACACCGGAATTGGAGTGTAGTTCCTAATCTTATCTGCCTAGAAAATCGCAGCTTTACATTTTCTACCGGTCTTAGTACACGATATAACTACAGAAGAGTCAAGTTTTAAATAGGACAAATATCGAAACTCGTTGGTGATTTTTGAATGCGATGCTATATTGGTCTCATAGGATTAAATGATCTATGCTAAGCTATGCTAAAGGTGATATCGTCAGAACAGGAGAACGGCTGAATGGATTTCAAAACGGTAAAACTCAATTTATTAACTCGGGGGGAGTTGGAGAATGAGCCTATTTCCAAAAAAAGTGGAGTGTTCCTTTGAGCTGTTTCATCGTCACAAGTGTGTTAACATGAATTTATATAGCCTCATTTATCTTTGGCATGTACTGTATGAAATGTGTGGCCTACAAAATGGTCCATTCATGGTCCATTCCCTCTACTTGGAGAAGAGATGGCAGCATAGTGATTGAGCGGGAGATTTGGGCAACTGTGGTTTCTCATATGACCAACATTTATTCAGAGCTCAAAATATGAACCGTGGACATTTGACCTCTCTGTCTGTTACTCAGCGGATCTAAAATTAGTCATAATTGCAGCGTAAAGGGTGAAAAACGGCAAAATTTATGGTTTGTTGGAGCCACAGCTTGGCGGCTACTTATTCCCAAGCATTTGGAGGGACAGGAACGGCATGTCCTTCTCTGGAAACATCATGGCTCAGGACTGCTAGCGCAGACCCTTATTCACTGGCCGCAGAAGCCACATTCTCCAAGAACATCATCTTCATTCACACACTCTATCATCCACAGGATTTGACGAGAATAACTGTCTGGAAACCTCACAGGCATGTATTTCACCTCTACAAAGCATTTAGCAGTGTAGCACATGCAGAAGCCTGTCAGACACCGAAGGAGACACAGCATGACGATTATGACAACGGTTATGTCAAGAACAATGAATAGTGGTCGAGATGTTTCCCAGGTGCTCTCAGCTCTGTGAAGATGTTGTCTTGACTCTTAAGCGCATAGGATGACTTGATTTTAGAGATAATGTCTAAAGCTTTCATTCGTTTAGAAGTCCTATAACTTTCCAGAAGAAAATGTGATTAAAAGGCCTCTGTGAAGCATTCCTCAGTGATATGTTTGACGCAGGTTATCTTGGCTCAAATAAAGGCGAGAGGGAATGAAGTTCAGTCACTGGAAAAAAACAGATAAGAAGAGAGCGATTATGATAACATGTCAGTTCCATCATGCAGAAAGCAGCATTAGGTACATCTCAAAGTTTAATCCGGCCAGCTTGGCGTGTCGGTTTTCACTGCTTTGTATAAATATTAAATTACTTCTAACATTCTTTTTCGTAAGGCGGTTTTAACAGGCAATGTCGAAACCTTATGATCTTTCCAAAAATCTTGATATTAAACAAATACAATGCAAGTTGTGTCATGTTTTTTTTATTATTGTTGTTTTTGTTTGGCCACAAATTGCTAGACAATAAGAATATGTGGTTGAAACACACAACTTTAAAGATTAAAGGTGAAAATTGTACAATTTTTTTTCAAGATTCGTGACTCTGAGAGAATTAAAAATACTGCCAAGGTTTTAATCAGGAATTTCACCGCATAGTTCTCCAGATTTATCTGTGAGTCATACCTAAAATGAAAACCAGATGGCCCTCTATGTGGCTGAATAGAGATTTCATTTGTTAAAGTTAAGAAATTGAACTCAATTTTTGCAACTATGACGCTTTAAGAAAGCGTGAAGAGGAATACAAAGAAGCACCGAGTGATGTCTCAGCGGAGTAGGGGAGGAACAGAATGTTGTATGTGCAAATCACCCAAGCAGCTGTTAGAGACTCCGCCAAAGTGAGAAAAAACAGAACCGAAATGTTCCAAGGGTCTTATTACTGTTGCCGAGAGAAAACACAACACAAGCAACGTAAGCAATGTAAGCAAGTAAGCAGAGAATGTAGTTATGATCTCCATCGGTCAAATGAAAGTGCTGTACCTGACAAAAACATCTTGACACAAGTCATATCGAAAGATCAGTTAATGTGCAGTTAAGGCTGCCGCGTGGACTGAGATGAGTAAGACTGACTAACTGGTAACTGCACTATACATTAGTGTTCAAATAGGTAGTTCAAAGTGATGTTTTAAGATGAAGTATGGCTGGTGATGGACATTCAGGCCCAAGCATCAAATCTCTGATCTAAGGCATTATTTCCCCAGAGAAGAACTTTAACAGCCTGTTCACAGGGCATCATGGGTAAAGGCACATATGTGTTTGTGTAAAGGAGCTAAAACTGATGTTATCCATTGTGTAAAAGGCTCATATTTTACAGACAAACCGCTAAAGGACACATATGAGTAACAGATGTACTAAACTGGTTAACTAGCACTAAATCCCAAGTGAAGATTTATGATGACTCTTTTCATTAATCACAGATGGGCAACCAGAACATAGCTCCAAGCAGCTTTTAAATTATTATTATTTCAAATATTTTTTTTTTGTTATTTTTTAACATTTAAGGTAACTATGTATTTACCCTGAAATATAAGTTTCAAAATAATTCTGATGGTACGCTTGAATAAAGCAACGTTACACTAGTGTGTTTTCATTTTAAAATGCACTTTTTGCTACGGTTACGCCTGTGGTTTACACTACTCTGCGTTTTCAACACTCAAAAACAGACTTTTAAGAACACTGCAGACCCCATTTTAGTTTGAAAACATTTTAGTGCATTTTAGTTTAAAAAGACCAAAATGGAAACGTTTGAAAATGATAGCATGGCTTCCCACATTCGATTTGCGTATACTTGATGATCGTGTCAAATCAAGCCATGAGTTCCTCCATAAAATCATCATTACATTAACCAACAGCAGTTATTTGGGTGGAGACTTAAGCATTTGAATCACTCAAGGCAGATTCAAGTAGATCACAAAACTGACGGGAGCAGATCCAGTGGAGAACAATGACTGGAAACCACACTTGAAAACTTCCCAGCAAGCACACAACACTGTAAGACATTTGGTTAAATTTCAGTTGCGACGTTGGGTGACCAAAATTCAATGTCAACTCAACGACTAACGTCAATGTTAATTTGATGTCCAATACTGACATCAACTGACGTTGATATTTTGTTTTCTTTAGGTTGTGTAACTAAAATCCAACGTTAAAGAGTTACTCCTCCCCAAAATTGAATTCACTTTCGCATACGCTGTTTTCTTTCCAGTCAAAGAAAGTGGATACTCTCCAAAATGGTGCTACGGTGACGCAGAGGAGACGAATTGTTGAATAAAGTCGTTATTTTTGTTTTCTTTGCATACAAAAACTATTCATGTAGCTTAGTAAAATTATGATTGAACCACTGATGGCAGACTATTTTGACGATGTCTTTCGTACTTTTCTGGGCCTTGACAGTGTTATTTAGTTGGCAGTCAATGGGACAGTAACAAAGCTCCCGGTTTTCATCCAAAATATCTTAAATTGTGTTCCAAAGACGAACGAAGATTTACGGATTTGGAGCGACATGAGGGTAAGTGATTAATGACAACATTTTTTAGATTTTGGGGTGGAGTAACCCTTTAAGTCAACGTCAAACACTGACGTCAACCCGATTTCCATTTTTAACCAATTTGCAACGTCTGTCCGTTGTTGGGGTCCAACGTCAACCAGACGTTATAGTGGCATCTAGTGCATGATGGGATGCAACAGGCAATCCAGTTCCATTCACGCAGCGCATTATAGAATGCGGTCGTCGCTCTCGTAAGTTCCATACGCAGGTACGCAATTCTGCAGAGCAGATTGCTTTACGTGTAAAACAATTCACAGTAATCACAACAGTGATACATTTACAACAGCGAATATACTTACTGAACTGTAGGGGGCTCCAATGCCGTAAAAATTACACAAAATGACAGTTGCTTTAACATCATGTTTTAAAGCGAACCACGATTATTAAGACTTGTATGGCTTAATATAACGTAAATGATGTCTCTTACTAAAATATGTAGTAGAAACCCTACGAAAAATCAATGTTATTTAAAAAATCCACACCATTTGATACATATTTTGGACAATATGTCAAATGGATGATGTCAAATGGTTGCATTTAGTTTGCTAATGGCACAACCTGTTGCTATTTTTACCACAACACAACTCAGAATACACAACTCGGAAAATAAAATACTGATACGAAGACCACAGCTATACTGTGAGGTTACAGATAGTGATGGATATAAGTGTAAGCTTAAACCAAAAGCCGTACCATTGATTTTTCCCTACAAGGAGTCTAAACGCCCTTGGATATCGAGTGAAATCCACACTGAAAAACTCCTTCAGTGGATGCGGCATCATAACAAGCATCCTGACTCGGCATGTTTACATCCTGTCAGGGTGGCATCTAGTGTTTCTTGTTTCTGCCATTTGTAAGGCTTTTTAGTAGCTGTGGTCTACTAAAAGCCTCAAAGGCATCAGGGCTAAAGTGGAGAGAACAAAGACGCAGGTCTTTAGGAAGTTTTATTCGTCCACAGACTCCTCTTTTTATCACTAGGAAAGCAGTGCTTACATTGCTTTTCTTGTCTTCTGACTTCGACTGAAAAATTACTACTAAAAGCTGCACAAATGTGGTATTGTATAAGTATTTTATTTTCCAAGTTGTGTTGCAGTAAAAATAGCAACAGGTAGTGTCAGAAGCTCAATGTGTGCAACCATTTATTGTCATAAAATAATGTCATCGAAATAATAGCGCCCCCCTTGGTCCAAAATATGTATAAAACAATGTGGATTTTTTTAAATAACGTAAATCTTTCATGGGTTTTCTACTATGTATTTCAGTAAGAGACATAATTTATTTTATGTTAACTTCTAATTTAAAAAATTTATAATATTATTTAAAAATATTTAGTTTTTATTATTTAGCTATCAAGCTATTAATTCCGTTTCAATCAGTTCTGATAATAATAGGAAACGTCAACCTGATCATTTACCTTAAGTTAGTTTTTAGCTATTAAAATGGCTCTGGGGTCTTTGAGACCTCAAACAGAACATGAGGGTTAACCATGGTGTTATAGAATTCAAGAAAAAAAGAAAGATGTGGAAAGGGAGCCCAAGAGGAAGAGAGAGAAAGAGAAAGGGAGGCAGAGAGAGAGAGGTGCTGTGAGGAAGCTCTTGGCTCTGCTTGTCTGCACTTGCACACCAGATGCGCTCTGCCTCAGCTCTGGAATGTGTTTGTGAGAGCAGTTTAACCACTGACCCACCCAACCATTACCACAGAAATCTGATCCAGACAATCCACTCAGCCTCCTTCATTGTATGTGTGTGTGTTCTTCTCTCTATTATCTTGCTTCCTCTATCTACTTTCTTTCTCTCCTTCTCTCCCAAAAATGTGCCTAAACCTATTTTTCAAATTTGGTTCCCACAAAGTTCTCCTTTCTTTAACCACTGATTACTCAATGTGTGCACTCAAACACACACAAGCACAGGTTCACACTTATACACAAGCACTCATGTTGATTGCATTTTAATGGTAATCCATGAGCCGTGACAAGGCAATAAAATAAAACTTGAGAAGTTAAAGATGGTCATTCATTCTGCGCATAAAGGCAGAGAAGGGAGATTCTCTTTTTTCTTTTCCCTATTGAGTTCAGGGCTTTTACAAGAGATGAGGTTTTTATACTGACAAAGTAATTTCAAAATAAATAGGCAGTGTTTTGAATATTACTTAAAAATGATAATAGTTTCTATCAGATGATATTGCTTACTGTATGAGTAGTTTGTTTGCTAGATAGACAGATAGACAGACTTTAACTACAGTTAAATAGTATGAGCATCTTTCACATATGTGACCCTGGACCACAAAACCAGTCTTAAGTCGCTGGGGTATATTTGTAGCAATAGCCAAAAATTCATAGTATGGGTCAAAATTATTGATTTTTCTTTTATGTCAAAAATCATTAGGAAATTAAATAAAGATCATGTTACATTAAGATTTTTTTGTAAAATTCCTACTGTAAACCTATCAAAATGTAATTTTTTATTGGTAATATGCATTGTTAAGAACTTAATTTGGACAACTTTAAAGGTGATTTTCTCAGTATTTTGATTTTTTTGCACCCTTAGATTCCAGATTTTCCAATAGACGTATCTCGGCCAAATATTGTCCTATCCTAACAAACCTTACATCAGGGGTCCCCAAACTAAGGCCCGGGGGCCGAATGCGGCCCGCCCCCACATTTGGACCGGCCCTCTGAACAATGCCAGAGATATATTTTTGTTAAATGTGAGCCAAATCATCACAATTAAAAGAACCAAAGACTTAAACTACTTCACTCTGTGCGCATTAAAGACAAGTTTTACAATTTGAGTTGAATTACTGAAATAAATGAACTTTTCCATGACATTCTAATTTACTGAGAAGCACCTGTATATCTTTTGAAAAGAAATGATCATTTGTCTGCCTGGTGCATAAAAAAATAAATAAACTATTCTAGCATTAAAAGGTATAATAAATGCAGGTAAAACCATAATAAAATAACAATAATAATAGTAGTCCAGCCCATGGAATTTTCTTTTAGAAACCGACCCGGCCCCCCATTAAAGAAAAGAAAATTATGTGGCCCGCTCAGAAAAAAGTTTGGGGACCCCTGCCTTACATCAATAGAAAGCTTATTTATTGAGCTTTCATATGATGTATATATCTCAGTTTTGTAAAATTTAACCTTATGACTGGTTTTGTGGTCCAGGGTCACATATGTTTAGCTGTGGAACAAACAATATTCAGCAAAATGTAAGATTGAAACGAATTGGATTGACTTATGATAAATACATAAACCTGTTTACTTAAAACATAGATACGTAGATAGATAGATAGATAGATAGATAGATAGATAGATAGATAGATAGATAGATAGATAGATAGATAGATAGATAGATAGATAGATAGATTCAGCTTGTTAGCTTTCAATGTCTAATCAAATTCAAAGAGAACCCAATCAAAAAACACATGGAATAAATTATCCCAGAACTCAGCTCTAGGACTATTTCTCAGTCAAGAATCAAACACGGTTGTTTTGTGGGATGTTGACATGACACTTTTGGCAGTGATAGAGCTTCGATGAAATCTGATCAGACCAAAAGATTTGACAAGGCTTTGCTGTTTATATGTAAATGTGTTGTTTACGTGTAAATGTGCGCCAAGAACATAAATTTAAATAGAAACATATGAAATAATTACTGTGATGAGATGTTTCTAGATGACTAATATAACCCGACACATCCAACATCCAAAACCGTGTGAAGAAAAATAGACAACAGTGACTTCTAAAAAGACAACAATGTAGAGTTAAATAATCAGGGATGACAATGACAACAACTATCAGTAAACACACGAAGCATAAAGAAAACAACAAAACACAAATAAACTCAACTGTATATTTAGAATGACCGTTCTTGAACACATTTCACACACCTCAGGGTAAATAACGTTCCAGAGCGTTGTGGTTTTGACACGTGGCGAATGTCTCAAGATTGTGTAGCTTTGCTGAAACTTATGCAATGCTGCTCCCTACAGGCTACTGACCGCTATACACACAAACTGAAACACAAGACTATCCAACCGTGATGTTCCTTCACACACAATGTACTTCCTTTGTATGTCCACACGTTTACTACTCAGTAAACACCGTAGTTGTCTTATGTGGCGGTGTACGTTATGAAATACTGGATTCATTTTCATCCTAAACTTTGGTAACCATCAAGGACAGTCTACTATCCCTATGCTGTTTTAGAGAATCACCCCTATATTTGAATCGTGCAAAACTCTGCTCCAGGTGAGGCTCGAACTCACAACCTCGGCATTGCTCTGCTTTGTACTGCTGTATAAGTACCGCGCGCTAACCGATTGCGCCACTGGAGCTTCGGCGACTCAATGCAATAACACAGCTCATGAGTGATACGTAGATGTATTTTCGAGTAAAACGTGTTTTGACGCCTCACTTTTTAAACTGTCCCCACATATCCCTATACGTTTTACACTTTAATGACATAACATTTAATTCATCCAGTATGGTATGACAATATTTCGCAATACTACATCTAGGGTTACCACTTTTAATACCCAAAAATAAGGGACGCATTCGGGGGGGCGAGGGGGGGTAAAAAGGTTTCATATGAGTTGTGCATATAATATGGGACGTCCTGAATAAGAACTGATCATTGTTTTTTTCTACTTTTTAGAAATGGGGTCTATATACCCCGTTAAAATGTAATCATGTCCCATATCTCAAAAATGCTGCAGTAAAAAGGTTTCATATGAGTTTTGCATATAATATGGGACGTCCTGAATAAGAACTGATCGTTGTTTTTTTTCTACTTCTTAGACTCTAAAGTGTAATAATGTCCCATTTCTCAGAAAAGAACCGTCAAGTACACCAATAAATAAAACGGATATTAAAGCAGAAATGCAAATAAATAAGTAAGTAAAAATTCACGAGCATTTTGTAGTATTATCTCTCAGTCCTGGGCGTCTAAATGAAAAGCGCTCTGCAAGCGCGTTCTCTCTGTGTTGTTTCCTCGTTGTTTCTGAAACTACCGTAATCACTGTAGTATGCGCGCATACTTAAAATCAATCGCGGCTGGCTTGACCGTGTTTTTCTGAACCGCGGCTGGCTTTACCGCAGTGAGTATTTGCATGAGACGCTGCTTTAAAAATTTTTTATAAAAAATACGGGACAAAACCCGTCCCGTATTGATTCAAAACGGGACGCGCAATTTCATTCTCAAATACGGGACGATTCCGTATTTTAAGGGACGGGTGGCAACCCTAACTACATCACTGCTCCGAATTCACACCACATTATGAGATTTCATCTCGATTCTTCTTTCGATTTGTTAGTTTCCCAGTATGACAGCGACATAAAAATAACCGCATACAGATCATGTCATGTGATTACTGATTTTCGGTTTAAATAAAACGATAAGCAGATAGCAGAGATCAGTTGATCTTCCTTGACTCCGCCCTCAGCGGTGTCCTTTCCGATAAACTTGCTGTAACTTACAAAATTGTTCTCTACCCTTACGAAAACGACAACTTCAGCCAACTCCTTAATCGTTTGGTAAGTCTAAAAAGGCATTTAATTTACGTTGACTATATTTACCTCACTCTTTTGCCATAAATATACCATAAATATTCCACTAGAATTTACTAACTGAGCAGAATTGGCAAACATCTTATAGGAGTTTTCTCATCCTTTTACTTTTTAACATTGTGTTAACACATCTGTAATTTACTTTTAGGTTACAAAGTTGCTAAACTTTTCATCATGAGTAACATCACCTCCTGCATGGAACCTCGGACCCTTATTTCTTCCATTTTAAAGCCTGTTCTCATTTTGGAGTTCATCTTTGGGTTGCCTGGAAATGTGTTTGCTCTGTGGATTTTGTTCTTCAAGTCTCCATGGAAAGCCTGCAATGTTTATCTCTTCTGCATGGTGGTATCTGACCTCCTACTCCTCACTGGGCTGCCTTTCCGCATAGATTATCTCTTCCGTGGTGAAGACTGGATATTTGGCGAATCCCTTTGCCACCTCATTTTATACATCATATCAGTGAACTACTCAGCAAGCATGGCTTTCATGACAATTTTAGCCGTGGACCGCTTCTTCAGGATTCTTTACCCACACCATCGCATTTGTCGAATGAGTGCGAGACAGGCGATAATGTTGGTTACCATGGTTTGGATGGTTGTTCTATTCCTTCGCCTTCCAACCGGCTTGAGCCTGGTTCTCACATCACAGAAAAACTCTACGCAGCTGTCATGCCACAGTGTTCTCTCATGGACGTGGCCATCAGTTCAAATGAGGATTTATAATTCCGTACAGCTGACAGAGGCCCTGTTAGCATTTGCATTGGTGGTCTTCTGTTTTGTAAGAGTTTCATTTCATGTCCAAGGTAGTCAGTCTAAGGGAGCTCACCGCAGGGTGAAGCGGGCAGTGAGATTGCTTCTGTTTCTTGTGATTATGTTTGTTCTGTGTTTCCTACCTAAAGTCACTTTTGGCATCCTCCTTCAAGGGTTTTCCTGTTCAGAATTCCTCATGGTGTGTTTTCATGTCTCTTTAGCTTTAACATACATGAATAGTGCACTGGATTCAGTCATCTACTGCCACATTAATGCTTGGTTTCGGGACACCCTGAAGGGCAAAACTAACTCATTAGGGATGACGAAGTTCAAGATGAGTGCAAAGACGAACAGAAAACGTTAATCTACCTGAGAAACGGTTGTATCCACCTTTCTTTCTCATAAGAACAGGCGATTTGTAAATTGTATGGGTCAGGCTTCCCGTTTCATCCGTGTCCAGCTATTTTTAGCTGTACTAAACAGCTAGTTTGGCTGCTTGACATTGCAAATTGGTGTCTTACCATGTTATTTTAATGTATTAATTATGAACACACTGGTTTGTAGTGCAAACAGTTTAACCTGTACATTATTCTTCTAATTATTTCCCAATAGCGGCAAACCGGAAGTCTAACTCATAACCTTACATGTTTAAGAAAAAGGATAGTTCACATAAAAATGTAAATTCATTAATTCTTTACTCACCTTATACTTTGAAGAACCAATTATTTGAAGAAATGCTTCAACAGTTTTTTCTTAATATCTTCTTTTTGGGTTCTACAACAGTCATTCAGGTTTGGAACAACATGAGGGTGAGAAAATGAACATTAATTTCTATATGAACTACCCCTTTAAAATTCTGTTCACACCAAGGACGATAACTATAAAGATAACCATAAAGATTATTCTTCCCTTGAGAGTGGGCGCGGTCACTTGTAAATTTTATTTGGTTCTGGTCCCATCCACATCCAGGTATTTTTAGCTGTACAAACAGCTGGTTTTATAGCTTGATATTGCAAATTGGTGTGTCTTACCATATTATTTTAATGTATTGTATTTTAACGGGGTTTCCGCGGGGTCTTAAAAAGTCTAAAATTTAAAAATCTAAATTTTAGGCCTTAAAAAGTCTTAAATTCGCTGTTCTAGGTCTTAAATAATTTCACACAGGTCTTATTTTCCCGATGTCCATGTAATGCTACCTCTAAAGCTGATTTAAGTTCTCTTTTTGTTGTTTCCGTGGTGTTGTAGTTCTTTATTTCACTATTCCAAATATAATTTGCTGTATTTAAACTACAAATGAGACCAGCATGCAATAGCCAATCAGCTTTCTATTATTGGCGCGAATCTCTCTCGGATTGTACCGCAGAAGTAAACTGGATTTAACTTTTTAGCTTTGGGGAAGTGCAAGTTTAGCGATACTTAGCTTGAAAACAACTGAATATAGGGCTTGGCTAAGGCCAGTTGCTAACAACTGTAGATTTTTTTTCTCCCTCTGTGGAAGTTACTGCGTCTTCAGACAGAATCGCAGTAGCAGAATACAGGTCAAACTACCTTTTCCTGTATATAATGTTCTCAATAATAATAATAAATATAGGTCGAGCTAGCTGACCGCCAGCCTTCGAGATACTTTTAAAATGTTTTTTTTTTTTTACTTGCCCGACCGAACAAACCGCCTGATTAAAACTGAAGTGACAAAAACAACTAGCGAAGCATCGAAAGGCAAGAAAGATTCATATTTTAATACATTCAACGTAAACAGAAATTGATAATGGATAGTGTATTTCTGGTCTATTTGTGACATACTTTAAAACAAATGAGCGTAACAGCACTCTAAAGAAACACACTGAGGTAAAAATGTAATGTATAGTTTATTTATAAAATGATCTAACGTTAGTTCAGTAATATACCAAGTGAGCTTTTTGCTGAATATTCTCACAATTACAAATGTTACATTAATTTTAGCCCAATAAACAAGTAGTTAGTCAAGTAGTTACTTACATATTAGACAAAATATTTTCACTGTTTTGTTCTGTTTCACCAACAAAAATAGTTCCAAGCAAGGATCGCAGCAGAAGCATTCTCCTTGCAACGTTTTGCTATGATTCAGCGTTTTGCTCGAATCAGTTGAAATAACTCGCTCATGAAGTGACTTACCGCCACCTGCTGGTAGTTTAGTGTGTTTAAAACAAGCGTGCCGTAGGTGTCCTGAAAAGTGAAGCCAAAAGTTTTCGATCGCCCCCCGGTGGCTGGCTGCAGTATAGGTCATAAACCCCGCCCTCTCCATGTAATCTAATGGGACGTGAGCCAAACTAAATAATCGAATTACACTTCAAATAATTTTTTTCCAAAGATGATTTCCATCATGTGAGGTAGTTCCTATAATGCTGATTGATGTTCAGGTGTTCGTTTTTCTAATAAGTTCGCTTTTAAGTAGTTATTTGATGCTATAAAAACGGGGTGTGGTGTCATGATTGTGATCGTGCGATTGGGTCTGCGGGAGTTTGGGCGGGATTTTGACACCGCGGCTCCGCCTCACGACTCTACTGCGCAGACTCCGGATCCAAACGAGTCTTTACTGCGCATGCTCTGGCTCCAAATGATGCAATTTTCCCCAAGATGGTAGCGGCCATATTTAGATGTTTTGGCTTCACTTTTCTAAATGGGAAAGAAGCGGAGACGCGTTGTCCATCTTTTTTTACAGTCTATGGTTTAAAAGTATGCCGCAACACCCAACATTTCTAATTTATATATTTATAAATCAATAAATGTATTTAAAACATTAATCTCACTTTTAATTTTGCAGTGTAAATTGTGTAATCTCACTGCTAACAGTCATTTACAATTTATTGATAAATTCATAAAATAAATTTCAAAGTTAATGCATACATTTCAAAAGTAAAAAAAAAGGCCTTTATAAAGGTAAATCAAATATGCATATTTAAGATATAAAAGCTTATAGAGCACTGATGAAAAAATTGCTTCAGAATTTTTTTTTTACATCAGTTATTTCTAGTGGTACTTTTATGGGGATATTTTGTGTGGAATAGTATCTGCTGATATGAAAAGTTCACTGTATATCGTAGTAATAAATTTAATTTATGACAGCCATGAAATTGTGTTTACTTTTTACATTAAACACATTAAATATTACATATATGCATGTAATATAATATCTATTTCCATTACAGGTTTCGGTCTTAAATTTCATATAAGGTGGTATTAAAAAGGTCTTAAAAAGTCTTAAATTTCACTTGTTCATATCTGCAGAAACCCTGTTTAATTATGAACATATTAGTTTGTAGCGCAGTTTTACCGTTTACTCCACGCTATTATTATACTCGTTATTGCGGCTAATGAACCGGAAGCCACGCCTATATAGGTTTACTTCCGCCTAGGTGGATAGTTCTAAAAATCGATCTCAACATTAAAGAATAGCAGAGTCTAAATTACATAGCGATAAAGGCATATACAAACGATATCGTTGGAATCACGTTCAGAACGATTTTAAAACATTGACACCCAATCAGAATCAATCCAGAATTTTAAGCGGAAGACAATATAGTTATCGCTCTTGGTGTGAACATGTCTTAACTCTAGGCAGTGACTGAACTATGAATTATTATTTTGCACAATTCGTTCTATATGCTATACTATACAGCTTTCTGTATTTTGATGTGATTTGTTTCTGTCTGTATTTATAACCAACATGCATCATCAATTACACAGACGTACAATCTGCACTGCGTTTGTTTATTTAGCATTTTTCAGTAAATGTGTGACACACAATGAAATACAACAGAAATGAGGCATAGAAAACAAAATAGCTTATTGTTTCACTGTCACATGCTGTCACATTGCCCTTTGAAGTTAAAAAGCCAATGATTTCCTTCTTTAAAAACATCCAAAGGGTATTACTGGCATCTGAAAGAGTCTTTAATGTCCAGGGGACAGGGAACAGAACCGTAATGTCCTGAATAATTATTTAAGAGTTGCAAAGACTGCTTTGACTTGCACAAATCATTACAACATCTCCAGTTAAAAGAATCTATTGAACATGCTCTCATTTTAAGACCACCTAATAGCCAGCAACTCAACATACAGTCCAGTCCTCGCTTGAATACAATATAAAAACAGCTCACAAACTTGTACTTGTACACACAGAGGATACAGAGAAATAAAGGAAACCATCCAATGCAGAGCTAACTGAATTTACAAAGAGTACACTAACACTTCTCAAAAGAGTCTGTTGAGTGGTCAGTATCAGATCTGTACATGATACACATTTGTGGCATGGCCACTTGTGGAACCCTGTAAGTTTAGTTCCCACAGCCATAGATTCGCATCGAACAAGTGCTTAGAGCTAATATTATAAGTTGCTGAAAGTGTACTGAAACGTAATGAGCATTCAGTACTTAGAAAGACATTGAAGGGATTCAGGCTGTTGTCCAAGAGAGTGCTGAATATACAAGTATAACTTTAGCTGAGGTTATTAGCTAAATGCTTTATTATTGTGAGCCTTTTGTCCTGCAGAGGAAGCGAAAGAAGAAGTAGAATAAGAGGTGTTTCAGTGGCTTGTGGCCTGTGCAGTGCAGAGTAAGGCAGCAAATGAGAAACTGACAGAACGGGCTGAGGGAACAATGCGGACGAGGGTCAGTCGTGGATGACGATTGGGCCTCGCATCCGTAAACTGGGGTGAGGGGGTGCCAGGACGGGACCCTGCGCAGGCCCCTGGGGGACCCTGCGCAAGCTGATCTGCTCACATGGTTGTCTGCACGCTCTTCTTAACTGTGAACGGGACAGCAGCCTTCTGGCTTTCCTGAATGAACAGGAAGATAGAACACAACAAGATAAGAAAAAATACCTTCCTATTATCCCTGAAAGCTAATTTAACACACTTAGTAGTTTATTGTATTTTAAAAATTTTGTTTATAGCAATTAAATAAAATACATTAAATATACACTACAGTCCAAATGTTTGGGGTCAGTAAGATTTTTTTAAATATAAATAATTTTATTTAGCAAGGATGCATTCAATTGCTCAAAAGTGACATCTATTTCAAATAAATGCTGTTTATATTTATCAAACATGCTAAAAAAACTGTTCAGCATTGATAAAATTACAAAATGTTTCATGAGCAGCAAAACAGCATATCAAAATGATTTCTGAAGGATCATGTAGCACTGAAAACTGGAGTAATGATGCTGAAAATGTAGATTTGCCATCACAGGAATAAATTACATTTTATAGGAAGAAAAAAATTAAAAAGTATTCGTCATAAATTGTAATAATTCTTCACAATATTACAGTATTTTCGGTCAAATGCAGCCTTAGTGAGCATATAAGACTTCTTTCAAAAACTCTTAATCTTGCCAAGCCAAACTTTTGAACGGGTGTATTAATTATTAAATATTTTAAATATATATATTACTGAATAAAATATTAAAGTAAAACTCTATACTGACTATAACAAGTCATTGCGATCAGTTAGAATGGAATCATGGAATTTTCTGTGTTGCGCAATAATTTGTGTGCAACAGGATGTTTCTGAAATATTGTGACACACAAAGAACATGCTTTATCATATTTTGCAAGCTTTGCAATGTGAGCAGAAAATGATCACAATTACTTGTATACAAAATATCAAGAAAGAAAGCTCAATTTGGATTTCCTGTGCAGCACATGGCCTGGCACATTGCAGACATAAGCGGTCGTAATTATTAAGTAAAATAACATTAATCAACATGGCTTAGTGACATAAATAATGTTCTATTCATGATCAGGTCTGTATAGCAAAGAGAGAAATGAAAGAATCGCCTGGGTCTAATGTTCATGCAAAATGAATGAGGCCGACAGGCATCCACAGGGGACAGCCCTGAGATTAGATTGGCCGTAATGAAAGAACCGTTAACTGGGTCTCGAACAACAAATGCATGATGATGTTCTAAAATGTGCTGTGTACGTGTGCTTGCATTTATAGCATATGTGTTTGCTTTATAAATCACACGACATTAACACAAATGCACATACTCATTCATTAGCAGCACAAAGCCTTGATATAACTATGATTAGGTTGCATGCTTTTGCACTAATGGATTTGATTAGTTCTTTTGCAAAGCAACAGTAAACCTTTAACACTACAAATAAATTTTACAAATCATCAACTCAAACATCAGAGTGCCATTTCAGCTAGAGAAACTCCTGACAGTCTGGTGTAAACCTGTTAGAGAACCAGGCTGAGTCCCAAACCAGATCCCATTTGTCTCTGGGTCTCCTGCCTAGTTAAAGGCTAATCTTTCAGAGCAGGGGCGCTAAATTTAGCCTAGCATCCGCTCCAGCGCTGGAGGCCATAGGGAGCTGTGCAAGTCATGGCTCATATGGATGTGGCTGTAATGGAGAGGCATTTTTCTTCGAGCTCCAGCTCACATCTACTTCTCAATGCCAAAGATATTAAAACTAAACCCCCTTGCTGCTGTGGGTGAGCTATTATGACTATCTGGCTTCTGTCTGTCTGATCTACATTAAGCATAAAAGCACATTTTGCAGGTTGAGGTGTCAAAAGCGTGTAAAAGTTAATCGAGTGTCTATTTTGGTCATACATTTCATACATTTTGCAAGACTCCACAGGTAATGTGGTTGAAGTTTTGTGTATGGTGCGTGTGATCTTACCATGTTCAGGTGTCTAACAGCTGCAGCAACAAAACGAGACAAGCAAACAGTCACTAAAAAGTAGTCAAAAACATTTTGATCCATGAAACAACAGGGCAAATCATGTGTCCAATTCCCCCTGCTCAAAATAACATCTTTCTTTGTAATTCATGTGAGTAAACTTTAGCTTAATTTGAATCTAACTAGAACTTCAGAAACATTTCACATCCAGTCTGTACTTTAAACTCAGTGCAAACAGGGATGTCATTAGCATTGCGGATGTGTTAAATTCATGCAGTCTTAAATAGTTGGTAAAAAGTGAGCCATTAATGTCTGCAGCTCCTAATCCTTTCATATTTCATTTGAGTTGACTGAGAATTAACAGCAAATAACAAGTTAATCTTTTCATCATTTTACTGCAAATTGATGGAGGATGGCTGTGGAAACCATCTCCAGTCTAAATAACACCGCGGAACAATTCTACTGAGAAATGTTGCTATGACTCTACATTGTTGAAAGGAAATAAAAAAGCACATTCACAAAGGTCTGCATATGGTAGTGAGACAAGTACACTGGCAATCAAAAGTTTGGACACCACTACTTGTTTTTGATTATTTCGTGAAACTAAACTAAAAACAAAACAAAATAAGCAAAGTGAAACAAAACAAATAAATAAATATAATACAAAAACAAGACAAAACAACAAACACCAAAACCAGTTAGCAAAACTAAAATGAATAATGAAAGTATGGGATTTATGTAATAAACAATTAACAAGCAAAACAAGCAATGCAAAACAAAACAAGCAATGTGAAACAAAACAAGCAAAGCAAAGCAAGACAACAAAAAAAGCAAAGTAATGTTAAACACAACTTCCAAAGCAAAACAAAAAACAAGCAAAGCAAAACAAATCAATGTGAAACAAAAAAAAAAACAATCATTTAATAAATAAATACAAAAAGAAAACAAGACAAAACATAACTACAAAAACAAAATCAGGTAGCAAAACTAAAATAACTAATAAGTATGGGATTTATGTAATAAACAATAAACAAATAAATCCTACAAAACAAAACAACAAAATAAGCTAAGTGAAACAAAACAAAAAGACAAGCAAAGCGATGCAAAACAAAACAAAAACAAATCAATGTAATGCAAAACAAAACAAAACAAAACAATCAATTAATAAATAAATACAAAAGACTAAATAAAACAACAAACAAAATCAGTTTGCAAAACTGAAATACTAATGGAAGTATGGGATTTATGTAATAAACAATAAACAAATAAACCCTATAAAACAAAACAAAAGCTAAGCGAAACAAAACTAAATAAGTGAAACGAAGCAAAAAAGCAAAGCGAAACAAAACAAAATAAGTGAAACGAAACAAAACAAGCAAAGCAAAGCGAAACAAAACAAAACAAGCAAAGCTAAACAAAACTAAATAAATGAAACGAAGCAAAAAAGCAAAGTGAAATGAAACAAAACAAAAAGCAAAGCGAAACAAAACAAAATAAGTGAAATGAAACAACAAAAAAGCAAAGCAATGAGAAACAAACAAAACAAGCAAAGCTAAACAAAACTAAATAAATGAAAAAGCAAAGTGAAATAAACCAAACAAAAAGCAAAGCGAAACAAAACAAAATAAGTGAAATGAAACAAAACAAAAAAAAGCAAAGCAATGAGAAACAAAGCAATGCGAAACAAAAAACTCAACAAAACAAGCAAAGCTAAACAAAACTAAATAAATGAAACGAAGCAAAAAAGCAAAGTGAAATAAAACAAAACAAAAAGCAAAGCGAAACAAAACAAAATAAGTGAAATGAAACAAAACAAAAAAGCAAAGCAATGAGAAACAAACAAAGCAATGCGAAACAAAAAACTCAACAAAACAAGCAAAGCAATGCAAAACAACAAAAAAATAAAACAAGCAAAGCAAAACAAAACTAAATCAATCAATCAATAAATAAATACAAAAAGAAAAGACAAAAATTAGTTCTCAAAACTGATTTTAACTAATGGAAATATGGGACTTATGTAATAAACAAACAAATATCATTTGTCAAAACCCAGACGAAACAAAAAAAAAACAAGCAAAGCAAAGTGAAAAAAATTAAGTGAAACGAAGCAAAACAAAAACAAAACACAAAGTGAAACAAAACAAAACAGCAAAGCAATGAGAAACAAAGCTAAAACAAAAGGAATCCAAAAAAAAAAAAAAAAAAAAAAACTAAAAACAAGCAAAGCAGTGCAAAACAATACAAAAAAATCAATCAAGCAAAGCAAATGTGAAACAAGCAAAACAACAAAAGCAAAAACAGTTAGCAAAACTGAAACAACTAACTGAAGTATGGAATTTACGTAATAATCAATAAACAAATAAATCATATATTTTGATATATTGTAAAAAATGCAATCTTTTCAGATTTAAAAAAAAAAGAAAATTTGTCTACACAGCTATCTTTAAGCATTTAAGCATTTCAGGATGTAGGATCATGAAAATCCTAAAAATCTCAAAAAGAAAAAAAAATCTTGTGTGTTCAAACTTTTGACTGGTAGTGTATGTGTGTTTGTGAAGCGTCAAGTTACCTGTGGAGTCTCATCTCTCTGGATTAAAACTAACCTCAATCTGCATCAAAAATCATTCTTTTTCAGTTGTCTCTCCATGCCACAGCAGATTAATGGGATCATGGGTATTGTTAATTATAGCATCTTTGTTATTGAAAAATCGTCCCTGACATCCGAGATTGACTCGCCCATTTCCTACACTGACAACTCCAGCTTAGACCCTCTTACCCGCCACTGTCACTGAGTATGACCAATGCAGTAATTACACATGTGCCAATCCTGTCACCAAGATCAGTCACTCTTGGCTGAAGGTTGAATCAAAATGAAGGAAACTTAATCAGATGTGTCATGCCATCTCAGGGGATAATCTCTGCAGGTGCCAATCATGGAAGAACAAGGTAAGGGCTGCTTTTTGACATGGAGTGTGTCTGCCCTGCTGTTTTCTATTAAATTTGTCTCTAGGCTCTGTGTATGAGCCTGAGTAGAGCGAACCAAATGAGTGCACACATAAGTGTATTTCAGTGTCCCTTGGTGAACAAGGCACAACAAGTTTGGCTTTCTGAAGAGTGCGATGCCATGAGAAATGGACAGCGAGGTTGGTTTGCACACCTCGTCTCTCTGGAAACCAGGAAGAAGCTGTCATCAGGAGCATCGATCCAGTTGGGTCGTCTCTTGCGGAGCATCAGGCCACTGGCGCGAAGGCTGGAGCCACCGGTGCTGCTTCCATTATGCTGCTGAAAAGCGGAAGGAAATGGACATCTTAGAATATTTCCAAATACTTCCGAACGTTGATGCACTTTTGCAAACCTCTTGCAAAAGATTTACTGACTATATGCCCTCAGAGGACTTCATTGTTTATTTTATAGTGAACATAAAATTGATAGATGCCTAGAAGCTCAGGAGTCTTTAAAGCAATAAATTAAAAAAATAATCAGATATATAAAATGAGTTATAGTAAAATTTAATCAATATTTCATTTGCTTGCATTTTAAATAGTTATTTACATAAACAGAATAACTTTCTGATGGCTGTTTATTGTTTGTTGGTGTTTCTCACTAACTTAGTTACTCCCCAAAATACAGACTTGTAATTAATTTTAAATCACAAGATGCACAAAAAAGTTTTAATAACATAGCAATTTTCTTATATTGGTGCCCTAGGTTGAAACTTGAAATTTGTTTGGTCCCACAAAATGCAAACAATAAAGCAACTTTTAATCTTCTTGAGTTTTAGAACTGACAGGTAAAAATGAGGTGAAGATCCGTCCACTGTATTTACATTATTCATCTCAGTGATGCCTTTGTGTTTGTTTTGCTGTCTCTCACTTCTCATTTCCAGTTCATCCGCCTGCAATAATCTGTGGGAAACTACCGAGGCTGGAGATTGAAGCTGTCACCTGAACCAATTCACAGCGTCAACAGTATCTGCATTTGAATATGCTATAAGATGGAATCTCGCTCCCTCAGCAACACGCTGCTAGTATGTTATTGTCTTCTAGTCTTGATGAAAGCACACTGATAATATATGAGACCTTCCTGCTTTAGAATAAACCAGTGATACCATTGAATCATTGTTACTTACCAGTATGGGTCCCACAATATGAGCCGGGTTCTCTACAACAACAAAAAAAGAGGTGTGTCACATTAAAATCATAATGACATGTCCACCTGATATATACACACCTAAAAATAAAGGTTCTTCATGGGTGTCTATGATTTCTGACACATTTAACGTCCATGGATGTTTAGAGGTTCTTTAAAATAGTCTTTAAACTGAGAAAAAAGTAATAGAGTGTTAAAGGCCCGTTCACACAAAGAACGATAACTATTTGCCTCCACAACAGTGAACGATAACTGTCTGTTTTGGTTGCATTTACACAACTTTAACCAGTAGGTGTCCTCAGCACGCACATTTTAAGGGCATCTAAACAGTGAATATAGCGTAAAATATCTTTAAAATATCTTTTCAACTGCAACTTCGGAGGCGGCAAGACAATGTTGTCCAAACTAGCGCTGAATTCCCGAGGTAATTTTATATTTTATATTTCTCTGTTTGCTGTGCAATGTCTGTTTTTTTTTTCTAGAATGTCGCCTATTTCAAATGAGCAAGCCCTTTAAATTTGAATAAAGTCTGATTAGCTGTCAGTGTTTTATCGTTAATCAGCTGTAAAAAAAAAAATCGTTCTGAAAATGATCCCAACAATATCGTTATCATTATAGTCGTAGTGTGAACTCTGCTATTCTTTTAAATTTTAAACGATTTTTAGAACGTTATCTTTATAGTTATCGTTATTGGTGTGAATGGCTACTCTTAACGGAGACATTGGATGCAAAATTCACTTTTACCTACAATGATAAAAATCCATTCACTTCTTTTTTTAATCCACCCCTAAAACCTAAAGGCCCGGCCGGTTTCACAGACAGGGCTTAGACTAAACCAGGATTAGCAGATAGTTCAATTAGGATATTTAAGTAATTTTTATAAACATGCTTGGACAAAAACATTACTGGTGTGCATCTTGAGACAAAACAAAGACACTATATTTTAAGATCAGTCAGTGCACGTTTCTTTCAGTTCAAACAGCTCAGACTTACATTTTAGTCTAGGACTAGGCTTAACCCTTGTCTGTGAAACCTGGCCAAAGAGTCTTAATTATCAAATGGTTTAATTTTCTGAGCAGTATGACCTCATACTGCTTAAGCCACACCCACGACCGCTGATGGACCGACCCCTACTAGCATATTTAGCCAGTTGTACACTGTCCACCATTTTCTTGGCTCAAGCAGCTGTATCGACAATGTTTCGTAAACAATAGAGGTATTTTGTTGTTGGATGTAAAAGTGAACATAAGAGTCCTTTTCTCCTGATCTGTATGTCCTGACCACTGAGGACGCAGCGGATTAGTTTTGTTTTTGATTGTAATGCGCCACCCAATGCACAAAAAGTTGAAGAAAGGGGTGTGGTGAGCAGTAGCTCATTATCATTTAAAGAGAAATGCACCGAAAAGTATCACTGTGAACATAGCTGTTTTTGACAAGGTAAAAACGGTGTTGTTTTACACAACCATTGAGGAATTTTAACCAAAGTATGTTGCATAAAGACCAACTTGTGGAAAATCCGATGTCCCTTTAATATTAAAGGTTCTTTTGATTAGAGGTTCAAGCGCATAGCGCTGAACCCTATTGTAATTGTTTAAATGGCCAAGCATCAGAAATCTCCACGTAAAACTGATTGTGCAGGCCAAACCGTAAGTCGTAGACTTGAACCTTGGAGGGATAATAGTAGTCACACCGCTGACCACGTCACCAAGGCTCGCCCCTACAACGATCAGAAAATGCTACAAAAATCGCTCGTAACACCTAAACCATCAGTTGTAGGCTTAAGTGTCTTGTGTCTTTAAAATCCAAAAGAGGCAAAAAATGCCTCAGATTTGAAAAACCTACTTTTGCAAACTGACTAGGTTTTTCGCCCGATCAGAGTCAAACCAGTGCAGAAAGATTCTCTGGAGAGTGATTATCAATAATTATCAAGAAAAGTTGAACTTTTGATTCACTGTCACAAAGGGACACAAAAACGTTTGAAAGGGCCGGGGCCACTTTTAGTAAAATGCCTGTGACTCCTGTACATAATAAGATATCTTTGCCAAACCCAAAACACTTATGTAAAAGCTCAATCTGAGGTCACAGGGGAAAAAATTGTGGAGCTTGGCCACTTGATGACGCCATAAGAGGGAAAAACCTTGGCTATAGCTACGCAAGCATTCGTGGTCCAAAGTGACACTTGTCTATAAGGACATTTGTGTATCTTCCAAAAAAAAGAAGTTTGAACAACTATTAGACAAGGTTAATGGAGGCCGATCGGAACGAATCTCAGTGGGCCTGTTTGACTCACGGCCCCAAAAGTCTGTGAGAAATTTGAAAGAAATCGGCCACTGGGGGGCTATATCACATTTTACATAAATTATTGTACATCATGCACGCGATATTTGGCTCATATTATAGAATTCCTCATTCCAAACGACTTTGGTTCTAGAACCACTGCTGTCAGTCAAATTGTTTGTTAAATGACTGAGAAGATGTGGTACAATCCTCTGGACTCTCTAGGTCAATAATAATAATAAAAAAAAAAAAATGTGATAACAGGATTGTTTCGAAAACGGACCCATTAAAATTTACCCACAATCCTACAAAGCTTAAAGGAAAACTCAAAACTTCACAAACCTGCTAAACACACGCAACAGGTGATTCTAAACAAACATGCTAAGTTTTAAGGAGATCGGACCACAGCTGGCGCTATAACAGTCATAAACGTTAAAAAGTTTTATACTTATATGTTAAATTACTTGGATTTGCAAAACATGCTTTTTAAAATCATTGATTTTTGGTTACAGGCTTGCTAAATAATGGCTTTTTTCATATGTGACCATGGACCACAAAACCAGTCATAAGGTTAAATTTGACAAAACTGAGATATATACAAATAAGCTTTCTATTGATATATGTTAGGATAGGACAATATTTGGCCGAGATACATCTATTTGAAAATCTGGAATCTGAGGGTGCAAAAAATTCAAAATACTGAGAAAATCACCTTTAAAGCTGTCCAAATTAAGTTCTTAACAATGCATATTACTGATCAAAAATTACATTTTGATATATTTATAGTAGGAATTTTACAAAAAATCTTTATGGAACTTTATCTTTTTCTTTATCTTTACTTAATTTCCTAATGATTTTTGGCATGCGACTTAAGATTGGTTTTGTGGTCCAGGGTCACATATGTGCTTAAATGTCTTAAAGCGCTTGAACCTCAGTAATCACCGCTTGCAGCTATATTTATCAACATGTTCTTCACACTAAGAAAAACAATGGTTCTTTTAAGAACTGTTTACTGAAAAGTTCTAAGGAAGCAAAAATGATCTGACACTGCCTTTCAAAAAACTCTTTTGGAACCTTTATTTTTAAGAATGCTTTGTATTTTAGCTGTGTATTTAAACTCACCTTGTCCTGGAGCACTGGCCCTCCTCTCTGCAGATTCAACCCTGCTGTGGTGATGGTAGCTTCGTTTTCCCAACATGCCATGTTGGCCATGGCTGGGAAGAGAGGAGAGTAGACGCCGTGGGGGCTGCACCTGTAGTCCAGGGGTGCGATGAGGCCGTTGGACGTGAGTTGCTGGACGAGTCTCTGAAATGACAGAATATTGACTGTGATGTGAGAGTTAAAGCTTGGTTGAGACATTTCGAATGGTGTGTGGCTCACCAAGATACTGCAAGATGCTGGTCAGGGTGCTCCTCGGGGAAGATTTGGGCTTCATAGGTCGCCCTGTCATGCCCTCTGACACCCGGATCATGTCTATTCATCGACCAGCAGTACAGAACAGACAAACGGAGATAGAAGGAAGTCAAAGAGCAAGAAAAAGACATTCACACTTAGACACCAACACGAACAGGCCGGCTTGATGGATGTTGCGGCGAAACGCCGACCCTGCGGTGACTAATCTTTCTCTGACCGGACAACGATTTTCACGGGAGCAGCAAGCGGAGTCAAATCTCATTTGCTGCTCGGTTCGTTCGTTAGGCCCTAGTG
The DNA here is from genome assembly GCF_049309525.1 of Garra rufa. Classification (NCBI taxonomy): domain Eukaryota; kingdom Metazoa; phylum Chordata; class Actinopteri; order Cypriniformes; family Cyprinidae; genus Garra; species Garra rufa. The sequence continues at coordinate 23,540,139 of NC_133382.1, read as the reverse complement.
AGCATATTTCATCCCGGTGAACTCCGGAACATTGATCTGACCACAGTGAACCCATTAAAATCACTCCAACTTTTCTTCGGTTCGTTTTAAAATTCATTAAAACTCCAGAGGAGTCGGAAGTTGTTTAAAACCGTTCTCTTCAGGCAGTTCTTCTTGTTGACTTGGCAAACCTGGAGAGAAGGTGTCTTGAAGATGTACCGATATAACTTCAATTCATTACCTTTTGAACAATATATCGAATGTAGAGAAAAAACATCGCTCAACTGGGTGATGCATTATCTACTGACACAAAATCCATTCTTTAAATTGAATGAACCTGTGCCTTCAGGGGAAGTGCTGAAGTAGCGCTTTCTCTGACTTTTATGTGTGTAACAAACTGTTTCCTTCACCTTGGAACCCTGATGGTTGCAAATGTGTTTTATTAAACTCCCATGATTCATAGCGTCATCTGTATGTCACATTTCCAAGTACTAAACCTGATTATTCCATGATTTTCATGCACGATCTCTGATGGGCAGGCAAGATGTTGAACATAACCTAGTTAGCCAGCATGTTGAATGAGGTTGGAAAGAGGAAAACAAATGCGATGTTGCATTCACAGCGGCTTCTTATGAGTGTGTGCATGTAAACAAGTCATGAAGGCGAGGCAGGAGCCGATGGAGCTCATGCTGTCAGAGATTTCACATGATTGCCGCTCTGCTCGGCCTGTCGGTGTGCGTGCAACAGAGTGATGGACAGGTACACGAGACACATGAAACTACAAGGACTCAGAGAGGATGGTTTCAGCCATGGTTTTATTTGTGTTTTGGTTGCCCACAAGACATTCACACAAAGAAAAATAAAAGAGAGAGACAAAACCAAAGAGCATGCTGCCCCCACCCGGGTCCCTCGTGCTTCAGGACACAGATGTCAGAACAACTTCTTATGGCTGGGGATACATACAAACGTGTTTGGGGTGGAGACAGTGGTGGAATGGAAGCATAGAATGGAGCTTTCGCATTATGGGAGGGAGGGGGCGATGCAAAACTGAGTGGAAAAACTTTGATTGGACAGACGCAGAGCAGGTGATTGGCTAACTTTCCCTGTTGACATGAGCTCTCCCTGTAAAAGTGACCTATTTACAAATGCCTTTGGCTGCCATGATCTGTAACCTCATCTTTGGGCTCGTTTAAAAGCGTTGCATATTTGGGGGTTTTTAATGATGCATCTTTCCCTTTCATTCCAACTCGGTGTTTTATTAATTAGCATGAACTCCCACGCGCTCTATGACAAATAATAAATCAGTAACCATTTAAGAACCCCAAAAATCAATTATTGCCAGTCGCAAACCCTTCCCTTTAAAACTGCTGGTCCAAGGCCATTTCTCTTTTCTGTGCCAACGCAACACTTCCCAAGACACAAAGTCTTAATCAATTACCGCCACTGACCAACTTCCTCAGCATTTTAAATTGGCCTTTTGACAAATTACAGACTAGTGTGCAAACTCTTGAGAGAGCAAACTTCAGTTTAAATATCAGAGTAACAAACACATTAGAGAATTTCTGTCTAGCCTTGTTCCAACTTGCATGTAATTAATTAGATCATAAACTGAGACTGATAGTCCATCATCCTCGCATTACAGAAAAGCACAAAAGAAGAGTTGCTTGTTAAACAACACTTCATCATCTCATTACATACATGCATGCCTCTGAACAGCCCGTCAATGTTAGCTACCGAATGACTGATTGGTTGCACACGTAATAGCAGTTCAATTAGCTATTCCACATAATACTTCATGAAATACTGTTTTGTAAAGCAGACTGCTACAGTTAAATAAAGACATATTCTTCCATTAAAGACATTAATGTTCTCTTGGGTACAGCAACGATACTGTCAGAGGCAGTTCAGTGGAAGCGACAAAAATTAAAGCACACATACACTAACCGACAATCCCCACTCAGGAGGTACAGATTTCCATAAATTTTCCTGACAGGGACAGTTTTCAACTATAAATCTTGGCACACACCATTATGAATTGGTACTTTCTTCTGTTAATGTGACAAATCATAAAATAAAAACCTATTGCACATTTTATAATGGGTAAATAAAGAATTTTAAAAGGCCAAAGCAAAAAAAGTAAAAACATATGTGACCCTGTACCACAAAACCATCTGAAGCTGAATATATGTGTTCTATTAATGTATGGTTTGTTCGGATAGGACAATGTTTGGCCGAGATACAACTATTTGAAAATCGAGTGAAAAAAAATAAAAAAAATAATCACCTTTAAATTTGTCCAAATATAGTTCTTAGCAATGCATATTATTAATCAAAAATTAAGTTGTGATATATTTTCGATACAAATTGTACAAAATATCTTAAATATCTTTACTTAATATCCTAATGATTTTTGGCGTAAACAGAAAAATCGATTATTTTGACCCATACAATGTATTTTTGGCTATTGCTACAAATATACCTATGCTACTCAAGACTGGTTTTGTGGTCCAGGATCACATTGAATGCGTATCTTAGTACTTATTGTACTACGTTTAGGATTGATAAAGCAATTCTGGGTATAATCTTCTGAAAATCAACTAAATATTTCAAGGAAGATCCCAAATCGACATTAGAGAATGTTTGTTCTATGCAAAATCAAAGAGATCCTTCTGCCTGAACCAACCGTACTGAAAACGTCCCAACGTCACAACCTAAAATCATTCACTCTCGTCTTTAAAAGCCATAAAGGCTTTTAGTAACTATTCACAAATGTACAGTATTTACACATAAAATGTACACTTTTTTTACTTTACCCACTAAATCCCATAACTCTGTAAATCCAACTCGAAGACCAAATTTATAGTCCTAGAATACACAAAAATATATACAATCCCTTTCAATAGTAGAGCCAATTGCATGTAAACACTATAAAAGGTGTAAAGAATGAGATTTAAGGAAAAAAGATGCAAAACCAAAACAGCTTATCCTTCTTAAAAGCAAATAAAGAGAGACTTTAAGCAAGTGCAAAAGAAAAAAAAAAAAAAGTAAAAACAGTACCCCTAGTCATTTTAGTACATCAGTGTGCAAAATATAGCTTGTCTTTCAAGTCTCTCATTGAAGCTTTCAATAAATATAAGGCTCAGACTATGATATGCATTTCAAGTATAATTACAAAGTGAAGCAAGCATAATAGGGCGTCTATTAAGTCTTTGTGTGTGTGATGTGTGCATACAAAACTCTCTTCAACAAACTGAGAGAAGTGCTACAAAATGTGCTTATGTTCATTAAACAACATCAGAAAACCCAAAGTCAAACAAGTGTGGGGGGGAAAAGTGAACTTGAACTGAAAAGATGATTGAAACGCAAAATATGGAGGACAGGCAGTCTTTATTGGAAATGGGGTGGGGAGAATACAAAACCCAAAATAAAATATAATAACAATAATTATAATTATAATAATAAAAACAGTACAAGACAGAAGATGGAGGGGAGGAATGACAGCAAGATGTGGACAGGTGTGGTCGGGGAACAGAGCGGGCGGGACAGAGTGGGTGTGTGTGTTTGTACGCGAGGCTGAAGTTAGGAATTTAAAGAGCTCTTACACTCCGCCTTTATGGCACCACAGTTAATGGGCACAAAGGGGCGGCGCGCGGCCCGGCGCAGCCTGATGAGATCGCGGCACATGTGACGCGCCAGCTTGGTGAGGCGCGTGGCCTGCAGGAGGAACGCCTGCTTAGTCTTCATGGAGGATTTGGGGCTGCCGCTGTTCCTTATCGGAACCATGTGAGAAGACTGACGGGCGCCATGGCCACGAGAACGTATCTCCTATGGAGAGACAATGAAGGAAATTAAGGATTGATACAGGAAAATAATGGAAATACAACCAAAATAGTTACAAATAGTTAATAGAGATACAGTGGGAAAACAACAGAAAGACAAAGAGAATATTATGGCTTGTAAAATTTGCTCTGAAATTTCACCTCCCAAAATCAAAACATAATTAAAAGTGCTATTTGTTTTGTGGTAACACTTCAATAAAATAAAATAAAAATAAGATAATAAAAATATAGTGCTGTCACAGTGAAAAAAAAAAAATTTACTTGTCCTGTCAGCTATTACAGTGCCTTGCAAAAGTATTCATACCCCTTCATTTTTTTCACATTTTGTTTTGTTGCAGCATTATGTTAAACTGCTTTGAATTAGTTTTTCCCCACATCAATTTACACTCCATACACCATAATAATGACAAAGCAAAAACCAGATTTGCAAATTGTACAAATTTATTAAAAATAAAACACTGAAATAAGTACATTACATAAGTTAACTTGGTAGATAGTTGAAGCACCTTTACAGCCTCAAGTCTTTTTGGGTATGATGTGACAAGCTTTGCACATCTGCATTTGGCAATTATCTGCCATTCTTTGCCTCACCTTTTCACCTCTCAAGCTCTGTCAGCTTGGATGGGGGCTGGCAGACATTTTCTAGAGTCCTAGTTGTTCCAATCGTCTTCCATTATGGATAATGGAGGCTACATGCTTCTGTGAACCTTCAATGCAGCAGATTTTTTTTCTGAACTCTTCCCTAGATCATTGCCTTAACGCAAGTCTGTCACTGAGCTCTACAGGCAGTTATCTTGACCTCAGGACTTGGTTTTTGCTCTGATATGCATTTTCAGCTGTTAGACCTTTTCTGAGAGGTGTGTGCCTTTCTAAATCATACTCATTTAAATTAATTTGCCACAGTTTAACTCCACTCGAAGTGTAGTAACATCTAGAAGCAATATGAATGCTCCTGAGCTACATTTTGAACATCCCAGAAAAGGGTATGAATACTTATGCAAAGGGATCTTTTCAGTTTTTTATTTTTAATAAATTTGCACAAATGTTAAAAACCTATTTTTTGCTTTGCCATTATGGAGTAGGGAGTGTAATATAGTACATTGGGCAGGACATCCAAACGCTGACCAATCATTCATTGACCACAAATATGGCTTTTCATCTCAATGATATATGTAGTAGCAACTTTACATGGGCGCTCAATCTAATGTTAACCTAGAAAAATGTGCGCTATTTAAGTGTCTGTGTGGAGTGCTTAAAATACTCCGTCATTTTTGATCACACAGGTAAATGTACTACATCTTTCGAATCTGGAAAGATTTTACGTTTATTTGTGTGCACTCAGAATAACAACGAAACGTTGGGCTTCTGTAAAATAATTAAAGCAAACAGTGTTTTTTTCCGTCTCTGTGAACTTGAGCGCAAAACTTTGAAACTCTGTGTATACTTGCCTTATGGACAAGAAAAATACATCTATATAGAGTGAAATGTATACTTTTAAATGAACCAATACAAATAGAAAAATATTCTCAGATTATGTAATCTATATGAAACATGCAGAGAGGCGCATCCACTACTGTGGAGTCAGTGTCACTGACTTCATCTCTTAAGCCAAAAACAAAGAAACCACTAGTTTATTAATACATTAATATAACGTTATTGCAGTGTTCTTGCTGTTTTTCCCAGACATATTCATAATTATTATCTGCCGGTGCACTGTGGCAAGCTTTTATTGCGTGAGCTTGAGCGCTTGTTAGGCTATGTAGGCAATTAAAGGCTCATTATTATGATTTATATGGTTTAATAATAAACAAGCGACTAATAGTCGATTATTGCTTAAAGGGTTAGTTCACCCAAAAATGAAAATTAGCTCATTTACTCACCCTCCAGGCATCCTTGGTGTAAATGACTTTAGTCTTTCGGACGAATCCATTCGGAGTTATATAAAAAATTATCCTGGCTTTTCCAAGCTTTAGAATTGCATGGGCTGGTGTTTCTCTTCATCAGTCCAAAACAGGTCCAATAAAGTGCATCCATTTAAATTAAAATTGCCTCACATGGCTCTAGGGGGTAAATAAAGGCCTCCTGTAGCAAATCAATGCATTTTTGTAAGAAAAACATCCATATTTAAAACATAAGAATGACTTTAATCTATATTGCGGCGGCTGGTCATACACGGAAGCAGTTCCAGGCGAATGACGTAAGAGGCACTCGGAAGAGACGTGGAGAGAGGTAAACACAGCACCGGTCACAAATTAGAAGTTCAAAATGAGGATTTGTAAAGAAAATTTTGGAGGACTTGATATAAACCAAAAGGTTTTCCTTTGCTAAACTAAGTAAACTGCTTCCTTTGCTCCTGTAAACAAAAGCTGGTTTTGTGCGAGACTCACTGGTGCATGCGCAATGCCGACGTCCCACGTCATCCGGCTGGAACGGCTTCCGTGTAAGACCAGCCAGTGCAAGCTAGATTAAAGTGATTTTTATGTTTTAAATATAGATATTTAAATATGGATTCACTACAGGAGGCCTTTATTCACTCCCTGGAGCCGTGAGAGGCACTTTTTATTATGGATTGATGCACTTTATTGCACTTGTTCTGATGAAGAGAAACACCGTCTATGCAATTCTAAAGGTTGGAAATGGCAGAATAATTTTTTATACTCCGATTGGATTTGTCTGAAAGAAGGAAGTCATATACAACAAGTATGCATGGAGGGTGGGTAAATAATGGGCTAATTTTCATTTTTGGGTGAACTAACCCTTTAAAATGAACGACTACTAGTCGACCAGGAGAATCGTTAGTCGAGGGCAGTCCTAATCATTTCATATTAAAGCGCAAATGAAACTAAGAGCGTGCATGTCTGATCTGCATCACGTTCATTAACAGCAGCTCTTAAAGTAATTGCAGCCAAATAACCTAAAAACCCAGTTACTGTGATGTCTATTAATCAAAGAACAAAAGAAAGAAAAGCAAATCAATAACTTTCGTAGCTTTAAGGATTCTATAATTAATTTAGTATTTACTGTTTGATAACTTTGTTCAGTTTCTGAATAATTGCTACTTGCTGAAAGGCACAGGTAAATAATGTGTTTATGTGAGGACTTAAATTAAACTTTCTTTTTAAGGTCTAATAAATGTTAAAACTGATAGCTCTCAATTAGACTGTAATGTTGAATGCCTATAGTCATCAGTAATATTGGTATCAGTGATACCTTCAGTCATAAAATATTTAACAAATATTAAAAATATACTGTCTTTATGTTGTTTCTACATTAATTTGAAGATTGAATGTAAAATTATTGCAATATAAAAGTAAATTTCAAAACTTTAATGTCAGGTGGGATTAATCGTAATTAATCACAATTAATTTTAGAAAAATGTGTGATTAATTTGTTCAAATTTTTAAATCAATTGACATATATCCAATAGCTCAATGCAGATCTACACTGTCAGAACAGTACTTACATTGGGTGCAGGGCTTGGAGGTGTTTTTTCCTCTGCCCCCTCAGCTCTGCTTGGCATCTTCAGGCCACCATACTTTTTCCAGTACATCCAACAGGACACACAAAGGCGACACTGCATGTTAGGAGGACCCCACGAGTACCACTGAGCAGACTGTACGGCTGTAAACACAGAAGAATAAATAAATGACCCAGAAATGCAGTACCTGTCTATGTGTCATATTCTTGTTCAGAAAAATCTCCTGTCTAAAGGAACATGCAGTCTTTATGAAAACGTAATTACAAACTAAAGCAATATCCTACAACACAATGAAAGTATTAGGTGTTGTGAAGGATGAAATTCCCTTTACGCTCTTCACCATGAGTTCATTACTAAAAAGCAATATTGATCCAGACTAATCATTACCGATCACATAGATTGTGATGCGGCATCTTTGATTGATCTGATTGGAAGATAAAAATGCAGTATCCAACCCCATTGATTACAGGAGGCGTGACATGTCCTCAGGGAGAAGCAGCGAATTGATTGGATGGCTGTGTTGACTGTAATTAGGCGAAGAGGGTCTTTACTCACCAAAACAGCTCTCACATGCGCGGCCGCCCCCGGCTGTGTGGAAACTGCCTGTGCCTGCTGCACCGTTCACAGTAGCCATTTTGCCATTACTGACGGAGATCTGGTTAGGATTGGGTTTGTTGCTGTGAGGCAAAAAGCAAATTAGATTTCACACTATAATCTTTCACAGAAAGTTTATAAACATGCAAAATCGAAATCCTATCACTAGTGGTCACTGGAGATACAGTTGAGACTGATCCTAATATAATGGACTATTTGAATCAGGGCTGTCATAACTTGTCGATTCAATTCGAGTAGTCAGTTTTTTGAAACTCTGTTGCATTTTACCCATGTCAAGTAACTGACAAAATATTGAAAGTGGCACTTTCCATGGACAAGAATCTATGAAATGCACTATTAAATTGTTTTCCAAGGCTGCATGATATATTAAACCCATTTAAAAGCATAATGCTATTGTGAATTCACAAATGGTAAGATACAATTAAGTAAATATGCAGGTTTAATACATGTGCACATCGTCTTGTGTGCACAGTATAAATGAGTACACCCCCTCTGATTAAATATGAAAGATATATTTTCTGTGTAATGTAACGTATTAAACATATTCTTAATGATCACTAATATAATTCATAAAGATGGCAAAATATAATGAAACGTATTAAACATTCTTAATAATAACAGAGACATATATGTCATTAATATCCGTAAAATAAGTAACAGCTAATTTAATTTAAATGAGGGATTGCACAAATGGATACACCCTTGATTTAATTCAATAAAGTGTAATATTGTAGTACTTAATATGTCTTTCAGAACTCTAAGTATATTGCTCTGACCCTTCTTGGCACTGAGGGTACAAGTTCATGACACTTTTTTACATCTGTCCTGTTTAACTCCTTGAGGATGACCTCCTTAAATGCCCTGGTCTTTAATGGGAAGTTTTGCTCAGCTCGTCTCTACAGAATGCCTACAGGTGCTTAACAGTGTAAAGATTGGGTGAAATACACGTCCATCAAAGAATTTTCACCTTGAGTGAATGAATATCTTTGTCATGTTGAAAAAATGCCCAACAATGCAGGGAATGAGGAGAGGGTAGCATATTCAGTTTCAGGTTATTGCATTACATCACACAGTGGTGTGTGAATTCATGACAGCACTGATAAAGCACAACACCCTCACATCTCTATATAAGAGCTTTGCTACCACTGAAAGTCACTGTGGAAAACCAGGCACTTCTCACTGTACTCCTCCTCTAGCAACACCATAACATTTTTAATGCTGTTAGTTCCATGCATGTCACTTCTGCAGGCTGTATCGTATTCTGTCAGATAAAGTGTCACTCTTTTCATAGCTTTTGCTGGCTCTGAGACACTTTCTTTGTGTTTCTCCTGCTCTTTTTCTAGCAAAAACTTACAGCAAGTAGATTTGCTGGAATATTATCTCTCTAAAGAACCCTAACATGTCTTCTAAGTAAATAGTAATTGCTGAATATGTTAAGTATCAGAGGGGGTGTACTGATTTATGCTGTGCACTGTATGTTCGTCAAAGAGAGAGTCTCTGTTCACAGTAAATGCTGCTCCACACAAACTGTTATCATTTAACGTTACATGCGTCTCAAACTCCATCTCTGCATATTGCTGTGAGTTTGGGTTTATCATACTCGCCTGGGAACGCAATGTCCGCCATATTATCAGATTTATAAGGTAAATCATTTATAAACCTACACAAACACAGGAGAATACATCAATATGTTTCTAAATGTGCTAATTGTCTATCACAATTTCAAAATTAAAGTTTAAAACATCCCTCTGACTTTACACATTTTGGTGTCCACATATTCAAGAAATTACAGTGGCTGTAGCATTTCTGTCGTAAAGAAATGGCCAAATATTACAGAATAAGTGGACATTTGGATTAAAGGTTGTTTAGTCAATACTAAACAAGGATTAGATCGCGCAGTAAAGTGTAAAAACAATCGTCAAGCTGTTGGCGCCCTTTGCAGTCATTTGTTATAATGTGTAAAGTACGTAAGTTCTACTGTTTATAATACCTCATGATTACTTGTCTTTGATACTTTTTTTGAACTAATCGTTATTACCTCATTCCTATTACATATGCATTTTAAGTCATTTTAAAGGCTATTGTTTGCTTAGGTATATTTTTACTACTAAAATAATGTGTACTTATTCAATTACTCGATTAATCGTCAGAATAATCGGCCAAATCACTCGATTAATGTCAGAATAATTGTCCAATTACTCAATTACCAAAATAATCATAATCACATAATTTCTCCAGGAACGTGGTCGGGAACCACCGGTGTGGAGATCTTCAAAACGCTGATATTTTAGAGATGCTAAAACTCACTATGTGGGGATGTAGACTTGCTTCAGTTTGCTCTCTGCTTCAGCTGCCTTCAGTCGTTTCTGTACAAAATTATAATAAATTAATCTTCAAGTGAGATCAAAGACAATCAAAGCAAACAGAGAAAGACATTTCCAAGTTAATCTAACTTTTAGTTTAAATAGTTAAAGTGTTGCTCACCTGCTGAACATATCTGTCTGTGGTTTTCCACATGTAATAATACTCAATGATGCTGGTCAGCGACTTCCAAGGAAGCTGAAATAAAACACAGGTTATTTAAGACGTCAAAAAACCTTAAGGAGGTGTCTTACTGTAGATACAGCTCTTGACTTAATTCTTTAAGTGGTCAGAATTTATGGAATATTTATTCTGAGCATGATATGTCTAGAAGCACATACAGACGCACATGATTATTCATGAGCACCTGCTGAGCGCAAGGAAACGTGCATGAAACGGGTGCAAAGAATTTAAGAAATCTTAATATAAAGCTGGCCGAGCCCCCACTTTTGGCCGGCATCTATGCGAGGGTGAGCAGTAAATGTAAAAATTAACACGGAGGTGTTCTGTGCTGACAGCTGGTGTTATGAAGAACATTTAGATTAACATCCTGAGGTGATGCTATGTATTTTTAGTGGCTGGTTTCTCTGGCTTTCTTTTGGTGTTTGAACCCAGGAAGGAATAAACATAGGAATCATTAGATTGCAGTTCTTCACTTTTTACAAGGTGTTAATGTAACGCATCATTATGCTTATTACTACAGTTTAACACAATTTTATGAATAATTATACAACACCTAGAGCACTTGACATTTCAATACTTTGTAAATCTTGAATGGAGTAAATCTTGAATGTAATGACGTTTTAAATCCTCCTCTTCTATCCATTAATCACAGCACAAATCAATCACTATTGATGACTGCTTTAAGACAGAAAGAGAAACAAAAAGTGAGAGAAAACCAGTGCAACATTTAAACCACCCTACCAAGTCGATCTCTATAGGACTAGTTGGTGTTCTTGAACGAGCGATTCTCATTGTGTGCTACAAAGTGGCTCAGAAGAAGTGCAGTTGTTTTTCATTCCATTTTGAGAGGTAAAGCCCCAGAGTAAAGAAATCCCATTTCTCAGAGCAATAGAAAACAGCTTTTCCATGCGTTCACACCCTAACACCAAAGCTCTCACTCCAGCGCCCATACAAATAAGTACCCTTGTCTCTGAATGAACGGATCAAATGTGCTCAAGATAGGTCAAGAAGCAACACGCTTCAAACCAAACCCTTTCAGCTGGTCCAATCTTGCCATCGCTCAGCCTCACACCACCTCATCTCTGCTGCTACTCTTCCAGCCCTTCATCTTAAGTGTCGTTCTTTGCTTTGCTCCTCTAACTATATCATTCCGGTTTTCTCAACAGCACCACATGTAACAATCCAGTTCAAACTGTTCTTCTTTTCCCCTTCAGTGCTTTTTAAGACATCTTTCTGCTGGGGTGAGAATCTTCAGGCATCTCATGATTGAATTCAAAAATGATTGAAAATGATTCTCGATGCACCTCAATCTTTTAGCAAATCAAGTAGCTCATGGCAAAATTGTGTAAATATTTTACATAAAAGTACTAAAATATGTCTGCTTTGAAACATGTATACAATCATATTGACCATAAAATTTGCAGTTGTCAATCAGTGTACATTTACTGTTGCAGTGCATGAAAGTTTATATATTGAGTAAACAATAAATAAAAATGAATGATATACTGTGTCCTGCGAAGTGACTAAATTAAAAAAATGTAATGTATTATTACAGAGTTCAAGATTTTGCCAACTGTATGACTTTTATTTGTAATGTTTTGTCCTTTGTAGACTTCTGTTCAAAAGTCTGGGGTAAGTTGGATTTTATTAAATAGAATTTTAGATTTTTTTTTTTTAAATACTAAGAGCAAATACGCAACAAATGCTGTTCTTCCAAGAATCCTGAAAAAAAAAATTTCTTCTTTCTTACCCCTCAGAATTGGACTTTATAACTCGCAACGGAGTTTAAATCTCATAATTCTGAGAAAAAAGTCAGAACTGCGAGAAAAAGGTCAGAATTGTGAGAAATAAACTCAGAATTGTGAAAAAAGTCAGAATTGTTTAAGTTTAAGTTTAAGCCAGAATTGCAAAATATAAACTTTAAATCTCACAATTCTGAAAAAAAAGTCAAAACAGTAAGATATAAACTTTACATCTTAAATTTCAGAGAAAAAGTCAGAATTGCAAGAAAAGAGAGAATTGTGAGATATAAACTCAGAAAAAATTCAAACAATCAATTTTGACTTTTCTCAGAACTACATGATATTAACTCGCAATTCTGACTTTTTTTTCTCAGAATTATGTGATATAAACTCGCAATTACGATTTAAAAAGTCAACTTTTTTTTAAAAGAAATTAATACTACGAGCAAATACGCACAAAATTTATCAATAGTGACAGAAAAGACAACAATCTAATCATCAATCAAATGCTGTTCTTCAAAGAATCCTGAATTTTTTTTATCACGTTTCTACCCCTCCCCCTCAGAACTGGACTTTATAACTCACAACTGCAAGTTTATCTCTCATAATTCTGAGGAAAAAAAAGTCAGAATTGCAAGAAAAATAGTCTGAGATATAAATTGTGAGATATAAACACGCGATTGCAAAAAAAAAAAGTCAGAACTGCGAGTTTTTAAGTCAGTATTGCAAGATATAAATTTAAATCTCTTTTCAGACAAAAAAAAAAAGAGTCAGAATTGGGAGAAAAAAATGGTCAGATATTATAAACTCGGAATTTTGAAAAAAGTCAGAATTGCAAGATAAACTTTACATCTGAGATTTGTGAGAAAAAAGTCAGAATTATTTATATCTCCCAACTTTTTTCTCTGGATTGTGGGATGTAAACTTTATATATTGCATCTTTGTGCTTTTACAACTTGCAATTCTGACTTTTCAATTCAGAATTGCAAGACAAACTTCTCACAATTCTGAGAAAAAAGTCAGAATTGCTAGAAATAAACTAGAAATGTTTATATCTTGCAATTTTTTTCTTAGAATTGTGAGATGTAAACTTAATATCTTGCAGATGTGCTTTTAAAACTTGCAACTGCAAGTTTATATCTCACAATGCTGAGAAAAAAACGATTGCAAGTTTGTATTATAAAAATCAGAGAAAAAAAAAGTAAGAATTGTGAGATGTAAACCCGCAATTGCCATTTTAATTTTTTATTCAGTGGCGGAAATGGGCTTCCATAAATAAATGCAGCCTTGGTACGCATAAGAAAAAATTCATACTGACCCCAAACTTTTAAACAATAGTGTTAGAATCACTTGAAAAAGAATCACAATCGACCCCTATTTTCTGTGCATACTCACAAAGTCTTGCCGGATATCATTGAAGTCTTTTCCGTACTTCTCCAGCGCCTCCTCAAACAGGTTTGCCTCTGACGAGCTCCACTCCTCCATCTCATCCCGGCACAGCACGGGCCCTCCTTGAGGAACAAGTACGCTCAAAGCACTGGAGAGGTCATAGCCGTGCCGATGTAGGGTATCCATGGCATGGAACTAGATAGAGTGAGATAGACAGAGAATTAATCAGGTTTTTTAACATCTCCAGTGGATATATGGAACGAGACAGATGGTGCTGATGGGATGGGTACCAGTGTGATGTCTCGTGAGGCTGCCGCGGCACTCATGTGTAAGCTGGGCTGTCTGACGGAGCTGCTGCAGTCCAACGCTCGAGCAAAAGTACCAACCGCTCTGCACACAGATCACCAGATTCATCATGCAAATTTAATTATGCCATCAGTTTCCTCGTTGACACAGTTTCCAGTGTCTTCTATAGCAGTGGTTCTCAACTGGCAGGTCACAACCCAAAAACAGATCACAGGTCTGTTCTGATGGGGTCACGAAGAGAAGAGAAAAAAAACGATGCAATTTTTGGTGCAAATTTATCTGTAACAGATTTTCTGATTTGACTTGAGTCAAATTCTTAATTCATTTCTGGATATTTAAATTATAATGTCTCTTTTGTCCCTACAAAGAGTCGATATTTGAATCACAAACATGGTTTGTGCCAACCACAAATTAGTTTTAAGCAAAATTGGCTTGCAAAAACACGAAACCACTTGAAATAAGATATTTAGAAACAAACAAACTGTAAAGATAAGACAAATGGGTTTTTCATAAGAAAATACAATACAATCAATATATGGTAACACTTTACAATAAGGTTCATTAGTTAACATTAATTAACCACATTAGTTAACATGAACTAATAATGAACTGCACTTATACAGCATTTATTAATCTTTGTTAATGTTAACTTCATCATTTACTAATACATTATTAAAATTTTGTTAACATTAGTTAACGCAGTGTGAACTACCATGAACAAACAATGAACAACTGTATTTCTGTTAACTAATGCTAATAAAGATTAGTAAATACAGTAATAAATGTATTGTTCATGGTTAGTTCATGTTAGTTAATACATTAACTAATGTTTAACTAATGAACCTTATTGTAAAGTGTTACCCAATATATTAGTTCTAGTTAAAGGATTCTAACATAACGTTTGATGTATTAATATGGCATACCTAAAATGTAAAAAAACATACCGAGCAACCACAAGAAACTGGTCGATCTGTTTGTTGGTCAGCGGACACTCTGGATCCCACATCTTCATCTCCAGTTTGGACTGGTCTCTGTCATCAGGTTCTCCTAAAGAGAAAATTTCTTTCATCAGAGCTGGCAGAAGGTAAAATCTACCATCGACAATTCTGTCAAGACAACCTAGGCAACTTGTTCCCGTGGCAACGATGGGAATAAACACGTAAATCAAACCTGGCGTTAGGTAATGATGGAAGACAGCCTGCTTAGCAAGATCATGAAGAACGATGATGATGACAGGTATTACCATCATCAGCCCACCAGCCTGTCATTCGAGTCAAGAGCAAGGCACTTAATCCTGCATTGCGTAAATGCTGAACTATAAAACGCTTTTGGATGAAGAAAGTATGCTAAATGAGAAGGTCAGAATCTGTAGGTTCAGATTAAATCTCCTTCTGTACCATATAGATATCATATAAAGGATGATTTCACTCCAGAATTAAAATTTCTTGATAATTTATGCACCCCTATGCCATCCAAGATGTTCATGTCTTTCTTCAGTTGAAAAACAATTATGGTTTTTGAGGAAAAGATTCCAGGATTTTTCGCCATATAGTGGACTTCAATGGGGATCAATGAGTTAAAGGTCCAAATTGCAGTTTCAATGCAGCTTCAAAGGGCTCTACACAATCCCATCTGAGAAATAAGGGTCTTGTCTAGCAATACGAAAAAATTAACAATTTCTGTACTTTTTAACCACAAATACTTATCTTGCGCTAGCACTGTGTTCACAACTTACATTTAAAAGGTCACATGTGATGCAGGCGAAAGTACCAATCCAGTGTTTACAAAGCAAACGTGCAAAGAAAGTCAAACACCCTATACAAAAATAAGGGTAAAACAACAATGGTGGACGTTTTTGAAGTTGGAGGAGAAAAAGAGATGGAGTTTTTTGCCCTACCCTACCTTTTTGAACCAGAGTACACAGATGAAGAACTAACCACGTGTGACTTTCCAACGTTATTACTTCGTGAAGCTAATTGTAGCTTGATTACTGACATCCCTCAAATCTGAGAAAAATGTCAGAATTGCAAAAAAAAAAAAAAGTCAGAATTGTGAGTTATCTCACGCAATTCCGAGGAAAAAAGCCAGAATTGCAAGAAGAAAAAATCTAAATTGTGAGTTAAGTCAGAATTGTAAGATATAAACTTTACATCCCTCAATTCTGAGAAAAATAGTCAGAATTGCAAGAAAAAAAAAGTCTGAATTTGTGAGTTAAGTCAGAATTGCAAGATATATACTTTACATCCCTCAATTCTGAGAAAAAAGTCTGAATCGCAAGGGAAAAAGTCAGAATTGTGAGTTTTTGTCTCCCAATTATGATTTTATATCACACAATTCTGAGGAAAAAAGTCAGAATTGCAAGAAAAAAAGTCACAATTCTGACCTTTTTTCTCAGAATTGCGATAAACTCACAATTATGAGATAAAAAGACAATAGATGGATATAAATTCACAATTGTGAGAAATAAAGACAGAATTGCGAGATAAAATAAAAACTCTCAATTCAGACTTTTTGTCTCAGAATTTCAAGATGAAAAGTTTATATCTTGTAATTCTGACTTTATAACTTGCAATTGCAAGTTTATATCTCACAACTCTGAGAAAAAAAAATCATTATGCAATCAAAATTCTGAATTGTGAGATGTAAACTAGCTATTGAAAAAAAAATAGGCAAGATGAGCATTTGTGGTTAAAAAGTTTACATATGTTTAAAATGACTGATCATTTTACTAGACAAGACCCTTATTTCTCAGCTGGGATTGTGTAGAGCCCTTTGAAGCTGCATTGAAATTTGGACCTTCAACCCATTGATCCCCATTGAAGTTGACTATATAGAGAAAATTCCTGAAATTTTTCCTCAAAAACTTTAATCCATTTTCGACTGAAGAAAGAAAGACATGAACATCTTGGCTCACATAGGGTTGAGTAATTTATCAAGAAATTTTTTCATGAGTGAACTAATCCTTTAAAAAGTTAGTACTCTGTATCCATCTAAAAGCAGGACATGTCTAAATCAAGAACTGAAAAGTGCTTCCCTCGCTCTGTCACTGGCCTCTCATTACAGATAATGGGAGCTGTTGACTGGACATTTTTGTAAGTCTGTGAAAGGGGAGCAGGGTCAGAGACTTGCAGTCATATTGGGGTCACGGACTGACAGAAGAGTAATTTCACACTTGACTGGTGAGCATGATGATACTGTAAATGTGAAGTTTTCTGTGATGCACCGGTGCTCACGATCCAAACTCAGTGCAAAATTGAGACGCTGCAACTAAGCAAACCAACCCCATGAGACTACTATTTTCAGAGCAAACAAACTTTTACAGCTCAAACACAAAATAAATCACCTCCCAGGGCCCCAAACATAAAAATACCTCACTAATAAAGCCATGAATCTCATTTTAACTCAGTCTGAAATCTAGTCTGGTCTAAAGACTCCAACAAACCAAATCAACATTAAAGTATTGGTTTTCCTATTAGCATGAAGAACAAACTTATTAAAAACAGGAATAAATTCTATACAGAAAGCGAGCAAAAGAACATCCCCATCACCTGAGCCGTCAATAACTTCAGTCTAGCACAAGGTCAGAGAGATGTACTCCAGAAAAAAAACTCACATTTGTATCTGCATTTTGTTGTTAATGAGGAGAGAATAAGTTCCTAAACATCTGCATTGAAAAAAAAAGCCTTTTCAGGAGATTTCTTTATCAACAGTGACTAATCTAAATAAGACACTGCATTCATATGCTCAACAGAAATGTGTGAGATGTTATAATGTTCAACACGGCCAAAAAAATAAAGAAGTTAAAGAAATATTTGATGCAATGTGTGTAGATCTAAATGTAATGCAGCAAACTCATCAGTCGTATCAGATTTAGTTTAATTGTTCAGAGGCCTCCTTATCTTGATTTGAGGGGCATTTAAGTTAATTTTGGTGCCATTTTTAGACCCTGTTCCAGAAAACTTTTCAAATAGACTGCATTGGACTTTTTTTAAACTAAACTGAAATCCATGATAAATAAAACGCACTAACCTTCTTGTAGCATTTCAGGAACATCAGCCTGAAAGCGTGGACCGACACGAATCTCTCCCTTGTCGGCCAATAATGTCTTCTGTGTGGGGTCGTACACCAGTGAGTAAAAAAATGTGTCCTGAGAAAGAAAGATTGACTTAAATTAGACATCCATTCAACTTAGGACACAAACAGCATTTAACAAAAGAAGTCATGTACCTCTTTATCCAGGTAGGAAAGCACGGCTTCTGTCTCGTTCAGGAGGGCCACACTGCACTTCCCCCTATTTCCATCACCCCAGAAAAAAAAAATAAAAAAGATAATAAATGATTAAACACGCAGCCCCATGTGTTATGTTCTGCATCCAGCTGTCTCAACAGATCCTCTAATCCACAGCACAGTAAAACGGGGGAGGAAGGGGGAGACACTAGGTGCAAGATTACAGAAGAATGTGTGAGTGTGTGATGGTGACATGAGCAAAGATGAAAAGGTGAGAAAAGAGCAGATGGGTGAGAGGACTATAATAAAATTCAGGAAATTAAAGGAGAAAGGGCACAGGGAGGAAACAGATAAGAGACAGACACAGACAATGAGAAAGCGCTAAACAAAAACCTTACGGAGCTATTGGAGAGTGGAAAACTGATGCTAATCACTGTGTGCTCCTTCGAATGAGCATTTAACCACGAACACTGCCACGTCCACATCCAACTGTAAGAAAAGCTACTTTGAAACTGGAGCTTCCCAAGCTACAAGATACTAATTTACCGCAACCACAAAAGCGTGTTAATAATGCAAGATAACACAAATGCCAAATATAAATTAAAACATTTTCAGGATAATTAGTCAGCAGACGAATATCGAAGATGATTAGGCTTAGTAAATAGAGTGAAGCAATAACCGTGGAAACTGATGCGGAATAGAAGAAATTGTTGTATAAAGTCGTTATTTTTGTTGTCTTTGCACGCAAAAAGTATTTTCATAGCATTATAAATTACAGTAGAACCACTGATGTCACATGGACTATTTTAACTATGTCCTTACTAGGGTTGCATCGATCCGATACTCTGGATCGGTATCTACGCCGATCCAAGCTTTTTGAATGGATCGGATATCGGTGATGCGTGACCGATCCAAATTCGATACCGTTACCAGAGTTTGATTAAATAAATAGCAAGAAATAATAGTCGACTGTAAAAGTAATAATTCATACAATAACACAATTATTTTAAAACATTGGCTTAAAAATAAAACACATTTAAAATACGTTGCGCTGCTTACACAAGCATATGTGACGTGAGTGTGACAGGCGAGTTCAGAGGGAACTTTCACATGCAAAGTCTACCTCAGCGCGGTAAACATGTCCCTGATTTGGAAATATTTTACTCTTGATAAAGGAGCTAGTAGCACTGCAAATTGTAATATTTGCAAAGCCAAAGTTTCAAGAGGCGGAAGTAGTGTGTCGAATTACAACACCACAAATTTAATCAAGCATCTTCAAAACCATCACGCAAAAGAACACAAGGACTTTGCGCAAATCAAATGGAAAAAGGATGAGTCAAAGCAACTAACCTTGACAGATGCGTTTCAGCGGCATGAGAAACTTTCAAATCAGAACCCTAAGCTGTAACAGAACGAAAAACAGGGCCCTACAGTGCGACCGAAAATTGCGACTATGAAAAAATATTTAGGAGCATCATGTGCGACTGGCATATTTGTGTTTGCGCTTCGGGGAACTTCAAAGGTTTCTACGTTTTTTTGCAACGTTGAATAAAGTATCACAGACATATCTCACCAATCCTTTCATAAACAAAGTGTAGAGAGAGTGTATATAAGAGACTGACGGTGCAGTATAGAGAGCTTCGTTGATTATAATAGAGCTTTGTGATATTGTGAACCGAGTGACAGCTTTGTAAATGAGATATTGTTTAATACAGCAGTTAAATAAGAAGTTATTATTAAATGACTTGCATTGTCTGACTATAACACTATTGCCTGATTTTGCTCTATTTCGTCGTCAAAAGTGGTCTGAAACAAGTCACAACTGAGCCGCTGCGCATCTCCACACAGCGGTGTTTCGTTTATGAATGAACATGCGTTTTTAAACGAATCTAGTGAAATGATTCAATTTCCCATTCAAACAGAGAGTCACTTGCTTTATTTCTGAATGAACCAGCTGTTCGAACGAATCGAATGAAATGATTCAGTAATTAATTCACTGTCTTGCCGCCAGGGGCGCCGCTAAGGGGGGGATAGTTAGGACACTTCTAAGGGCCTACGCCTTTTAGGTGCCCCCAGAGATCTGTTTTGGTGTGGTAGGGGGGGCCCAATCTCATATTTTGTCATAGGGCCCAAAATTGCGAGTGGCGCCCCTGCTTGCCGCCATCTGCTGGCAGATATGTTCAGCTATTTTATATCTGTAATATTTCTGTTTTCGAAATGTTATTTTTAAAACATTAATCTTAATATAAATTTATGAATTTGATTGCACTCATGCATGTATCTCTTTTTTCCCCCCTTTTTCATCCAACAATATGCAAGCAGATTTGGTATTTCTCTCTTTACCTAAAACAAATAAATCTTAATGACAAAGTGAATTGTATACATTCTTTAGTTTCGAAGGTAAAATACCCCCACTGATATCGGCCTGGTATCGGCCGATACTCAGAATTTTTGGGATCGGATCGGTTTTGAAAAAATGGTATCGTTGCATCCCTAGTCCTTACTACCTTTCTGGCTCTTGAAAGTGGTAGTTGCGTTGCTGCCTACTGAGGGTCAGAAAGCTCTCGGATTTAATAAAAAATGTCTTAATTTGTTTTCCGAAGATGAACAGAAACAGAACCTTACAGGTTCGGAACAACATGAGGGTGAATAATTCATGACAGAATTTTCATTTTTTGGTTATTTATCCCTTTAAGCCAATGGTATCCAGTGGTTTGTGTTCCACAAAAGTAAGTCTGTCATTCAGGTTTGAACAAAAACGTAAGGGTGAGTAAATGACATTTGCATTTTTTGGTGCACTATTGCTTTAAGTAATTCAAATACATCAGCCACACTACCAGAGCATAAAATGTAGCTAACTACACTGACTCACAATATCCTTTTAAATTACAAGTTAGGGCTGTGCGATTAATTGAAATCGTATCGAAATCACGATGTGGACATGCACGATTTCTAAATCGCCTTACAGCACGATTTTTTGCACGCACTCGACTGATACTTTTCCCGCAGCATGCTATTTGAACCGATCACAACACAGCGCGCCTAAACAGAGAGCAAGAACATGCCAACGATCATGCTTGAAACCAGAAATGGTCATGCTGGTTTTCTTAGCAGAAAGCAGCTAGACTCTGCCAGTGTTCTAATTGTTTTTATGTGGGACACTGTGGTCTGGGTTGTTGTTTTTTCAAACACACGCACGCACATACGCACACACATACTTACGTTTTGCCATAGATCTGTTCTAAAGACATTTTGTTCTACCTTTACTAGGAAGGGCTCGAAATTGTGAACGTTTTGGTCGCATATGCTCCCAAAATGTAATCTGCGTGACCTGAAATTATATTTGGGACCATTCGTGCGAGTGCGAGAAACTGTTGTGGTCCGACTTGGTTTCATTTCTTTACCAAACTTTCGCTAGCCTAACTACTGCACAGACTGCTGTGAGCTGATACAGTGACAGGTTCGCCATTCTCTTTTTCGATTGTGAAAAATAAAAGGTCTCCACAAACCGCTTTTGAAGAAATATAATATATTTCGTGCTATAGCGTAGATTCTGTCAGATACGTTACTGTACAACGCGGCATTCATCCACATCAGATGATAACTCAGCGGCAGAGTTCCACTCACACAGGGGCGTAATTTTCACTGGGGACAATGCAAAATACTGTTTGTGTCCTCTCATATTTCAAATGGTTTTGTTATAATAATCTCTTTTATTGTAGAATGCACGCGCAGCGCCTTTGAGAGTCTCGCACGATCGTTAAAACGAAACCAAAAGTAAAACGCGGATGCACATTCAAAAGCAATTTTAATATCCCGCGTTTAGAGAGCGACTCCTCAATGCGCGCAAATTAGGCTACATAAAATATCTAGGCAGTTATTAGTATGTGGGCTATAAAAAATATATTGAAAAAAATTCAGTCTCTATTTGCACTTTGAATATTGAAAGAGTAGCCTACTTTGATCATGTGCTTGTAAAACATCTGCTGTCAGAATCAGCCATGAAGAATCAAGATCAGTGCATTACTAAAAAGAAATTGGGTGCGCCTACATTTTTTTTGGTGCTCCTAACTTTTTTTTCACCTGCTAGGTTATTTTTTTTTCCTTCTTCTATTTTAGAGACATGTTACAGGTCTTTGATAAAGATCTAAATGTTTTCCTTTAAAAAAAAAAATGTTTTAGATTCACACTGTAAAACATGTCCGTGTCAAAATCGTGATTAAAATCGAAATCGCAATACTGTTCAAGAAAATCGTGATAGGTTTCTTTTGTCCATATCGCACAGCCCTATTACAAGCCTAATGATCAGACAACAAATATTTGGCAAATTTTGTAAATATCACACTAAATACTTTGTAAAATGCAGTGCATCAACTCAAATATTCAAATCAATCAATTTAAATGAACTTCCTGAATGACTAAAACAAATCAGATTTTCCAATTTTAGGATGCTGTTTCTCACCCAGAGGGCCTCATAAAACTTCCACAGTGGGCCCAATAATGGGTGGTTCAAACTACACAATTTTTTTTGTCGGTTACGACAGTGATTCTGCCAGATTATGGGTTTTTGACTCCTAAAATCTTGTCACGTCGTGAAAAAGAAGCACGTTGCTAACCGACCATCCATCGCTTGCCATCTTTAACGACATGTGCTGTCATCGATAGGGCAGGACTAGACAAAAGGTGCCATGAGCGTAAACAAACAATGGCTAGCAAACAGCATATTTTGCTCTGTCTTGTCATCAGAAAATCCCAAAAAAAGAAAGAAAACCTGACAGTGGATACAAATCTGGAAGAAAACATTATGGACTGTCAAAGAGAACTGAGCTAAAATAGAGAAATATGGTAGTCCCAAGAGGAACCATCATAAATGCAGGAGAATTGTTACTAAAGCTTAAAGAACATTTCCTCCATTGTAAAATTTCACTTAGAAGGACCGATATCGTCGCGCCTTTGTTTCGGCATGTTTAAAAGCATTTACTTCTGTGCTCCATTTGGCCAGTGTCACAGATAACGAAATTCGTTGTGGACAACCGAAAAAAAAAATCGACTATGACACACTTTACGAGATGAAACGATTGAATCATGCTTCCTGACGCCCATAGTTTACTTCCCACTACAACCAACATCAAGCAGATTGTGCCAAAAAACCCGCTAAAATCACGGTCTTCAGTCTTAAAATGATTAAAAATTTAATTTAGGAGACACCAATACACTGCTACTACTACAAAGTAGCTTAAATTATTTAAATGTAGCTTATATGAAAATTAAAGTTAAAGTCAAAGTTATTGTCATTTGGTGTTTACTCTGCTGTGACCAACATAAAGTGTAGTTCACAGCAAATTTGGAGCGCCATGACATTTATTTATTTTTTTATAATTAGGGGTCAACTGATGTG
This sequence comes from Garra rufa, assembly GCF_049309525.1. NCBI lineage: Eukaryota > Metazoa > Chordata > Actinopteri > Cypriniformes > Cyprinidae > Garra > Garra rufa. The sequence continues at coordinate 23,516,622 of NC_133382.1, read as the reverse complement.
TTTTTTTAGGGCTGATGCAAATACCGATACCGATTATAACAAATCAAGTAGACTGACAACCGATATATGTCTAGTCTAATAATTACTAGTCAAAATTAAGAAAATGGGCCGAACAAAAACTCTTTTTAAATGCTTTTAAATTATTTTATCGGCAAAGCAGTTTTAAAAATGATCTATACAGATATCCATAAAAATGCTTAATATCAGTGCCGATAATCGGTCAAACCCTATTCATAATTTGTATTTTGTTGGATGACTGGATGATATTTTTGGTAAAGTTTTTTGGAAAGCTGCTATATAAATAAAACCTGAGCAAATAAATTACTGTATTTGGAAAACAAATTATCTCCTCATTTGTAATTGGTTGGAAAACAACAGATAGTTCTGCCTAAGAGCCAATATTTTCACATTAAAAAGATAATATCAGTTACTCAAATTCAACTGCCTTATAAATCACAATTAAGGTGGACTCTTACGTATGCAGAATTTAAGTTGACACATGAATTTATCTTTTTTATTGGGTGACAGGGCTAAAAAAAATTGAAAATGGAACTAAATCTTGACATGTGTCCCGTTCCACACAAAATACATTATCCCCTGTAAAGGCCAGCTAGCCCCCTACAATGACTGCTCAATATTTATGGATCACAGAAGCCAAAAGAAAAAATGAAACAAAGAAAGAAGAAAGGGAGTGACATTTCCTTTATTTGGAGGCCGATATCAATTTCAGTGAGCACAGCAGGCCTCTCCAAAACTCGGCACCACCGCTAATGTTTCTCATAGGAGGCTTCCCTTTGATTAGAACCACTGCGGCCCGGCTCCAGGCCGCTAATGCATTTATCACCTGAATCACAGCGGGTGCTACAAAAGCCCTGGGGTGCCACTGGCCAGCTAAAGAATGGATCCAGGACTTTGACTCACAGGCTGGTGTGGGCTGGGGTTGTGCTATGCTACACAGGGGCTGTTATCTTGCCTTAACTGCCCCCTGAAAATGTGAACTGAGGATTAAATGGCACATTATGGTCTATCAGATATTTGGATTTGTGTGTGGGTTTACCTGATGTGTGTGGCGGGGAGGGATTCGTACTGGCGGGAAAGGAAAAGCTCTCTGTGGCGGAGTTGATGTTTCTGTTTTTCACTGAGTTCGGGCTCTGAGGGGCTTTCCTTCTCTTCTTCCAGGTCCTCTGCACACAGGGAATTAATCATTTGTCAAAGGCATGGCCACACATACAGTGTATAAATGAGAAAAGCATGTATTTACTTTACAGACAGTTTACATTAGTGGCCGCATAAAAGAGGAGAGCAACCAAATCAGCCGAATGCAAATATTTTTGCATACACAAAGCAGATGTTAAAGATGACAGCCTTCTTATTGTCATTTGGTGTTTACTGTGCTGTGACCAACATAAAGTGTAATTTACTGCAGACTGTAGACTTTGGACTGCCATGACATTTTTTTTCTCATAATTAGGGGTCAACCGATATATGTTTTTCAGGGGCTGATGCCGATAATGATTATTACAAATCAAGTAGACCGATAACTGCTATTTTGAATTGATATATATGCCTGGTTGATTTTAAATTTAAGAATAACAAGAGCTCTGACAAAAATCTTCTTTAAAAGCTTTAAAATTATTTTATCAGCAAATCAGTTTTGAAAATGACAGATACCGATATACCGATAAATGCCTGGTGTAAAAATGAAAATGAATCTCAAAACTAAGAATAACAAGGGCTCTGAAAAAAATCTTCTTTAAAAGCTTTAAAATTATTTTATCGGCAAATCAGTTTTGAAAATGACTGATACTGATATATGTCTGGTGTAAAAATGAATGTCAAAATTAATAATAACAAGGGCTCTGACAAAAATCTTCTTTAAAAGCTTTAAAATTATTTTATCGGCAAATCAGTTTTGAAAATGACCGATACTGATATATGTCTGGTGTAGGGCTGGCCAATATATCGAACGATATTGTAAGGCGCGTTTAGTAAATCTCTGACAAGCTACGCCATATCGCGCTCAATATCGCATTCGATATTAAGCTCGATATGGCGTAGCTTGTCAGAGATTTACGTCTCTGTGTATTAATTGCCGCTCCAGCGGGACCTGAGCGGAACGCACGTCATGAAGATTTACTACTAATCAAAGTACCGGCTTCATTGACTAAACGCGCCTTACAATATCGTTCGATATATTGTCCAGCCCTAGTCTGGTGTAAAAATTAATGTCAAAATTAAGAATAACAAGGGCTCAATGACAAAAAACTTCTTTAAAATTATTTTATTGGCAAATCTTTTTTTTAAATGACCAATACCGATATACATGTCTGGTGTAAAAATGTAAATGAATGGCAAAATTAAGAATAACAAGGGCTCTGACAAAAATTTGAAAATATGTTTTATCGGCAAATCGGTTTTGAAAATGACCCATACCGAAATGCTAATCGGTCGACCCCATTCATAATCTGCATTAGACTAGATGCAAATTTACAGTAAAGCAACCTTGAGTTTGTGGAAAGCTGCTATATAAATAAAACCTTAGAAAATAATCCAATAACTTGGCATACTTAAGTAATAAAAACAGTAGCACCTGATTTGTTTGACAGCACAGGTTAGTTGTATACTGTTAGCTATAAGCTACATTCTTCAACAATACACTTTCAACAATATTAGGTAGCACAACTGTTTAACATTATCAATAATAAAAAATGAGAGTAATTTCAGCATATTAGAATGATTTCTAAAGGACCATGTGACATTAAAGACTGAAGTAACGGCTGCTGAAAATTCAGCTTTGCATCAGAGGAATAAATTATATTTGAATTGTACAAATATTTCACAATATTACTGTATTTTTGACCAAATAAATCCAGTCTTAAATATGTCAAGAAAACAAAAATAGTCAAATTTATTGACTCTAAACTTTTGAATGGTATAGCACATTACTTAATAAATACTTTATTTTATTCCAATTAATTAACAGTTTAAAATCGTAAAGGGATGGTTTACTCAAAAATGAAAATTCTGTCAGTAATCACTTGCCCTTATGTCATTCTAAACCCTTAAGATCTTTGTTTGTTTTCTAAACACAAATTAAGATATTTTTTATGAAATCCAAGCTTTCTGATCCTGCATAGACAGCAATGTAATTGACACATTAAAGGCCCAGAAAGGCTGTTTTGCACACAAACAGTACTCTTGTAGCTTCATAATATTACGGCTGAACCACTGATATCACGTGGACTATTTTAACAATGTCCTCACTACATTTCTGGGCCTCGAACGTGTCATTTGCATTGCTATCTAAGCAGGGTCAGAAAGCTCACAGATTTAATCAAAAATATCTTAAATTGTGTTCCGAAGATAAACAAAGGTCTTGTGGCTTTGGAATGACATGAGGGTGAGTAATTAATGACAGAATTTTCAATTTTGGGTGAACTATACCTTTAACTGTATGGCTGTTTATTGTTGCCGAGAAATATGATGTAGTCACAGGAGTGCATATATCAGGTGTTTTATAATAGTTTTGAACGTGGCTCCACCAAATCAGATTATAGAGCTAGAACTATGAGTTTTATAACAATAATTGATTCTGACTATAATAAAATTGATTTTGCTGCTCGTCTGAAAACAGTGTGAAAAGAGAGGCCGCCGTTGTTGACTAGATTCTTTTAGCTTAAAAATACGCCATCTTACTTAATGAAACTGCGACAAACATTTTTCAGGTCGACTTTGTTTACTGGAAATGGTACAATTTAGTAATATGCAAGTATGTGATGACTACCACATTCTGTGCTACTACTTATCAAGCCCACAGATTCATCTCACTTATACTTTTCCTCCAGTCTTTCATTTAGTCAGCATCGAATCACTGAGTCAAGCAAAACTGGTCATATCGTAAGACAAATTTGTCGAGGGCCCATGAAACACTAGGAAATCAGAAAGCCCTGCTGCCCAATTACGAGCATCTGGTTGTGATACTCCAGTGATAACAGCTCCCCTGCTAACTTACACAGGCACCAGAAGACAGACGCATACGCATATACATGAGCAATTTCAAATGACTTATCATTATCGTGCTAATGACCACTCATGCATGCCACGTCAGAAACCGCCCTTGGTTTCCTTGACAATACATTCACATTGCCCTGGAAAACACTCGTGTTCACTCACTTGCGTGTTTGTCAGCCAGCTGGATGAGGCTCTGTGAGATGTCCCTTCTCCTGTAGAAACAGACCACCTTTGCCTCCACATTGCCACTTGCAGTCTGAAAGGAGCAACAAACAGGGTCACCTTGAGGAAAACTTCATACAGTATCTGGGGGACAGTGAACCTAACACCTCTGTTAATCAATACTGAAAAAGCTTGAACCTGAGGTTGCAGTCTATTATGTTTAATCAGCACTGCAGCGTTGAATTTATCAACACCTGCTGTGTCTGCACTCCACTGAGGAATAGTCGGAAAAAGCGACAACAGCAGACAAGGTTAAAAAGGAGCATGTGACAATACACACTTGATAATTACAAGATTCAATTTGGTACAGAGTAATTCAACAAGATAAACATAGATACAGAATATTTATGGCTGTCGATCCCTTAAAAATTCAAATACTGTAGTAAGGTAGGCAATGATACAAAATTGATAGATATTTTGATATATTGTGGTATGTAAATATATCCACACAGTGATGGACTGCTTTAAGTTATTGAAACATTACAGCAATAAAGTATGAGAAAAAAATGTGGGATGTACTTTAAGTTTTGTAACTTTTGTAGTTTTGATAAGAATAAATGTATATTTAATTCACTTAGTGAAGACTGAGGCGTTTAATTTAATTTTTTTACTTAAATGCTACTGTAAAATAGACCTACTGTATCTGAAAATTAGGGCTGGGCGATTTGGCCTAAAATCAAAATCTCGATTAATTGAACATTTTAACCCGATTACGATTAATGAACGATTATTTTATCCATTAATAAAATTATATTTAATTATATTTAAATAATATTTTTTTTTTTTGCCCTCATAGTTCACTGACAAGTTTTGTACAGTAAATATGCGCACATATTACAAGTGAGAGATTTTTGAATGAAGGGTGCACACACTATCTACTATCTATGATTATTTATTGAACATCAGTGTTAAACAACTGAAATTAAAGCACACATTGCTTAAAATGAAAAGTCACATTTTTCTTAAATTAGTGAAAATAAATAACTTGCACTTTTGGAAACAAAATAAATTATTTATAAAATAATAATAAATATTAAAAGTAGAAAATAAGCAGTATCTCTTCTAAATAAAATTACTCTTGTATATCCTGTAAATACTTTTTACTGTATAAATACTGTTTAAGCTCTCCATCGACATGTCGACGGAATAACGCAACGTAACGGAGCGGGGTCACCTGACTCCACACGCAGTAGTGTTTTTAAAGGGAAAGTAATTGAAATAATTGACCTGGAAAAATTTGATCGATTATAGGTTCTGAATGTCGATTTCGATTACTTTTCGATTAATCGCCCAGCCCTACTGAAAATGTTTAAATTTTATTGTTTGCCATGTGCATCTTAGATCATATATATATATACACCAGTCAAGTTTTTGGACAGTAAGGTTTTTTGATGCAAAGTACAGCAAAAACAGTAAATTTGAAATATTTCTACTGTTTTCTATTTGAATATATTTTAAAATTTAATTTATTCCTGTGATTTCAAAGCTGAATTTTTAGCATCATTACTCCAGTCACATGATCCTTCAGAAATCATTCTAATATTCTGATTTGCTGCTCAGAAAACATATTATTATTTTTATTATGTTGAAATCAGAGTAGAATTTTTTCAGGTTTCTTTGATGGATAGAAAGTTCAGAAGAATAGCATTTATCTGAAACAGAAAACTTTAGTAACATTACAAATGTCTTTATCATCACTTTTAAACAATTTAAAGCATCCTTGCTAAATGAAAGTATTAACTTCTATAATATCTTTAAAAAAAATGTATACTGACTCCAACCTTTTGAATGTTACAAAAGCTTTTTATTTTTAGATAACGTTTGTCTTTGAATCTTTTATTTATCAAAGAATCCTGAAAAAAATGTGCTCAACTGTTTTAAACCACGATTATAATAAAAAATGTTTCTTGAAGAGCAAATCAGCATATTAGAATGATTTCTGAAGGATCACGTGACACTGAAGACTGGAGTAATGATGCTGAAAATTTAGCTTTGATCACAGGAATAAATTACATTTTAAAATATATTCAAATAGACATCAGTTACTTTAAATAGTAAAAATATTTATTTTTCTGTATATTGGATCAAATAAATGCAGGCTTGGTGAGCAGAAGAGACATCAAAAATCTTACTGTTCAAAAACTTTTGAATGGTAGCCGATAAAAAAAAAAAAAGACCATATATCATTAATATAATAATATAAAATAAAATAAGTGAGAATAAATTTGGGTCATATCACCCACCCCAACAAGATACGCAAGTTAATTTCATTAAATCTACTTTCAATTAACCACATAAATCAACATTTGCTAAGAAAATCTTCAAACAACGAAGATGAATGCATCTTTCTAAAAAAAAAAAAAAAAAAAAAAAGTTTAAGACTTTCTTTTCTGTACATTCGATTCTACTTTTTCTCTTTAGGTATGCGATCAATATCCCAAAAGATGTACTTTGTACTATTGTACTATATCTAGAAGTGGTTGTGTGGAGAAGGACAATTTAGGCTGAGTGCATCTTAGTTGCCACAGGGTCACTGTTTGGATGCCAAGGCCAAAGTAAAATAACAACCTGGAAGTGAACTCAATTTGCTGGACAACTGAATTCTCTGTTTTGACAAATATGTCAAAAGATATGTCACGTCGCCAGAAGAAGTGATGACTAACAGATGAGAATATTGTGCAGTGAAGCATGCCATCATTGAAGGCACACTAAAAAAAAACTGATTTTGCATTGTCTTATTTATGCCAAAACAAGGGTGCTAAAAAATCCCTCAGCATTTAATATTTAAAGGGTTGAATCCTGTATTATCATAATACAGACATCTTACAAAAAAAAAAAAAAAAAAATGAAAAAGATGTCAGCTTAACACCACAGCCTACTTCTCTAAGGGACCCCAGGATGCAGTCTGCTGCTTTGTGTATCTCACACAGATACAGTTTCCCAGCCAACAATAATTGGAGATATGGCAGACTGAAGGGAGAAGCACACAGAAATGCCAGTAATTTGGCTTTGGGCGAGGTGGCTGAGCTTCTAGTGTCGGTGTCATGACAATGTTCTGTCGACACCCTACCAGTACACCCTGTGTCCACCAACCCAGACCTCTCCCTCCCAGCCCTGAGGGAAATGTACCTTATTCAGTTCCTCTATCCGCCTGATCAGATAAGGGTTGCTTGAAGAATTCTCAAAGAAGACATAATCTGCAGAAGAAGATAAAAAGCACTGGATTATTTCGGTATCAATATAAAAGCCACATATTAGGGCTTGGCTGACAATTAAAGGACTAAGGAGATTCACATTATATAAACATAGCATCTCATTATCCTTGGAATATTAGAAACGGTATATTACATATACTAAATGTGACACTGTGACTGGACCACAAAACCAGTAGTAAGCAGCATGGGTATATTTGTAGCAATAGCCAACGACACATTGTATAGGTCAAAATTATCAATTTTACTTTTATGCCAAAAATCATTAGGATATTCTGTAAAGATAATGTTCCATGAAAATATTTTGTAGATTTCCTACCGTAAATAGATCAAAACTTAATTTTTGATTAGTAATATGCATTGCTAATGACTTAATTTGGACAACTTTAAAGTTTTTTGTTTCAACCCTCGGATTCTAGATTTTCAAATAGTTGCATCTTAACCAAATATTGTTCTATCCAAACAAACCATAAATCAATGGAAAGCTTATTTATTCATAATTTCAAAAACCTGACTGACTTTGTGGTCTATGGTCACAAATATGCAATCTATCACCAACACATTTCTGATATGTGGGTCTACACCATTTACCAAAAATGGTGTAGAGACAGTTCAAAACAATACAGCCTATATGGGCTAGATTAAATTGGTTACCACCGTTCATTCATTCATTCATTCATTTAATACAGGGGAAAATGGAAATTTTCATAATAACCACCAGGCATTTAAGATAAGAAATCCCTCACCAATAAGTATTTTAGGTGAATGGTCTCTCCCTCCGAATGATAATGGGTAATGAATAAAGTATTCATAAACCGCAAAGTATTAAAGATAAAACTACCTTTTAAATTAAGTAACGTCTCCAACACTTATGTTTAGATAATTCCTATACTTAAAACACTTGCTCTGGTTTATAAAAATACCCCATAGCATATAGAAACTATCTAGACTTTACACTTGGCCTTGACTGAGTCGAAGTAGTGAATTGTTTATGTTTGATATACATATCTGTCAAAGGCAAAACGAGTGAAGAATATGCAGTTGTATGCTTGTAAACAAACACTTCATTCATCCAAACAACCGTATTCTGTTTATGGCCATGCGTCACATTCCGATACATGTATCAACGGCATAAACGAACGCACAGAAGGAACGGGTCACAATAGAAGCGTGCAGTGGAATAATTTGTCACATTAGACGCTCAATTCAAACATCCGTGAATTCAGTGTAAGCCTTCTCAAACTGCAAAATCATTTTAAATGGCACTGCATTAAGGGCGCAATGAAACAATGTCAAATGCCGCGGCATGTAACTGTTAGCCGGCTAATTGCACAAACAAACGACGGCTTTATTTTAAAGAAGTGCTTATGTTTGACGCATGACAAGAAATACACTTCAAAATAGTGCACATTCGTGATGTTTGAGCTCATAAGTGGGCAAAAGTTCAATGTGGTTTCTCTAAGGAAACCGAGTGAGGGGTAGCTGTTAAATGCTAGCTCGCGTTGCTACCTTGCATGCCGAATGAGGACCCGTAACTAATGGATACGTGCCAAGAAATGAGACAAATGATCACAAAGAAAAACATCGGCGTCAAAAATCGGCATGGCCAGGTCCCAAGCACAGCTTGCCTTTCTCCTACATGATCGAAGACGAAAGAACCGTGCTCTATATTACGTGTTTCCGTGTGTTTTACATATAGCAATGATTATTTGTTTATGATGTGGCTAGCTAGCAACATAGCCTGCTTGCTAAAATGCTAGTGCGGCTATGATAGTTTAAGAGGCCTGACCCACATCAGAACCCAAAATATTCTCCATCCACGTTATCGCTTTCTTTTGCAAGGACACTGCACGTGTTTAAGAGTTTAAAAGTGAGCGGCCGGTTGCGGCGATTCGGTTGAAACGAGCCACTGCCTCCCAGACAGGTCTTGCGGTGGTGCCCGTGTTTTGACTTGCGTTAATTCAGAATATAGACGGACATACCTCCGACCCGGTACATGTTGGCCGCCATTTCTGCCCTCCCGGAGTGTTAAAAAAACCAAACCATAAACTAAAATAAAAACAAAATAAATATGTGAATCAACGAGACATCTACGTCCTGTGACCTGTTAGGAAGCAATCTGGCTTAAGATGTTTTAAATATGGGGGATGGACCTCTGTAAGAATAGGAGATTTTTTGCAGCCCCCCTCCCGAGATTCACAGTACAATACAGTAACTCACTCACGCGCTAGAAAAGGCTCGAGCGCAGCAGCTTCCTGATGATGAGAGAGGAGGAGAGAAAAGAGGGAGGGAAGGAGGAGGGTGAATCAAGTCTACAGACCGCAAGCACCCTCAACTTGACACTCACGACTGAATTTACGCAGAGCATGAAATTAGACTTGCTTAATGTGTGCATTTTTTAAAAAAGTAATCTTTTTAACATAAACATATTTGCCGATGTAAATCTTTTACTATGACAAAATGTCTTTATAAAAGCATTTACCTCAATCATGGATATTCTAGATTCAGCTTTAAAAAAATGTTTAAGTTAAAAGTAAAATGTAAGATTATTTCAGTAACGAATCAGTGCGTAAGATGTTCGAATCATTAAGACTGGATTGATTCATGAATCAATTCAGACCTGGTAACTTGTTGGAATGACTCGGATCAAAAGAGTGATTAATTCGCCAATTCATTCATTAAAAAAAGAAATGAAAATTAAATTTGGTTGGTGTACATTTTATTTAAAAACGTAATATTTAAAATAATAAACATTGTAGACTAATAAGCTTTTTGCAGATGTAAATATTTTTTACCATGACAATAAATAAATCCTTTTAAAGGCGTTTAACTCGATTCATGAATATTCCTGATACAACCCTTTCATGCATGGTGTCCACATATGTGGACAGTTAATTTAACTCAATTTAGGGTTCATTAATTATGGTAATATTCTCCAAACCACTTCAGGGCAGTTTCAGTAGATGGACAACAATATTGTAACAGTGGCTACTATCTTGCATTCCAAATATTCATTGGTTTATGACATCATTAATCCAAGATGGCTGACAGAGATAGCCATGTGCTAAATGCCCCAGACATATCTGTGAAAACTTTTATACAAGGAGGTCAATTTGAGATAAAAATATCAGTGTATACAGAAAAGTATGATGAATATGTTAGCTATGTTTAATATGTTTATTAACTAGAATTTAGAGTAAAATGTAGTTTTTATTCACCAAAAACCAACTGTCCACATATGTGGACGTCATGCAACAGAGGAGTCAGATTGCATAAAGTCTGATATCTGTAATCTGCTAGTATATCTAAAGATGGTATGAGTTGTCTTATATTGTAATAAAACAGACATTTAACAAATATATCAACATAAATAACCATTTAAAATGAATTATTATAGTATTAAATGACAACTTTACACATATATATATGGAGACAAATTTGCATTTTGCCTGCCAAACAGGTACAGCACAGGTCAAGGACTCAGTACAGAAAAATAGAAAATATCTCAGAGGACAGTGGAAGTAAGATAAAGATGAAATTATAATAAATTGTTACAACTATCAGTTTTTGATTAGAGTTTTATATTGCTAATAGGTTTCTGCATACATGTAACTACTGTTATTGTTCTTACAACATGTGTTTTATTGTTATATTTTAATATTATTGTTTTTAATAACTGAGCTGATATAAACAGCATAACATGCCATTCAAAAAACACAATCTTCCATATTGTCCCCTTCATGTCCCATTTTACTCCTTTGTTGCATGGTGTCCACATACGTGGACAGTTAAATAATTTTTTAATAAAAATGAATTTTATAAAAATGAAAATGGATTTCAATTTTAGCATCATATTAAAGTAATAAAAATAATCACAAAAAAATCTAGATCATGTTTTTCATAATTGCATGCATGAAATAATAATAATTATAAGAAGAAAAAAGCTACTAAGCTACTAATAAGTTCAGTAATGATTCGAATCAGAGTGAGCTGTTCGAATAATCACGAACCGATTCGTTCACACTCTTATTCATTAATTAAAAAATAGAGTGAGCTGTTCGAATCATTCAAATTGAATCACGAACCGTTTCAGACCTGTTGGAATGATTCAGATCAAACGAGTCATCTTTACTTCACTCATTTCACTTTCTAATTTATAAATTGAAAAATTATAAATGTAACATGGTTAATGTTCATTCCTTTAATAACATAATATTAGCCTGCAGGCTATTTGTAGATGTAAATGTTTTTGTTTTTTTAAATAAACTTCTTAAAGGCTAGTAACTCGGGGAGATTCATGAATATTTCTGACACAACATTTGAAAAAAAAAAATCAATAGGATAAAATACAAATATAAATGTCAAATTAACATGGTTAATGTACGTTCCTGTAAAAACATTGTATTAGCCTGGCTATTTGCCAATGTAAATATTTTTACCATGACAATAAATAAATAAACGCCTTAAAGGCGGTTGACTCTGGGAGATTCATGGATATTTCTGATACAACGTTTGAAAAATAAATAAATAAATAAATAATAAGATAAAATACAAATAAGATCAGTAATGATTCGAATCAGAGAGTGAGCTGTTCGAATCATTCAGAGTGAATCACGAACCAATTCAGACCAGGTAACTGTTGGAATGATTCAGATCAAAAGAGTCATTACTTCACTCTTTTCACACTCTAATTTATTCATAGAAAAAATTGAAATGTGAATTAAACTTGGTTCATGTATTCCTTTAAAAACGTTATATTAACCTGCTATTTGCTAATGTAAATATTTTTACCATGACAATAAATAAATAAACGCCTCAAAGGCGTTTAACTCTGGAAGATTCATGGATATTTCTGATACAACGATTAAAAAAAAAGATAAAATACAAATAAGATCAGTAATGATTCAAATCAGAGTGAGCTGTTCAAATGATTCGGACTGAATCACGAACCGATTCTGACTTGGTAACCTGTTGGAATGATTCAAATCAAAAGAGTGATTCATTTACTCTTTCCACACTCTAATTTAAACACTGAAAAATTAAAAATTTGTGAGTTAAACTTGGTTAATGTGCATTCATTTAAAACTGAATATTAGCCTGGGTATTTGTTGATGTAAATATTTTAAAGGCGTTTAACTCTAAGAGATTTATGGATATCTCTGATACAACATTTAAAATAATAATTAATAGGATAAAATACAAATAAGATCAGTAATGCTTCGAATCAGAGTGAGCTGTTCGAATCATTCAGACTGAATCATGAACCGATTCAAACCTGTTGGAATGATTCAGATCAAAAGAGTGATTCATTTACTGTTTTCACACTCCAATTTATTCATTGAAAATTTTGAAATGTGAATTAAACTTAGTACATTCCTTAAAAACATAATATTAGCCTATATGTAAATATTTTTAACATGACATTAAATAAATAAGTGTTTAACATGAATATTCCTGATACAACATTTGAAAAAGAAAATGAAAGGGATCAAATAAAAATAAAATCAGCAATGATTCAAATCTGAGTGAACTGTTCGAATCATTCAGACTGAACCACGAATCGCTTCAGACCTGTGCTGATAACCTGTTGGAACGATTCGGACAACGTTAGTCGACTGAAAACACCAGATTTGAGACGATTTTATTGCTTAAAATTACACAGACAAAAACAATTAAAGACAATTAAATAGTTTAGCTACTCGAATGCTACCTTTTTTACAAAAAAAAAGGAAAAACGCTACATCCAAGAAATGTAAACTAATCGCTAGAACCAACGCTGCTAGCCTAGATCAATGTCTAATTTTAGTTTAGTGTGTCAACAGACAACCAATAGGAAAAAGAGTCCAATATTGATTTTAATATTGAACATTTAATTCAGTCCAACGTGACGTCCTCCGGGTCTACTCCAGTGCTAACGAGAGAGACGTAAAGTCCAGCAAGTTCACTTGTTAATCCTAGACATGCGTCGTAAAAAACGTTTTGCGTTTGGGAACGCCCGTTCTCCTGGAGCGCACAATCGAGCGCAATAGGCTTGTCGATCTGTGACATCACTGTATGAAACAGCCCACTGAAGGCTGGAGTTTAGATGATGCACAAAGCAAGAAGTCACTTTTCCACGGTTCTCCTAACTGACACGCTCTGAGTCTGGGAAAAAAATCCTTTTCAAATCCGAGCTGGACTTGCGAGTTTGGAGCTGTTTGGTTTTTCTCCTGCTTACAGAAACATACTGGATTTTAACTATGATGACTATCATTAAGCCATATTGTGCGTCGTTTCTCTCTTTTCCACTCGAATCGCTGATGCAAATCTGATCCAAAATGAAGTTTGGGAAGAACATATGCATCCTAAACGTTGGTGGCACCAAGTATGCTTTCACTCGAGAAGTTATAAAGGATTTTCCCCTCCGAAGAGTGAGCAGGCTCCACAGCTGTTCCTCTGAAAAAGAGGTCTTGGAGGTATGTGATGATTATGACCGAGAGAGGAACGAGTTTTTCTTCGACAGGCACTCTGAGGCGTTTGTTTTTATTATGCTTTACGTGCGATCTGGCAAGCTCAGGTTTGTCCCGCAGATGTGCGAGCTTTCCTTTTACAACGAGATGATCTACTGGGGGTTGGAGAGCTCACATTTGGAGTTTTGTTGCCAGCGACGATTGGAGGATAGGATGTCCGACACTTACACGTACTTTTCAGAAGAGGACATCAAGGCAGAGGTGGAGTCCAGAGGTGAGGAGGACCAGGTCAGCAGGTTCGCCTCTGAGAGTGGGAACGCGCGGTGGCTGGAGAGGATGCGGAGGACTTTTGAGGAACCAGCTTCTTCGGTCGCTGCGCAGATCCTGGCATCAGTGTCAGTGGTTTTTGTCATTATGTCTATGGTCATCCTCTGCGCCAGCACTCTGCCCGACTGGGATACTGCAAAAAACAATACAGTGGAGGAACACAGGTACACGCACGAATTTAACTTCTGTGGTCTGTGGTATAAATGCTAAATTAGCTGGAGCATGCCTACCCTCTATAGTTCCACATATAGAGGAAATCATGCTCTTCTCCACATATAGGATCTCAGAATAAAAAGGCTATGTTGTAATGGTACAGGTTTGTCCCCCTGAACTTGTCTGTCTGTATGATTCTTTCCATGTTTTGTATGTGGTTCCTTTGCGAGCTCCATTCAAACTATCTTTCCTCTAAGAAAACTGAAAGCAAAACTGAAATTAAAGTTCAGCTGAGATCTAAATGAGTTTAGTACACTGCATTGACACATTTTCTCGGTTTAGAGAAAATTAGAGATATGCTAATAAACGAATTGGGCTGTCAAAAAATTTTAAATGCAAGGATATTGCGTCATGCAGGATATTGTGAACAGCATTACCAGTCTCATTACCAGTTTTCCAAATATTAGTTTTGTTCATTATTTGCTTTTTAAAACGTATTACAGTAAAAACAATATTAGCGTTAGGAAACGACATTTCATCAATATCCGTATGGCAATCTGAAGCTTGCAAAGTATTACGATGGTGATTTTTGTTTTCTAGCTGACGTACTTCGTCTGGCCAGTAGACGTCGCTGAAATGATCTAACGACGTCAGCACGAGTAGGGGAGACCCGGGAGTGTTGTAACACATTAGTTTAAATGTTTGTATGATGCTGCAATATTTCTTCAGTTATTTTACCCCCTTGCGTTTATTTGTTCAAAACATCAAACATTCTGTCTTAAATACAGTAAGTATCAGCTGAATACAAAACGACTGACATTTTGGTTTTCAGCCACTGAAAATGGGTCATATTCAACAATCTGATCGCCATATCGCTGGGACTGAACGATGTAGGGTTTTGAAAATGTAGATTCCGAAAGATATAGTTATAAAAAACTATAATCCAAAATCATATGTGACCCTGGACTACAAAACCAGAGATAATGGTCAGATTTAGATTTCCAACTGAAAGCTGAATAAATATGCTTTCCATTGATGTATGGTTTGTTAGAATAGGACAATATTTGGCAGAGATAAAGCTATTTGAAAATCTGGAATCTGAGGGTGCAAAAAAATCAAAATACTGGGAAAATTGCATTTAAAGATGTCCAAATGAAGTTGTTAGGAATGCATATTACTAATCAAAAATTAAGTTTTGATATATTTATGGTAGGAAATCTACAAAATAGAATCTAAAAAATATACCCATGCTACTTAAGACTAATTTTGTGTTCCAGGCTCATATATTGCAAAATCTTTAATACTTCTTGAGTTATAGGCATGCAAACTTTGAAGAATATATGCACAATGCAGTTGTTTTGACAGAAAGAAATGAGATGCATCTCTGGTTTCAACGTTATTTGTTTTTCAGACATTCCTTTTTAAAAGAAAAGAAGTATAATGTTTTTGCAAATTGACCCACATTTGGTTTTCGACTATTTAAAATGTGTACATTTTAGCAGTTTACTCCTGAAAGCATATTGAAATTTCATAAAAACCTATAGAACCAAACCATATAGGGCCTTAAAAATAAAGATGCCAAAAGGAAAGTTTGTTAAGACCAAATATCTAAAAGGGAATTGGGATATCTTTCACACTTCTTGAGTTACGGGCATGCAAACTTCAGAGAAAAAAACATGAAAGCTGTTTCCCCATTTTTGAATGGTCACCATTGGCACATAAAGCAAAAAAGATGGCTAAAGTTAACGTATTTTACTAACAGACCTACCAATCGCTGTGTAAAAATTACATTATTATGCTGTTATCTTTCTAAAGTCATTTTGAAACCCTTGTAATTTGGCTCTGAGTATCAGGTGAAAATTGCCATTTCGACCCCCTCTACAAAACAGTGGATTACTCAGTAAATACTCATCCATGACATATAATATTTTGGCTTTTATCATTATACATGTCTGTCTTTCTTTAGAAAAAAATATTAGCAAAATCGAAAATTTTGACACGGAATGAATCCATAGAGAATCCTGATGTTACAATCTTCCTCACTACAGAAATTATTTTAAACTCTTTTTGAAAACATCAAGATTTTATATTTGTCCATGTTTACTTAGTATGTAAAACAGCTTAGGCTGTGTGTGTGAGTCATTTGCTTAGTTTAAACCGCAACATTCTGTGTAATCTTTGTGGGTGAAAAGTATACAGCCCCCTGCCCCATCTCTTCAGACAAGATATTTCTATATTTTATGAAAAGCTTATATGGTTATATGATATATCAAATTGAATAACAAAATCTAGTGAGCATAGACATTATGACATTTCACATCCATTAACATCATCGCAAATCGAATTACAACCCAGACGAAAACTATTTCATTACCTCAAAATTGTTTTCTGCCCTTTGTATCCATTATATTAGTACAAACATATTTAAAACATCTTCTGATATCTTAGGAGGGTGGTGATTTCACCCCTGTAGCGTAATTTGTTAAACTGATGGTGTTACAACACACTTTGGCCTGGTTTCACAGACAGGGCTTAGACTAAGCCAGGATTAGACCATAGTTCAATTAGGACATTTAAGTATTTTTTTAAAAAACATGCTTTTACTTGTGTGCATCTTGAGACAGTCAGTCAGTGCAAGTTTCTTTCAGCTGAAACAGCTCAGACTTACATCTTAGTCTTAAACTAGGCTTAAGCCTTGTCTGTGAAACTGTTAAGAAAATTGTTTAATTAGATTCCCATATTCTGTGCGAACATTTTGTTGTCATCCAAAGTAAATGTGACGACAGTAGTACTCTTCATCAGAGATTTAAAATTCCAGTCATGGTTTCATATTCCCTGTTATGAGTCACATTGTCATTTTGGGTATTCCCTTGTCCCCATCTCTCTCTGTCTGGAAGTATTTGTGAGTAGGTTTTTTCTTTACGTATCCAGTGCAGTCTTGATTCCATTTCCCACAGTGGCCACTGTTTGTCTCAGGGTTCAGGTATGTGTTCTCATATGTGTATGACAAGCTGGTAAGAGATGGAAATAAACCCAGTGAGGTTTTTCATGCATGCATTCTTATAGTATTTCCAGAAATGTCAAAGATGTTTGTGTGGACATCATTCCCTGTTTTGTATTCATCTTTAAATGTCCGGTCATTCATTGCCTGTAAAGGTCCAAATGTTTAAATGTACGGTTCTTGTGTTCATCATGCCTGTTGATGATTTTAGCATACACACACTTGCTGTTAACCCAGAATTCTGGCATTTGTAGGCACATGTACATATATTATCACATCTTCAATATAACAGTAATTCTTGGCCCTTATTTGCATGCCTTCCTGCCGAAACAGCTGTCCACACTGTAATTCTAAGCCTGTCACAGCTCTTAATAAATTTGCTTTGAACAGTACAGTAAACCATTCAGAGTGAAAGAGCAATTTAGGAGGAAATTCTTTTGTAGATGCAGCCTTTCAAAACACTTTCTTAGTTCAGTTTGAACAGATACTGAGTTGAATATGCACTCAATTATATGAATAAAAATTCAATTCAATGCTATTTTTTTCGATCGGAAGTTCAAGGACTACTGAGCAAGCGTAGCTTTTTGCCTTTCAGCTTCCATAGACACTATCAACAACACACTGGAGCTGTTTACACAATCTGAATGAGAGGACATTTTCCATTTAAAGTACATTAACTGCATGGCTGCATGGAATCTGAACTAAATACTTTGCATGACTTGTTTATTAACAAAAAACTAAAGCTAAATTTAAGTGAAGGTAACTTGGCACCATTTCTGGTGGTTATTATTATTTATATCTTATCTTCATATTCACTGGTAGTGTTCAAGGATGTGTTTGGTACAGGAATATTCCAGGTCCAATAGAAGTTAAGCTGAATCGAAAGCACTTGTGGCATAATGTTGATTATCACATTAGATTTTTTTTTATTTGTCCATTGTTTTAATGAAAACTAGTTACTAGTGAAACTAGTTACCACTTTAAGTTTTATGGTTTTAAGGTTTATGCTGTTGCATTGTCACGCTGCCAGAGTTGTAAAGTTTACGTAACTTTACAATTTAAAAAGGTTAAAGTAGAAGTTCACTTCCATAACAAAAATTTACAGATAATTTACTCACCCACTTGTCATTCAAAATGTTCATGTCTCTCTTTCTTCAGTCGTAAAGAAAATATGTTTTTTGAGGAAAACATTCCAGGATTTCTCTCCATATAGTGGACTTCTATGGTGCCCCCGAGTTTGAACTTTCAAAATGCAGCTTCAAAGGGTTTGAAATGATGGAAGAAGCCGGCTAAAGACAAAGTCTTATCTTGTGAAACGATTGGTTATCTTCTTAAAAAAAACTATTTATATACTTTTTAACCTCAAGTGCTCGTCTTATCTTGGTCTGCGTGAACTCTCATCTCATTTTCTCCTCCAACATCAGAAGTACCGACTCAGTGTTTACAAAGTGAATGTGCAAACGCCCTTAGCAAAAAAAGGTAAAACAGTGATGTAGGAGTAGCATTTTTGAAGTTGAAGAAAAAAAATAAGATGGGACATTTTCAACATACCCTAATTGTCATGAACCAGAATACACAGAGTTCATGCAAAGCTAGACGAGATGAGGGTTTGAGGTTAAAAGGTATATACATTGTAGATCAAAATTTGTTTTTTTTTAAATAACCGATCGTTTCGCTAGATAAGAGCCTTCTTCTTCGGCTGGGATTGTTTGAAGCTGCATTTAAGCTGCATTTTGGAAATTCAAACTCGGGGGCACCATAGAAGTCCACTATATGGAGAGAAATCCTGAAATGTTTTCGTCAAAAAACATAATTTCTTTACGACTGAAGAAAGAAAGACATGTACATCTTGGATGACAAGGGGGTGAGTAAATTATCTGTACATTATTTGTTCTGGAAGTGAACTTCTCCTTTAATAATAAAAAAAAAACATGTTTATCTTTTGTGGCTATTGAAACTGCAAGTATTTTAAGGTCAATGGATAAGCCTCATTTATTCATTCTTAAATAATAACTTAATTTGTTATATGGCACATTTGAAGTGAGTTATAGAAGGAGCCTAAACAGAAAACAAGAAACAAAACTGCACAGACTACTAAAGTTTGGAGTAAATAAAGAGATAGTTCACCCCAAAATGAAAATTCTGTCATTAATTACTCACCCTCGTGTCGTTCCAAACCCGTAAGTGCTTTGTTCATCTTCAGAACATAAATTAAGATATTTTTGATTAAATCCGAGAGCTTTCTGACCCTACATAGACAGCAATGCAACTGACACATTCAAGGCTCAGCAAGCTAGTAAGGACATTGTTAAAATTGTAAAATAGTCCACATGACATTAGTGGTTCAGTCATAATATTATAAAGCCACAAGAATACATTTTGTGCACAAAGAAAACTAAAATAACTTTATTCAACAATTTCTTATCTTCTGTATTGTCGTGCGTCAACAATGTCACATGAACTATGTTCTTACTACCTTTCTGGGCCCTGAATGTGGTAGTTGTGTTGCTGTCTAGCAACTTAATTTGTGTTCTGAACATGGGTTTGGAACCACATGAGGGTGAGTAATTAATGACAGAATTTTCAGTTTTGGGTGAACTATCCCCTTTGAGAAGTTTAAAAATGTATTTTTTGTGGTAATCACCATTATGCCAATAATACTGTCAATAGAGCTAAACTTGTACTGAACCAATATTCATTTTGAACATATCTCTTCTCTTATACCCTCTAACTCTCTGATTTGTTTTTCTTTCCATATCTCTTTCTCTATGCCCTCCCCGTCTCTCACAGGATTATCGAGGCTGTATGCATCGGCTGGTTCACTGCCGAATGCATAGTGCGCTTCATTGTCTCACGGGACAAATGTGAGTTTGTGCGCCGCCCCCTTAACATTATTGACCTGCTGGCGATCACTCCTTACTACGTGTCTGTCGCTGTGACAGCGCTAACAGGAGAAAACCATCAACTCCAGCGAGCAGGAGTCACTCTGCGTGTGCTACGAATGATGCGCATCTTTTGGCTAATCAAGCTGGCGCGTCACTTCCTCGGGCTGCAGACGCTTGGGCTGACACTGCGCAGGTGCTACCGCGAGATGGTCATGCTGCTGGTGTTCGTCTGCGTCGCAATGGCGATATTCAGCGCCTTAGCACAGCTGCTGGAGCACGGCCTTGACCTGGAGACTAGCAACGAGGACTACGCCAGCATCCCGGCAGCCTGCTGGTGGGTTATTATCTCCATGACGACCGTCGGCTATGGAGACATGTACCCCATCACCATCCCGGGACGCGTGCTGGGTGGCGTGTGCGTTGTGAGTGGCATTGTGCTGCTGGCTCTGCCGATTACCTTTATCTACCACAGCTTTGTGCAGTGCTACCATGAACTCAAATTCCGCTCAGCACGCTGCGTGCGAAGTCTCTCTTCTGAGTTTCTCAACTGACTGTAGCATAGATCGTCCTGAGAACTTGCTGGTCTTCAGCTTAGTAACGTCACCTGCTCTTCTGTGCCTTTATTTTGAAACAAGATCTGAAGGAACGTGCTATTCCGATGTGGAAAAATCAGCATTTAGACACTCTGTGCAAACCTATTATATCCAAATAATAACACAAGTACCTCTGTACTCAATGACACATTCTGGAAATCATTGATTTTGGACAATACAGGCATCTGGATTTCTCTCCATTATGGGACTAATAGAATTGGACAAAAGAGACGAATCCCCAGCCCAAGGCTGGAAAGTGCACAATAAAGCATTGCGATCCAAAGGAAATACATTAGCCAATGTTTGTGTTGTAAACCCCTTCCTGTGTGAACGAACGAAAAAAAATCCAACAGCATTTCCCACGTATGAAATGGACAACTGTGGCATTTGACGACTACAGATGGCCAGGCTGCCTGAAACGGGCATCTGGCGGGACCTTGTGTCCTGACAGTGCTCCAGCCTTACACGAATTCTCATGTTTCCATGGAGAGGTCCCTCCGACTTGCTAAATCATTAATTCAGCTCCCGACAAAGTGGCAAAGCAAGGGGAACTAAAGTAAAAGGTTTTAGAGTGGCCAAATTGAAGCGATTGAGCATGATATGGAAGCAAATACTGTGAATAGGCCTACTCACACCAAGGATTGTAACTATAATGATAATGATAAAGATAAGTCCCCTGCAGTCATTATTTTTTTTCCTTGAAAATATTTTTTTGTCTCTAAATAGCTTTAATTTAACTCTAAAACAGGGGTGTTTCCTCCAAAGAGGCAAGGGGGCAGTGTCTTCTCAAAATATTTGATGAGAAAAAAATGACAAAAATAAAACAATGCCAGTATTACAAAATGAAACAAAAAAAAAGTGTATAAATACTTGTTTTTTTAAAGAAACATTGTCTGACAGCGACACCAGCAGGTAAAGCTACAGCGGGAGTCTGCATCTCTCTCGCCTCCCCTGAGCCCATTAAGTTTTAACAGAAACCATAAAGCGTGAGGTGAATTTGGTGGGGGATACGTTAGAATGAGTGGGGGAAAGTCACGTGAGAGGAAATGCCTCCATTGTGATATGATTGGATATGACTGGTTTTGATCGGCTGTGATTGGTTCATGCAATAAATCCTGCCTTTTGTGTTCGTGCACATTTGCGAATCAGTTTGAATTAACAATAAAATAGCATTAATGGGAAGACTAATTCAAAAAAGTAAGTAAACAACTCAAAATACCACTTGAAGGCCTAAAAACATGATCTGTGGGAGTTTTTAGTGAGTAATCAGCTTGGTAAAAATGAAAGTAAATCTCCATTCATTGACCAATATTATAAGTTTTGATGGCTGATGATCCAAAAACTTCAAAAATAGTTAAAAGTGTTAAAAAAAATGATATATATATATAAAAAAAATAACTGCACATAAGTTCAATAGCGACACCCCTGCATTTCAGAACACTACTACTCTAAACCCTTACCTCATTTAGTATACACAATATGCAAATTAGCCCTCGATTCAGTCACTTCAGCTCTAGTCTCAGCCTCAGACGTCACGCCCACGGAACGTTGGCTAAACGTCTGATGCATATGGTTCACTTAACTGGAAACACTTCAGGAATGTCGAAGTCGTGATCTGGGGCGAATTCCAAACGGCTATTTTGCGCCCTTCAAGGGCACTTCTAGAAGGGGACGCCATTTGTAGGGACGTTCCAAACGAAAGTGAGCAACTTAATCCCTTCACGAAGGGCCCTTCCAGAAGGCCGTTAGCGAAGGGAACATTCCATGGTCACTTCACGGAAATGATTTCCGTTACTGATCACGTTTGCGCAGCGTTGTCAAGGTAACATTTCGTCAGTCATTCCCTTCGCCAAGGGAGTTCCAAACGGTTAAAAGAGACAGAAATGCCCTACTCCCTTAAAAGAACTCACTTCAAAGGGATCTGCCCTTCGGAGGGAGTAGGGCGTAGGGATGCGCACTTCCATTTGGAATTTGCCCCTGATTAGTTGAATTTGATCGGATTTCCGGAACACGCGAGTGTCGCGTTTATTTTCGGGAAACAAATCGCAGACTGATTTACTCGCGTTTTGCTGAAAGCTGCTTATGCAGACGCTGTTGTTGTTAAACACATTTGCGACGTTCGCGAACAAATAACTGACTTACTGCTTGTTCTCCCTCTTCTTTGTTAACTTTCAATGCTGGTTATATCAATGTCTGACTTGTTGCATGCCAGTCTGTTGTTGTGGGGGCATTTCTACGCCTCGAAACGTGACGCTGAACGAAACGAACTGTGATTGGTTGTTTGACATGTCTGTCAAACGGCCTTATGGGCGGGCCTTGGCCAATCAAAGCTGCCATGAATACCAGACCTTCAGCCGTCAGTCTGAAGGTATGGCTATGCGAGACTACTTCAGCTCGGACTACCTGCTCCGCTTCTAATCGGTTAACTGAAGTAGTAAATTCTACACAATGGCAAGTGGCAACATTGGATTAATTTAGCCATATACATTTTTGGTCAAAATTTCAGAATCTGTAAAATGTTAATTATTTCACCAAAATAAGAGGGATCATACAAAATGCATGTTATTGTTTATTCAGTACTGACCTTAATCAAATATTTCATATAAAAGATGTCTACATATAGTGCACAAGAGAAAATAATAGTTGAATTTAGAAAAATGACCCAGTTCAAAAGTTTACATACCCCTGATTCCTAAAACTCTGTTGTTACCTGAATGATCCACAGCTGTTTTTTGTTTAGTGATAGTTGTTCATGAGTTCCTTGTTTGTACTGAACTGTTAAACTCCCCCCTGTTCTTCAGAATAATCCTTCATGTCCTACAAATTCTTTGGTTTTCCAGCATTTTTTGTGTATTTGAATATTTTTTTGTGTATATGATTTTGAGATCCATCATTTTACACTGAGGACAACTGAGGGCCTCATATGCAACTATTACAGAAGGTTCAAACACTCACTGATGCTTCAGAAGGAAAAACCATGCATTAACAGCTGAGGAGTGAAAACTTTTAAACAGAATGGTGTACATATTTTTTCATTTAGTACTGCCCTTCAGTGGCCACAGAAGATTGAACCTGGGCTCTTAATGCGTGTTTTTTTCTTCTGGAGCATCAGTGAGCATTTAAATCTTCTGTAATAGTTGCATATGAGTCCCTCAGTTGTCCTCAGTGTGAAAAGATGGATCTCAAAATCATACCGTCATTGTTGGAAAGGGTTCATATACACAAAAATGCTTGAAAACCAATTGAGACCTAAAGGATTTTTCTGAAGAACAGCAGGCAGTTTAACTGTTCAGGACAAACAAGGTAATCATGAACAACTATCACTAAACAAACAAACAAACAAAAAAAAAAACAGCTGTGGATCATTCAGGTAACAAAACAGTATTAAGAATCAAGTGTATGTAAACTTTTGAACGGGGTCATTTTTATAAATTCAACTACTATTTTATCTTGTGGACTATGTGTAAACATCTTTTATGTGAAATATCTTATTCAGGTCAGTATTAAATAAACAATAACATGCATTTTGTACGATCCCATTTATTTTGATAAAATAATTAACATTTAGCAGATTCTGCATAGCATTGATATCATTGTTCTAAATACATTATCATTGTTCCTGATCACTATCTCAGATAGCTAATGATATGAAAATCCCCACCTCACAAGTTTACCGGATCGATTACGTTAGTGACAGTAGGAAATGGGCTATTCCACATTTTTAAGACTGACTGTTCTAAGGACAAAATGCTCAGCAATGGTGTTGACTGATGAATTTGCTCATGGCTTGTCTTTCAGTATATTAATAACACCAGACATACATGTAAACAACATTAAACGTTGATTTTCAACTAAAAATATTGACAGCCAATCAGAATCCAATCTGCTTTAAGGAGCTTGAGCATTTACACCCGGTTTCACAGACAACGCTTAAGCCTAGTCCTAGACTAAAATGTAAGTCTGAGCTGTTTCAACTGAAATAAAATTGCACTGATTGTCTCAAGATGCACACCAGTAATGTTTTTTTCTAAGCACGTTTATAAAAATTACACAAATGTCCTAATTGAACTATGGCCTAATCCTGGTTTAGTCTAAACCCTGTCTGTAAAACCAGGCCTTAAAGTGGCAGATGACAGAACTGCAGCTTCAGCTTATATTAAACAGAACATTGTTGTCCATTGTGTGGACGCTAATATAGTTATCATTATAGTTATCTTATTCATTATAGTTCTTGGTTCGAATGGGCCTAAACACATTTTTTAGACATAACAGTTTTTTTTTCGAATGTGCAATTTCAAATTAAGTTAAAGGTCTTGCTCATAGATCAGTAGTTACATTACTAAGTCACAAAAAACAAACATCAGCTGTTCATCCAGACAGCGACAAATCTGCAACCTGTCCATACATGACTGTGTGAATCAAGAGGCGTTAACTAAATTGATTAGCAAACACCTCACCCACACGCTCACCAGTAGGAGGGCTGTCACTCGCTTCCTTCTTCCTCTTTGAATACAAGCACAAAATCAAACCTCAATTCCTCATTCAAGGGACTTTGAGTTTATGTGTCTCTTGGAATAAAAAGGGATTTTGCATTGTATTTAGTAGGATATGCTACATAAGATATGATCCGTTAGGGGACATACAGTAAATTATGATATAGCAGCATCTTTAAGAAAATATATTGACTTGAGGATATATAATCTACAGATTTTTTAGCTAAATTGATGATAACATCAAAATCAAGATGTAGAGTACATTGTTTAATTCAGGTTAATTTGTCTTTAGTCTAAATTGCCATGTCAATGTAGGGATCTTATTTGAATAACTTAACTGCAGAAACATTGCTTGGTTGATGTCACAGCTCACAATGTTTATTTTTGCATCTGTAAGGAGATGTATGCCTTCATATCTGTATCATTTTGTAGCTGTGGCTATTTTGGAAGGTCATAATGATGCAAATGAAATCTTATGTAGCTCTATTCTGTAACCGAAAATGTATTCTAATTTGTTAAGACAAGGTTATTTATGTCTATGATGAAAATAAAGAAATGTTTATGGATTCAAGCCTTATTCTTCCTCTAATTAGAATACAGAAAGGAATGTGGCACAAATCTGAAATATATGACGCAAAGTGCTTTTTACTCCCATGAATATTGTTTTTACACATTTCCACCATTATAGAGGGTTTGCAATTGTGCCACGATTTGGTCAGTTACCTGGATGCACAGCCATATTGGAGATACTCAGATGTAAACAACAGCATGGAGTGCACTATTACAGTTTTTCTCAAATGCTAAAACACAAAAGCCAATCCTCTAAACCAAATGACCAGTTGTCTAAACAATCTAGCCATCATTTTCCAATATCATAAACACATTTCACATGAAGACACAATTCACAAAACACAATCCTCCGTTCTCATAAATCTAAACACATTTGTCCTTGCTCAAACACAAGTTGCAAAAGAACTCTGCTCATATTCTCAAATGAAAGCTCATGTGATGCAAAATGCTTGCCACTGTCAGCAATATTTGAACACAATGAACAAACCTGGTGTCATTCATTACACACAACGACTCAAAATTGAAGACACTTGTTGCTAATGCTGTGACCACATGTATAAAAGCAAGTTCAGAGTGCACAGTTTGCTGAAGATTCCAAACAAACACAATGGATGAAGGCAGAGTCAGGGGAAGAGGAATGCGAGTCAGAGGAGGGAGAAGAGCTGGCCATGGAAGAAGAGGAGCAGGCCAACGAGGAAGAGGAGTTCAAATCAGAGGAGGAAGAGGAGCAGGCCAACGAGGAAGAGGAGGAGGCCAACAAGGGAGAGGAGAAGGTCCAGGAGGGAGAGCAAGACAACCTCGCACCATCATTACGGACGAGATGCGAGCAACAGTCATTGACCATGTCATTGTCCATGGCATGACAATGGCTGAAGCAGGACTAAGAGTCCGTCCAAACCTGAGTAGGTTTACCATGGCCACCATTATCAGGGCATTCAGACAACACAACAGGTATTGTACTCTATTGCTTTCTTTGTCACAATACAGTTTTACAAGCCTGTGAAAGTAGTCTATTGGTTTCAAATCAGTTGTTATTGTAAAACATGTCAATTGACAACACATGTTTCTTTCTTTAGAGTTGAAAGAATGCCACATAGAGGTAGGAGGGTTGCCATATTTACAGCGGCACAAGAAACCCTCGTTGTGGATATGGTTCGTGTGAACAACCTCATCAGACTCCGGGAGATCAGAGACAAAGTCATTCCTGGATGAGGCTGGCTTCAACCTGCAGAAACGAAGGCAAAGAGGCCGTAACATCATTGGCCAAAGAGCCATCACTGAGGTTCCTGGCCAACGGGGGGGTAATATTACTCTTTGTGCGGCCATGGGTTCGGAGGGGCTTGTCCACCGGCATGCTGTCCTTGGGTCTTACAACCCCCAACGTCTCCTCACCTTCCTAGAGGAGCTAAGAGACATCCTCCTGGACCGCCAACAACACCATCCTGGGCCCGCACATCACATTTATGTGATCATGTCCGCTTCCACAGAACAAACCAAATCAGAGAGTGGTTCACCACCAACAGTAACCACTTTTTAAACGTCTTGTCTGCCACCCTACACCCTACTACTTTCCTGAACCCTATAGAGGAGTTCTTCTCATCGTGGAGATGGAAGGTTTATGACAGACAACCATACACTAGAGAGAACCTCCTAAGGGCAATGGAGCTGGCCTGTGTTGACATCCCAGTGGAGGCCTTCCAAGGATGGATTCGCCATTCCAGGGCGTTTTTCCCGCGGTGCCTGGCAAGAGACAATATAGCCTGCGATGTGGATGAGGTGATGTGGCCCGATGCAGCTCAGCGACATGATGCCGCACAGTGATTGTGGTGTGTGTGTGGTGTGAATAAAGTAAATAAAAAAACTTCACACCCTGATCATGTTTTCAAGAGTACTGTTGTGTGCAATAGATTCTGTGTTTGCATTGAGTTGTGTTCCAGTAGTGTACATGCAGTATTTTCTATAGATTTATACTCTTCATATGAAACTCACAAATCTAAATGCCTAATCCTCTGCAGAGATCTAAGAAGATCCGTTACTGTAAAGTTTCTAAAAATATGCACTGGCAGTTACGAAACAAAGAACCTTCTCACAAATTGAGCATTGTGTTTTCAATCGTTTTGCTGTAGTGTGTAATGATGTGTATAGTGTTTACATTTTTGAAAGCTTCGAGCTGCTCTTTTGGTGTGAAAGTTGGGGTTTTGAAGTGAGAAGGTGTGGTTGTGTTTATGTAGCTTTAGAAAAGGGTGTTGTGTTTAGACATTGGGGAACATGGAGGAAACGTTTGTGAAATGTGTTTTAGCATTTGAGAAAAACTGTAATGTACTACTGAATATGTTGTTCTGCTAATTTGTGCTGTCTAAAGTTAACCATGGAAAAAATGTGTGGAAGCATCCAAATCATATAGAGAAGGACTTAGTAAGCAGAAAAGGGCACAATATTTTGACAAACTTCAATTAACAGGTAGTACAGATTAGGGTTGCACGGTATACCGGTACTACGGTAGTATCGCGATACTAAAGCTTAAAAATACCCGCGGTGCCATTGCATTTTTGAAACGGTAGTATCGTCCAAACGGTAGCACCATAAGATATGTTGTATGCACGGCAGGAACACTGTTTAAAACGTTCCTGCACGCCAGCAGAAACATTACAAGTTGACTGCCAAAATGTCTTTCTGCTGTGCTTTGTGTACTGTAGTACAAGCAGTGTATAGGCTTTATATGCTATTCAGTGTTTCACCATGCTTCAGTTCAGTTTGAAATGAGAAGGTGCACGCGCACGTCCTTGTTCACGCTGCAGTTTCAGAAGAGAGGGTCTGATTCAGACGACTGTCTAATGTTATTTAAAAAATATCAGCCCAAGAATCAAGTATTAAACATCAAAATATTTTACTAGACAGAATTTTCGTATTTTTATTCATTTGCCCACTAGAACATGTGTAATAATTTGTTTCTGGAAGCATCTTTGCGATCACGAATGCAATTCCATTCATTAACATAGTGGTTTTGACCTTGGTTCTTATCAATCATTATATATATATAACTTGGACATTTTAAGATATGGCAGCAAAAATGCCCGTGACAGTTCAGCAATAAGACACGAGCAAGATGTTTTAGTTTCGTTTCTGTGTTCGAATCTGAATTCGCGTTAGTTTGGGCGAATCACTGATTCACTAAGCCATTCATAAAAACGAGTCATTTGATTCACCCCTGAATGATTCAGCCGTTTTGAAAGAATCGTTTGAACAACTCAGTGATTCAATCATGAACACTGCTGCCATCTGCTGGCGGTTTTAAGTTTCCCGTCATGTTCCATTCTTTTCCAACATATTTCTATATTCAGAGTTTTGTATTTAAAACATTTATCTTATATCATTATTTATGCAATTATAAGTACAGTCTAAATGCATAAATACCACATCTAAATGTCACTCTATGAAGCTTCTGTGCAGTGCTCAGATGACTTTTGTTGACATGATTTCATGGATAACAATAGCCAGTCATTTATTCACATTAGTGAAGTATTCAGAGAAAAATCTTGCCTGTTTTCATTTACATCTTTTTATTCATGATTTTTTTTTATTCATTTTGTAGATTTGAATTTTAAGATAACAGAATACTGCATGGTATCGTGATACTACTTGGTATCGTGATACTTCAGCTGGTATAGTATCGTAAGTCATTTTTATGGTATCGTGACAACCCTAGTACAGATACATACGAGTGAGTATTAATTAAGATATTAGCCTAATATTTCACCTACCTGACTGGATATGATAAGAACAAACATGAATGTTGTCAAGATTCTTGCCCTGGAAATCCTGGTTCAGTTTGGCCATCCACAAACGCCTTTTGTTCCTCAGACAGTTCTTAGGATAAGCATGCTTTTCCTCAGCTAAAGAAGAATGTATTTTTGGTTATTAGTTATAATTATTTGTTGTATTTGTCATTTATAATTTTAGACAATTTTAATTCAATACTTTTGTATTTCATAACTGACGAAAACACACCATAAGAAAAAATTATACCAAGTGTGGCAACTAGCTCGAGTCTATCTCTCTCTCTTTCTCTGTCTGACTTTAAAGAAAGCCAAAAATCTTGGACTGACATCGACAATAAACCTTTAATTGTTTTTAAACTTTAACATAAATGTAAAATTGACGAGGCTTTCACATATTGCCCAACGTCTCTCAAATCTGCCTCATAACAGTTTGGTGTCTTCTGACGTCATATTCCAGCGACAAATTCTTACACAAGGAAAAAGCCGGTTGAGTTCCGACTTCCCGACGGTCACCCTCACCTCGTCCTCGTCGGTTACCACTTTTTTAGCAAAATGTATTACAAATTTAGTGGATTTACACAAAGACTGACGGGAGCCGTGTCATCCTCCGCCTACAACCCGCAGGTATGTGCGCGATTCGGTTTCTATAACGTTAATTCGGTGACCTTGATCTGCCGCATGCTTCGTGTGTGCACCACAGAGGTGTTTTTAACAGTCGTAAGAAATATAAATACATTTCACTAGCACTATTTTCCCCTAAATGATTAAGCAGGTTGATTATTAGGCGATTAATAATCAAAAGCGGAGAGCTGACTGTCACCAAAATCGACTTAAAGTTGAGCTACATTTAATTTTAAAGATGTGCATGATTGTTCATAAGACCCTTGTTTAAACAGTTTATCACTATGTTTTAGCAGTTCTAAATTCAGCATTGGTTATACAATCCTAAACTGATTGCATAACAAGAAGTAATAGTTAGGAACAAGAGCCAACAGATCAGTGGTTCTCAACAAGGAATCCACAGACTATGTTTTCTAAACCTGGAAAAGTCATGTAAATGTATAAAATAATAAACTACTTTTATTCTTGTCAGAAATTGTGACATAAAATATTATTTAATATTTTTCTAAGCAATAGGGGCCCACAGACTCAAAACGGTTAAGAACCACTGTGATACATGGAGTTTTGAGTAAAAACATTATGCAGACATTATGTAGTTCTGAACAAAATCAATATCAAGTTAACTTGCTTGTTAACTTTCTTGTTAACTTTCTTAAGGGCTTGAGGCCACATATACCATCTGAATCCCCTAACGTCATCTTTGCCACTCCAACTAAACTGGCGTCTGAGTCGAATGCTGTGGTGGAGTATATGGGTGCCAACAAGGTGCCAGACCTCCAGAGGATATTTCAGGTGTATATATGATATATTACACTATGTATATAACTATTAATGAAAACTGTCACCATTTACTCATCCTCACATTTCAAACCTGTATGACGTACTTTCTTCTGTTGAACATAAGAGAAGATACTTTGAAGAATGCATGTTCCCATTGACTTCTATATTAAAAAACACAAGGGAAGTAGAGTAGAAGTAAGTTTTGGTTACCAACATTATATAGTCTCTTATGTTGCGCAGAAGTAAATCATACAGGTTTTGGAATGTAAACAATGACTGAATTGTCATTTTTGGCTGAACTGTCTCTTTAATAAACTGGAACATCCATTATCATTCTTCCCTTTCTTTTTTTTCTCCTCAACTTGTTTTCCATCCAGGCCTCTGATGAGATTCCTGTTCATCTGAAGCGAGGTGTTCCAGACAGACTCTTGTACAGGACCACCATGGCCCTGACAGTCGGGGGAGCTCTTTATTGTCTTGTAGCTCTTTATATTGCAGCACAGCCCAAAAACAAATGAACTATACCCAGCATATTTTCTTCAACTCACACCATCAGCATTGAAATAATTTATTATGAACATTAGAAATATGCTTCTCAGCATCAATCACCACAAACAGACACTCTGTCCTGAACAAAGCTTCCACTACGCAATGGCATTTTACTTGTGTGTCCTGTATCAAATCTGTCTTTACAAATGGGATGCTGTTAGTTGTGTTTATTACAACACTGGTTCTCAATCTTTGTAATTTCAAGGCGCTCACTAAAGTCAATATTTGATGCTTCCCCTATACATAATGTTAATGGTTGTCTTGTATTTCTGCTGAAATGACAACATAAACACATGCACAATTTTAAACCTCTTTATTTACAGAAGCTAGGGTGATAACTATTAATTTCAGGGATACAAAAAAAGTGTTAATTTAATTAAGCAATAAGGTACGAGAGGCCGTGCTGTATCATGAATAAATCACGGCTGAAGGACGTTGTTAGGCACGACGCGAAGCGGAGTGCCTGCAACCCCTTCAGCCGTGATTTATTCATGATGCACGGCCTCAAGTACCTTATTGCTTTTATAAAACGGTTACCACACAATAAAAATATTAAAATCAAAAATATATATTAATTTATATATATTAAGTTGCACGTTTTCATAAAGTAAAATCATTAACTGCCTTCCGCTGTAAAAAGTAGTCCCTAACTGCTGCAGCTGTGTTTACGTTGCTAAGGGTGGTTGCTAAGGGGGTTCAACGATACACAAAACCGTTGAGTGAAGCGGTCATAGCAGTGCCGTATCATGAATACGACACAGCTGCTGACCAATCAGAATTGAGGAATGGAACTAACCGTTTTATAATGAGACGTAATGTTCAAATAGGGGGCTTCACAAAACCAAAACAAATTTTTACTTGGTGTGAAGATCATATTTTAACTTTAAAGAACCTTTAATGTGATGGAAAGGTTCTGTGGATGTTCAAGTTTCTTCACAGAACCATCAATGCCAGTTAAGAACCCTTGTTTTTAAGAATGTAATAAATATGATGCAAATTAAAAAGATCTTAATTTTTCAAAATCATAATTTTGCATTGAAATTGTTAAATTATAACAATTTAGTTAACATTTTTTTAAAACATTTTGGACTTTACTGAGACCCCATCATTGAGAACCACTGTATGATCCAAGACCTATAGTCCTGATGGCCAGTAAACCCTTCGTTATCAGCCCTATTTATACCTCATTAGCACAGGATGGTTTTAAACAGATGTGTGATGGCTGGCGGATTGTGATAATCAAATGATCGTGTTCTGGTATCGATTGACAAATGTTGTGACGTTGAGAAGAGAATAAGAAAGGAAAATGGAGTGAGATTTCACAGTGTTGATAGGTGTGTTACACACTTGGGCATGTTAAGTGTGCCTCTGGGAAGCCAGATTATGAGAAATCTATAGGAAGGTCTTTAACACTTGTAGAAGATGTGTAGAGTATTCCAGAAATGTGGAACTGTATTGGATGAGGTGAATGCATTTAATGCCATGTGTGCTTGCGCCACTGAATGCAATATTACTATATTTAAGGTCATTCTACAGTTTTGGGTATATTTAATCCACTTACGGACTCGAAATACTGCTGTGCTTCCTATGCACCACTTTTCCAAGCGATGTATGTGTAAAGTGAAGCAAAAACAGTTTTTTTGTGTGAAATAGACATTTATTTCATTCTTGTTTTGGCCCTTGAAGATGTACATATTTAATAAAAAAAAATTGTGACCTTTTGACATCCATGCTTTTTACAGTCTGACATTCATTATTTTTTACTCACCCTTATTTAAACTGATTTGGAGGAATTTAGCTTTACATCACTTGCTCACCAATGGATCCTCTGAAGGGAATTGTTGGTGACAGAATGAGAGTCCAAACAGCTGATACAAGCATTAACATAATTCACACAACTCAACTGCATCAATTAACATCTTGTTAAGTGGAAGCCTAAGTGTCTGTAGGATACAAATCCAAGATATTTTTAGTCCAAAACCAAAAACCAACTCCATAATGGATAAGTCCATTCCCTCTTGAGTTTTTAAAAATCCAATAAATGTTTGTTTAGAACTGTTCTGGACCACTTTTTGCTTCTAGACTGTGCCTGATCTGTGTATATTTCTCTCCTGATTCAGACTAGATGACTTTTTTAATGGAGTAAGTAAAATTATGGATAGACTGATATAATTTAGCTGGAAGCAAGGGTTTGAAATGAAAATTGTCTGGATGGATTTGTTTATTACAAACACAAAGCTTTTCACATCACAAGACGTCTCAAGTTACGAAAATATTCACATACTAGAATCCTTTGGTAAGATCACATAACATTAGAACTAGGGCTATGATTCCTCGATTCAATTCAAGTACTCCATTTATTTAGTCCTCAATCACATTTTACCTGGCAAAATATTGGAAATGCCACTTTCCACGAGAATGCATGAAATGCATTATTAGACCGTTTTTCAAGGCTGCATGATATATTAAACCCATTTAAATCATATTAAAGCATAAATCTATTGTGAATTCACAAATGGTATGATTCAATTAAATATTTGCCATGCAGGTTTATTATATGAGCTTAATTATTTGCACAAGTGTATGTTACATGTGCCTCAGAGCGGCTCCTTTCACAGTAAAAGCTGCTCCATATGAACTGTTATCATTTGTGACCCTGGACCACAAAACCAGTCTTAAGTCACTGGGGTATATTTGTAGCAATAGCCAAAAATACATGGTATGGGTCAAAATTATTGATTTTTCTTTTATGCCAAAAATCATTAAGAAATTAAGTAAAGATCATGTTCCATGAAGATTTTTTGTAAAATTCCTACTATAAATATATCAAAATGTAATTTTTGATTAGTAATATGCATTGTTAAGATCTTAATTTGGACAACTTTAAAGGTGATTTTCTCAGTATTTTGATTTTTTTGCACCCTCAGATTCCAGATTTTCAAATAGATGTATCTCGGCCAAATATTGTCATATCCTAACAACCCATACATCAATAGAAAGCTTATTTATTGAGCTTTCATATGATGTATACATCTCAGTTTTGTAAAATTGAACCTTACGAATGGTTTTGTGGTCCAGGGTCACATTTAACATTGTGTGTGTGAAGCGTCTTAAACTTTTTTCTGCATATCGCTGGGGGTTTAATATATCATTCATCTGGGAATGCAACATCTGCCATTTCATCAGATTCGTAAGGTAAATTATTTATAAACATGCAAACATAGGTGAATGTAAGGTCTATTTTAATCTTTTTTTTTTTTTATTCTCTGGCACCGAAACTGAACATCCATTCAGAATTCTCACTCTCGCCGATGGCCCCGACAATTATTCAGCATGTTAAAATGGGAAAACTAATGCCGACGTGTGGAACACACCAAACAAACTAACCTGATAGATGCTAGCCGACGGTCTTAATAAATGGACTGGAGTCGTGTGGATTACTTGTGGATGATTGTGATGTTTTTATTAGCTGTTTGGACTCTCTTTCTGACAACACCCATTCAGTGCAAATAATCTATTGCTGAACAAGTAATGTAATGCTAAATTTGCTGAATTTGTAATGCTGAATCTGAGTGTTTTCACAACACATCAACAATCGGTCAAATTGGTGGCACTGAACGTAAACAGTGTCACTGAACCAAATGAAACTCGCATATTTTCCCTGCTGAAAAAATCAGCATATGCCGGTTAGGTATGTTTTGGTGCTGGGATGCTGGTTTTAGCTGCTTTATGCTGGTCGTTTGCTGGTCCTTTGCCAGCAACATGACCAGCATAAACCAGCAAAGGACCAGCATTAACCAGCTATAACCAGCATCCCAGCACCAAAACATACCTAACCAGCACATACTGTTTTTTTTAGCAGGGTTGCTGATTATTGCTGCTGAAAATGGTCGATTATTGTCCTGTTTTGGGCTGTACTAATCGGTCGGACCAGGAAATTTTTTTTTGAGTACTATAGACTGACAACAGTTACAACAAATCAAGGGAAATAGTGCAAAAAACTGAGGAATAAAAGGTATATGTGGTTGGCCAAACTGAACCAGGATTTCCAGGGCAAGAATCTTGACAGCATTCGTTTTATTCGTTTACAGGCAGGTAGGGGAAATATTATGCTAATATCTTCATTATTACTGCTCATACATATCTTTCCCACCTATTAACTTTAGTTTGTCAAAATATTGCACCCTTTCCTGTTTACTAAGTCCTTCTCTATGCGATTTAGCAGCTTCCACACATTTTGTTCAATGATTTAAAAAGCATAAACTAGCAGAAAATTGTATTCAGTAGAACATTATATGTGCAATTCATGTCAAGTATCTCTAATATGGCCACGCATCCAGGTAACTGACCAAACTGTGGTGTAAGTCCAAACCCTCTATTAAGAAACAAACTCATCTACATCTTGGATGACCTGAGAGTGAGAAAATTTTCTGCAAATTTTCATATTTGGGTGAACTATTCCTTTAAAGTTAAATTTATCCTTAGTTTCAAATCATCAGTCTGTATAATTTGTACAGTATATAAGACCCTCTTGAAAGCTCTATGAATTTCCTTCTCAGGCTGTTCACATGGTAACCAGGCTATAGGAGACACCGTACACAAAAGCATTTCCAGAAAATCCCTTTTGAATCTGTCTCCAAAGCACCGTGGAACTGCAAAGAAAGGATTTCTATTGTTGCTAGATGCTATTTTTCCACATTTCTTTCTAGTCAGAGGTAATAACACAACATGAGGCTGACAGACTGTCTAACTGCACACTGGCGCTTGATAGACTGTCAGAGCACAAAGCAAAGTGAAACAATCTATGACAATGAGAGGCTGTGATTCACCCGGCATCATCGGCAGCCACTCTGCTTACTAGGGCTACTGAAGACTCTGCCAACTAAAACGATCGGCCACACGGAGCATTTTAAAGAGGTCAGTAATCTCTTTGCCAAGTGTGGCTGTTCTAGTAATAGCCTTGTGGTTAAGACTCTTTTTTTTCTCCAAGACAATCAATATTAATCTTTTGTTCTCTGGACCTGTGACGTGAACTGAACGTAGTCATGGCAACCTCAAGACTCTTTCCAGGGGTGCACATATTTCCTTGGATGTGGTTAATTCTGTTTACATTATTCATCTCTCCATGACGTGCATTTCATATCTAAATGAATACACAACCCGCTTTTATCTGAATGTAAACATGACCGCCGGCGTATGTTGAGAGCAGTGATTGATTTGTGCTCATTACCTGTAATGGAGCCACAGGAAACATACTGCTCTTCTTTAATTCACTTGCTTCCCCTTCTCTTGATCTCTCTCGTTTGCCTAATTAAGCCTGAATGGATGAATGAAGAATGAATTCTCTCCTTCACAGTATTTGTTTTGCATCTGAATTTTAAAATTCTGATTTTTTTTTTTTTGGTTAAATTATGTAAAATGAGCCAGGCATTTAAAACAGTGTTCCAGGTGGTCACATGTTATTAATATGTACATTTTATGTTCTGGCCAGGTTGATTTGACTGCTGGATTGGATCCAGTAGGCAGTAATTTAGCTAGTTAGTAAGTTAGCTGATAGTTAAGCTAGTTTTATAGTAAACCAATCATCATGAAATAAAATTTACCTCAGTGAGAGACTCATGGTCTAAATACACTTGACCTGTTGGCTTCAAACAAACACTGCTGGATTTAACTGGTCAAAGATGAAATTAACACAGCTAACAGGGATTGTTTTCAATACTCTGGCTAACGTTATAGTTATAAACAAATGGTCTTTCAGTAAGCTAACATTAACAGAACATTCATTCAGAGTTATCCGGTCTGTTATTTATAGATGTTTATGTGATGATTTTTCCCCTACATTTTTTAATGTAATTACATGTTCTAGAACATTCAGAGAACATTTAAAAGTAAAAATCGAATGAAGTTTGCAAAATGATCAAATGAAATGTTCCCTAAAGGGACAGTCCACCTAAAAATGAAAATTACCCCATGACTTACTCACCCTCAAACCATCCTATGTGTATATGTCTTTATTCTTTCAGACGAATACAGTTAGAGTTATATTTAAAAATATCCTGGCTGTTCCAAGCTTTATAATGGCGGTTGAAATTTTGAAGCCCAAAAAAGTGCATCCATCCACCATAAAAAGTGCTCCACACATCTCCGATGGGTTAATAAAGGCTTCTTGAAGCAATGCTATGCGTTTGTGTAAGAAAAATATCCATATTTACAAACTTTGTAAACTGTAAATAAATAGCTTCAGCTATAACTCATACTTGTGTTCACAAGAGAGTGGCCTTCCAGTGGACAATGTAGGACGGAGAAGTAGCTTAAGCTCCAATGAAAATATAGTCTTACGAGAACCAAGTTTTGTTTACAGCAAAGGAAAACCAGTCTCCTCTTGGCTTATATCGAAATCTTCTGACATTTTTCTTTACAAATCCTGAACGAGGGTATAGCAGTTAGAGATCATGGTTTATAAAGTTGTGAATTTGGATTTTCGTTTCTTAAAAAATTGCTTCAGAAGGTATTATTAATCCGCCGGATGGATGGATGCATTTTTTGGGGTTTCAAAATCTTAATCCCCATTCACTGCCATTATAAAGCTCGGAAGAGCCAGGACATTTTGTAATGTAACTCTGACTGTATTCATCTGAAAGAAGAAAGTCATACACACCTAGAATGGCTTAAGGGTGAGTAAATCATGGAGCAATTTTCATTTTTGGGTGAACTATCCCTTTAACATTTGCCTACCTGTATAAAAACTTACATGTGAGAACTTTTTTGCAAGATGCGAAATACGTACCAATAAGTACATTTCACTGCAGTTTCCAACATAAATTAATACTAGAGGCGGTTAAACAGTGAGCACTTGTAATCGTTTTCATAAACAGGTATGATTACAGCTCCTTATGTTTCATTTTCCGGACGTAACAATCTTGCTCGGTAGCTCAGCCGGCACGGAACTGGACTTAGGATGTGTAATCTTTGGGTACGAATCCCGTGAAAACATGATTCACTATGAAAGAGCTGAAAGATGAGAGATCGAAAAACAAGCTAAAACGGAATGCTTGTGATTGAATTTTTACGTCACATTCACTTTTGGTTATAGACGTTTTTCCTGAACACGGAAGTAAGTCCGACTCTTAACTGAAAGAATGCTTTGCATTTCCAGTCTGCATTGTTTCTAGTCAAATTAGGGTATATTCCGAGCTAATAAACTTATGTTAAAGCTATTAAAATGTTTTTAAAAATCACATGGCTCCATAGCGCCATCACTTGGCAATGTCGCAATGACCGTCGTTTGTCAGTGCCTCACTTTAATGAGTGTGTAGATGACACGAAGCAGCGGACGTTAGCTACATTAAAAACAGATGGACGCTATTTGAATGGGTTCCTATGGAAACCGGAACAGAAAAGCATTCAATCTGACGTTAGAATTCGTAATGGCGGCGCTCATCGTTTACTCAGGAAAAAGGTCTATACTTAGGGTAGGTTTAGGTGTAGTGCAGATGGTACATAATTTTACAATGTCACAGAGAATCAGAGTTATAGTGCCACACAACGGACATTTCAAGTCAGAACTGTGGTGACACGTACAAAACCAACATCACATAAAACATATACGTATGTTCATCTGTTCCAAGGGAAAAAACAAACACTCTTTTAGCGCCACTTAGTTACCATTTCACATTGAATATGTCATGAAACGCACATGCCGCTACATACTTCGCATCTTGCGAAAAAGTTCCCACAGGTACGTTTCCGTCATTTTTAAAACATACAAAAAACTGAATGTTTTGAATGTTCAGAGAACATAACTTTTTCATAACTCAATGGCCGTTCTTAGAACAAATTTGTTAACTGAGAAGTCATTCTTAATGACTCCTTCATAAACAAAGTCGATTGGGGAAATTCAACAAGCGTAAAGCAGACATCATGGGGTGCGCAGTGGTGGCCATGTGTTTATTTGGGGGCAGTGTGTGTGTGACTGGTGTAAGACCTCAGTCTGTGGAGCTGAGAGTGACAGAGAGCTAGCGAGCAGTTGCTAATCTCCATCTGTAGCCCTGCTGCTCACTTGGCTATAAGCAAAGCTCTCTCTCTTCTCAGGGAATTGTGTGTAGGTTATCTTTTACATGTGTCATTGGAGTTCACAGGGTTCAGGAGGTTTTCTTAATAGCCCTGATACATTATTGACTCCTTGGCTACATCTAACTTTCATTAAAGACATATACAGAGCTGCTCAGTCAAGTAAATACATTGCATTGATGTAATGAAGAAAAGAACAAAGGGATTAACAGACAAACTGATTCTTGACAATTACAGACCTTTTTAGAGGAACGCATTGAAGGAGTTTAATGTTTAATTAGTCTTGGCTTCCTCTATTCTTTTGTCTTATCAGTTTATCTGTTTTATTTTCCTCAGCTTTTCACACACACACACACACACACACACACACACACACACACACACACACACACACACACACACACACATATACAGTCAAGCCCGAAATTATTCATACCCCTGGCAAGTTCTGACTTAAATTTACTTTTATTCAACCAGCAATTTTTTTAACCGGAAATGACAAAGGCTTCTTCCAAAAGATAATAAGACGAAATACAAGAAGCATCATTGTGGAAAAAAAAAATATATATATTTCTCAGCTTTTATTTACATTTGAACAAAAAGTGGTATGTCCAAAATTATTCATACCCTTTGCAAAATGTCACAGTCTATGGGGAAATCCAAAGTTCTATGCCATTCCAAATAGTCCAAGCTCTTTTTAAGCATCCTAATTACCCTGATTCATTGGGAACAGCTGTTTTAATCAACTCAACAGGTAAAAAACAGAAGCTCTCTGCTGTTGGTTTGTGGACAGTCATGGCTAAGACAAAGGAGCTCACTGAGGACCTACGGCTGCACATTGTGGCTGCTCACAAGTCAGGAAAGGACTATAAGACCATATCTAAATGTTTTGAAGTTCCAGTGGCTACAGTACAAAGTATTATTAAAAAATACAAGACGTTCCACACTGTGAAAAATCTCAGAGGACGTGGTTGGAAGCCAAAAGTGACACCTGTGCTGGCCAGGAGGACAGTGAGAGAGGTAAAAAAGAATCCAAGGATCACCACCAAGGCCATCCTAATGAATCTGGGCTCTGCTGGTGGCAACATCTCAAGGCAGACAGTCCAACGGACACTGCACACCACTAGGTTCCACCACTAGGTCTGTTTTATGGTCAGATGAAAGAAAAATTAAATTGTTTGGCCACAATGATATAGTCTTCATTTGGCGTAAAAAAGGAGAAGCCTTCAACCCTAAGAACACCATCCACACTGTCAAACATGGTGGTGGGAACCTAATGTTTTGGGGGTGTTTTTTAGCCGGTGAACCAGGGAACCTAATCACAGTAAACGGCACCATGAAAAAGGAGCAATACATCAAAATTCTCAACAACAACATCAGGCAGTCTGCAGAGAAACTTGGCCTTGGGCACCAGTGGACATTTCAGCACGACAATGACCTAAAACACACAGCAAAAGTGGTGAAGAAATGGTTAGCAGACAAAAACATTAACGTTTTGCAGTGGCCCAGCCAGAGTCCTGACTTAAATCCAATTGAGAATCTGTGGAGGGAGCTAAAGATCAGGGTGATGGCAAGGAGACCCTCCAACCTGAAAGAGTTGGAGCTCATCGTTAAGGATGAATGGGCAAAAATACCAGTGGAGACATGCAAAAAGCTGGTCAGCAATTATAGGAAGTGTTTGATTGCTGTAATAGCCAATAGAGGCTTTTCTATTGATTATTGAGAAGAGTATGAATAATTTTGGACATGCCACTTTTTGTTGTAAACGTAAGTAAACGTAATCTTTTGGGAGAAGCCTGTGTCATATCCGTCTAAAAAAAAAAAAACTTGCTGGTTGAATAAAAGTAACTTTAAGTCAGAATTTGCCAGGGGTATAAATAATTTCGGCCTTGACTGTATGTATATATATATATATATGGTACTCATGTGAACGTGTGTCGACTGACACGGAAGAGAAGAAATTGTTGAATAATGTCACATGGACTATTTTAGTGATGTTCTTACTACCTTTCTGGGGCTTGAATGTATCAGTTGTGCTGCTGTCTATGCAGGGTCAGAAAGCTCTTGGATTTGATCAATATTATCTTAATTTGTCTTCTGAAGATGAACGTCAGTCTTACAGGTTTGAAACGACATAAGGATGAGTGAGTAATGACACAATTTTCATTTTTGGGTGAACTCTCTCTTTAAAGAATATTGATTATTTTCATGTTCTGTCTTCCATTCACACCATCACAGTTCCTGAAAATGTGAAGAACAATTGAAAAACCTTGACTACTAGAATCCATTAACTCATCCTGACAGTGTTCTCGGAGGAAAGGGAGGATGGGGCGGCAGTCTACAGCATTTGTGCTGGCTTTGAGCCACACCAACTGTTCATAGGACAGACACCCACAACCATACAACAAGCCAAAGCCTGAAGAGTCTGCTGAAGAGACAATTGTACAGTCAAAATCGTACAATACACGTCAGGCATAAGACAACAGTGGCAAAACAAACCTTTACAGGAACAGTAATCTTATGCCATAATCCTCTGAAATATCACACAGCTGCACATTTTAGAGATGCTTACTCTCATATAGAGAGAAATCAATGGGACTTTGAGCAGACAGTAAACTTTACCTGTGCTAACACCATGGATAAAAGTCAAGGGTCAATGGTAACTTTTAGCTAGGGAAGAACTTGTCATGTGGTAACACATAACAATATGGATGCAAAGTATATTGACTTGCCTTAAACAGGACAAGCGAAAAGCATTACCGACCCCGGCCAAAGCCTTCCTTTAATGGGATTTGCAGCTAATGTTGATGTTGTTGGATTTTGTGAGCACAGTGTCATCTAGAACATCTCTATTTTCCTTGTGGTCACTGCACAAGATAGCAACTGAAATATGGTTTGAAGAGATAACCTGCTGCAAATGTGAATTTACTGGAAAACAGAGCTGAGAGAAGCACTGAGCAATTACACTGTGATGAAACATATTCGTGATGTTCTATTCAGCTGCCGCTCTGACCTTTCCTTGTCTGCTTACATTTTTTCACTGTTATTATGCTTTTGCGCTATCTCTCTCATTCTCTGTAAGTCAATACAGCTTTATTGGAATGACTGTAAATGCCTGAAATATTGCCAAAGCTTTGGAGTGATTACAGGTGCAATAAATAGAACAAAATATGATTTGATTTTTTTTTCATCCTGTTTCAATATGATGAAGTTGTTGGACAACATTTTAAAAGTATGTGTTGTGTTTGTCTTTAATTATTTTTTATAGATTTAACAAAAATGCACACCACTTTTTCAATCTCACCAGTCCTACAGCGCATACAGATCCTTATTTAGTTCTGAATTTTTATTTGCGACTTATTTAGCGGTTATTTTTATCCTACTTTTTATCCTACTTTAAATATTAAATTTAAATATTACTTTAAATAGAAAATTTAAATTTACTTTATAGTTTCTTTTTATCTCATAATATACTTTTGTTTGTATCTCGCAATTGTGACTTTTTTCTCAGAATTCTGTGATATAAACTCGCAATTGCGAGTTATAAAGCCAGAATTGCATGATATAAGCCTGCAGTTGAGTTTGAATCTGTCAGGAAAAGCAGACAAGGTTAACTAGAGGACAATACTATTGATTTTCTAAATGTAGTATGTTTTTTTTACATCTCTGTCAGCAATGTGTATTTGTAAGAACAGCAAATAATAGCTATTGAAATAAGCCTTTCCATCATTCCCAGAGAAAAAAAAATTA
>NC_133382.1:23353285-23472657 GCF_049309525.1 Garra rufa | reverse complement strand
AATATGGATGCAAAGTATATTGACTTGCCTTAAACAGGACAAGCGAAAAGCATTACCGACCCCGGCCAAAGCCTTCCTTTAATGGGATTTGCAGCTAATGTTGATGTTGTTGGATTTTGTGAGCACAGTGTCATCTAGAACATCTCTATTTTCCTTGTGGTCACTGCACAAGATAGCAACTGAAATATGGTTTGAAGAGATAACCTGCTGCAAATGTGAATTTACTGGAAAACAGAGCTGAGAGAAGCACTGAGCAATTACACTGTGATGAAACATATTCGTGATGTTCTATTCAGCTGCCGCTCTGACCTTTCCTTGTCTGCTTACATTTTTTCACT
Source organism: Garra rufa (assembly GCF_049309525.1). NCBI lineage: Eukaryota > Metazoa > Chordata > Actinopteri > Cypriniformes > Cyprinidae > Garra > Garra rufa. The sequence continues at coordinate 23,472,319 of NC_133382.1, read as the reverse complement.
GTTATTATGCTTTTGCGCTATCTCTCTCATTCTCTGTAAGTCAATACAGCTTTATTGGAATGACTGTAAATGCCTGAAATATTGCCAAAGCTTTGGAGTGATTACAGGTGCAATAAATAGAACAAAATATGATTTGATTTTTTTTTCATCCTGTTTCAATATGATGAAGTTGTTGGACAACATTTTAAAAGTATGTGTTGTGTTTGTCTTTAATTATTTTTTATAGATTTAACAAAAATGCACACCACTTTTTCAATCTCACCAGTCCTACAGCGCATACAGATCCTTATTTAGTTCTGAATTTTTATTTGCGACTTATTTAGCGGTTATTTTTATCCTACTTTTTATCCTACTTTAAATATTAAATTTAATTAAAGCTGCAAGCAGCGATGGTAGGGCCCTCGCACTCGGGCTCACCGCCGATCGGTGGCGAATGGTGGGCACTATGCTATTAACACAGAAAATGTAGGAGGAATATGTCAAAGTCATTGATATGTGCCAATCTTCCTTCTGCCAGCTGGTGGCGCTATGCCTATAACTGAATATTGGCATGCAGATGTGTTCAGGCCAGTGCTTTTATCAAACATATGAAGTTTGGTGAAGCTTGAACATGGCATGCTTGAGTGTAAGTCATGACATATCCTGCTGCCAACAGGTGGCGCTATTACAAAATATTGGCTTTTAGATGTCTTCAGGCCAGGACTATTGGCAAACATGTCAAGTTTGGTGCAAATTGTACATTGCATGCTTAAGTTAGTGTAAAACAAGTAATTTGCTGTTGCCAGCTGGTGGCGCTATGACTATAACTAAATATTGGCATGTTAATGTATTCAGGCCAAGACTCTTATCAAACATATTAGGTTTGGGGCTGATTGGACATTGCATGCCTGAGTTACAGTAACTTCCTGTTTCATTGCATTAAGAGTATGCTTTAGCACTTAGCTAAATGTTGCTAACATGTTTCTAGCATGTTGCTACCCTATTTAACACTTGTTGATATTTTTAAAATGTTGCTGGGCATCCACAACAGTATTAAACATGTGACTTCCTGTTGCCAGCAGGTGGCACTATGACTATAACTGAATATGGGCATGGGCTTGTGTTCAGACCAGGACTCTTATCAAACATATTAAGCTTGGGTCAGATTGGACATTGTATGCATGAGTTACACTTATTTTTCTTTGTATTAATATCATGCTTTAGCTCTCAGCTAAGTGTTGCTAGCATGTTTTAACATGATTCTAGCATGATGCTAGCCTATTTAAAACTTGCTGACGCTTTTTATTATGTTGCTAGGAGTCCGTAACACCATTAAACGTCACTTCCTGTTGTCAGCAGGTGGCGCTGTGACTATAACTGAATATGGGTATGTATATATCTTCAGGCCAGGACTCTTATCAAACGTGAAGTTTGGGGCTGATTGGACATTGCATGTCTGAGTTACAGTAACTTCCTGTTTTATGTCTTTAACAACATGCTTTAGCACTAAGTAAGTGTTGCTAGCATGTTTGAGTACGTTTTAAACTAGTTTAGCACTCAATGGCTTTTTTAGTGTGTTGCTAATAGTGTGTCACAGTGTTAAACATGTCACTTCCTGTTGACAGTAGGTGGCGCTATAACTATAACTGAATATTGGCATGTAGATATCTTCAGGCCAGGACTGTTATCAAACATGTGAAGTTTGGGGCTGATTGGACATTGCATGCCTGAGTTACAGTAACTTCCTGTTTCATTGCATTAAGAGTATGCTTTAGCACTTAGCTAAATGTTGCTAACATGTTATAGCATGTTTCTAGCATATTGCTACCCTGTTTAACAGTTGTTGATTTTTTTTTAAATGTTGCTAGGCATCCACAACAGTATTAAACATGTGGCTTCCTGTTACCAGCTGGTGGCGCAATGACTATAACTGAATATGGGCATGGGCGTGTGTTTAGGCCAGGATTCTTATCAAACATGTTAAGTTTGGGGCTGATTGGACATTGTATGCCTGAGTTAGAGTAACTTCCTGTTTCATTGTATTATTGGCATGCTTTAGCATATTAGCTAAGTGTTGCTAGCATGCTTTATTATTTTTGTAGCATGTTGAATATTAAGTTTGGGTCAGATTCAACATTATATACATGAGTTACAGCAATTTCCTTTTGTATTTGTATTAATAGCATGCTTTAGCTCTTAGCTAAGTGTTGCTAGCATGTTTTAGCATGTTTGTAGCATGTTGCTAGCCTATTTAAGACTTGTTAACGCTTTTCAATATGTTTCTAGGAGTCCGTAACAGTGTTAAACATGTCATTTCCTGTTGTCAGCAGGTGGCGCTATGACTATAACTGAATATGGGCACTGACGTGTGTTCAGGACCGGACTGTCATCAAACATGTGAAGTTTGAGGCAGATCGGACATCGTATGCCTGAGTTATAGCAACTTCCTTTTTCATGGCGAAACATCAAAGTTTGTCAGGCCGCCACGGACACGCCCATCGACGAAAACTCTAAAGCTTCGCAATTTAACATCGCAAAGGCCTTATGATGACACTCAGCAAATTTGAAGATGATCGGATAAAAACTGTAGGAGGAGTTCGTTAAAGTACGAGGCCTGAAAATGGCAAAAACTGCACAAAAATCGTACAGGAAATTCAATATAACGGACTTCCTGTTGGGTTTCGGATGTTGCACCAGGAGACTTTTTTGTAGGTATTGGTGTGTTACATATGTGTACCGAGTTTCGTACATGTACGTGAAACGTAGCTCGAGGCGCACTCCGTTGAAATTTAATAGGTGGCGCTATCAAGCCATTTTGCCACACCCACTTTTGAAAACCATATCAGATGTAAATTTTCGCCAGGTCTGATGCGTGTGCAAAGTTTCGTGAGTTTTCGGGCATGTTTAGGCCCTCAAAAAGACTTTTCATTTTGGAGAAGAAGAAGAAGAATAATAATTAAAGCTGCAAGCAGCGTTGACCGGGCCCTCGCCGTCTGGCAGTCGCCATCACGATAGCATCAGGAAAACGGTGCCCAGTTGGCACATGCATTCACAATAACCCTTTGGACTAACCCTAACTGCCTCTCCTCCTGTCTGACTCTTTCTCTTACCACCCATCCCACCTCCTTACACTCAGCCACTTACCACACAAACACACACATAGAGTGCAGAGCAGAGTGAGATCAGATTTGTTTTTTAATTTTCTTTCATTCGTGGAGTTTTGCATAATTATGAAATAAACTGTGTTTAATCATAATGAATAGTTATTTGTATGAAAAAAGTTTCAAAGAGTTAGGATGCTGCACTTTAAATATATAATAAATCATTGAAAATTGAAAATGGAAAATGAAATTCTAGGCACGCTATCTGCCTCAAAAACACAGGAAACAAATATTAGAATGTATTTTGTATTTTTATTTATTTGCCATGGCAACAGCATTTGATGCATCAGGGACGCCTTTACAGACTCTCATCGGCCGTGTTTTTACATCATTCTGATGAAGTTTGAAGAAAATCGAGTACAAATATATTGTTCGTTGTTCGTTCGTGTGTTAGTTCATTAACCAATGTTAACAAAAGAGACCCTATTTTAAATAGTTACCATGTTTTATGATCTACATCCATTTTTAAATACTATTTTAATGATCTATAAGCATCTGTGAAATAATAATAAACAAATATATTAAAAATAAATACATATTAACTTAGTTGATGTATTTGTTTCTCATTCTAATTAAGTGAACTGAGCAGTATAGTGTCATACTTATAAGATTTTTTATTCTATCAGTGAGATTGTATATATGTATATAAATCATATAATTTTTCCTTAAAAGATTAAAAAAAGATTTTAATGCTCTTTAAGCACCTATACAAAATATACATGTAAAAGTACACTGACAGTACAGTCTATATCAACTGATTCTATGGATTATTTTCATTCTTATACACTGAGAATGAGCTAAATAGCATTAGAGGTCAAACGATTCCTTATCTTATGAGGACCTCTAGTGTTCATCCCTGGTATTAGAGCTTTAATCTGACAAATTTATGTGACACTTTTAATGTTTTTGGGGCCTCTGAGCATGATAACATTTTGAAACTACACGTATTTCCTAAGAATTTCCTGTTCTTTATATGTAAAAAGTTTTGATGAGTTAGAATAATGCAATTTAAAGATATATGAAAATAACTCTTCATCTTTTTTATTGTTACTTTCATAAATCACCACATCAACACCGTTCAAGATGTCCCAAAGCCGTTCACAATTTAACATCTTCAGTATCTTGGCATCATGTTGACAAAGTTTGGTGTGAACTGTCTGATTCTGCTATGAGTGATATGAATTTATTCACAGCTATATTTAAAAACACAGGAAACAAATGTTAAAGTTTGACATGTTGCCATGGCAACAGCATTTGATGTATCAAGGACCCCTTCACAGATTCTCATCGGCCGTGTTTAGATATTATTCTGATGAAGTTTGAAGCAAATTGAGTAAAATTAAGAGGTTGATTTAAAAGCGTTTTGCAAGCAACACACTTCCTGCTGCCAGTTGGTGGCGCTATAACTTTGACTCATAATAGTCACATCTCTGTGATCGGTATCATACGACGAACAAACTGCTTAAGTTTGGTCAAAATCAGATAAAGTGTGTCAAAATTATTAGACATTTCCTGTTTCTCATTTCTCGCCATAATTTGTCGCCCTGCCACGGCCAAACCGTTCGAGATACCAAAAATCCCCTGGCAATTTTGCATTCCCAATATCTTGAGATCATGCTGACCGAGTTTGGTGGCCATCGGTGGAAAGGTCTAGGAGGAGTGTTTCAAATTCCACAGCTTGATTTTTCCAAAAATCCATATTCAAATAAAAATAGCTGACTTCCTGTTGGTCGTAGCTAATGGGTGTAAATTAGAAAGTTGTCCGGCTTGATGAGTCCAATATATGTACCGAGTTTGGTGACTGTAGGACAAAGTAACCCCCCAACTTTTGTCAAAAGGTGGCGCTATGGAGCACCTGCTCCACGCCCATTTATGGGCTTTTATCAGTGTTTAACTGTCATTAATACAGATGTGTGTGTTGAGTTTCATGAAATTCTAAGCATTTTAAGTGGCTAAAAAACACAAAAAACTAAAGTTAAAGTTTGACACGTTGCCATGGCAACATGATAAAAGTTATGGATAACGCCCTTCACAGATTCTTATCGGTCGTGTTTTGACATTATTGGGATGAAGTTTGAAGCAAATTGAGTAAAATTAAGAGGCTGAGATTAAAGCGTTTCAAAAACGTCACGCTTTCTGCTGCCAGTTGGTGGCGCTATAACTTTGACTCATAATAGTCCCATCTCTGTGATCGGCATCAGACGATGAACAAACTGCTGAAGTTTGGTCAAAATCAGACAAAGTATGTCAAAGTTATTAGGCACTTCCTGTTTCTCATTTCTCGCCATAAATTTGTCGCCCCGTCACGGTCAAACCGTTTGAGATATCAAAAATCCCCTGGCAATTTTGCGTCCCCAATGTCTTGAGATCATGCTGACCGAGTTTGGTGGCCATCGGTGGAAAGGCCTAGTAGGAGTATTTCAAATTCCATTGCATGCACTTTTTAGACATCCCTGAATAGCCGACTTCCTGTTTGGCGAAGCACGGACTATGAGTGTGAAATTTGTTCGGCCCGATGAGGTCTATATGTGTATGAATTTTGGTGACTGTAGGTCAACCGTTGTGCGCTCCAGAACCCTTCAAAAGTCGCAATTTTTAACGCTGTGCCATGCCCCCCCCAGGTGACCCCCCCATGTCAAAGTCTGTCCGGCCCTGATGGCCGCAGGTTCCAATGTGTGTGCAAAGTTTCAAGAGTTTTCGTGTATGTTAAGGCCCCCGAAATCCCCCAAAACATTGAAAAAAAAATAATAATAATAATAATAATCCTTAGAAAAACAATAGGGCCTTCGCCCTTTTGGGCTCGGGCCCTAATTAAAGCTGCGAGCAGCGATGAACGGGCCCTCGCACCCGGGCTCACCGCCGACCGGTGGCTTCAGGAAAACAGCAAACGGTGGGCAGTATGCTTTTAATACAGTAAATGTAGGAGAAATATGTCAAAGTCACTTAAATGTGCCAAACTTGCCGCTGCCAGCTGGTGGCGCTATGCCTGTAACTGATTATTGGCATTTAGATGTGTTCAGGCCAGCACTATTATCAAACATATGAAGTTTGGTGCAGATTGACCTTGGTATGTTTGAGTTAGTGAAATATATGAGATATCCTGCTGCCAACAGGTGGCGCTATGATATTATCTGAATATTGGTCTTTAGGTGTCTTCAGGCCAGGACTCTTACCAAACCTGTGAATTTTGTGGCAGATCAGACATTTTCAGGCTAAGTTATAACCACTTCTATGTCTATGCAGAAACATCAAACTTTGTCAGGCCACCACGGACATGCCCTTTAATGAAAACTCAAGATCTTCAAAATTTAACATCTCTAAGGCTTCAAGATCAGACTGACCAAATATAATGTTGATTTAACTACATGCAATCAATGCAAGGACTTCAGATAAATGCCAACTGTGAACCAGTATGCTACAAATGATGATAAGAACATGATTCATGATGATAGCAAAATGTTATTATTGCTTGCTTTACGTCCACCACTTCTGCTTAAATGTCATTGTTACCTATCTGTACAATTTTTGTGTGGATATTGCTTTGCTGGTGACTCCTGTTATAAGACATCACTCTTAAGTGCTACATAACTAAGAATCAATAAGGAAGACGGTGCCCAGTTGGCACATGCATTCACAGTAACCCTCTGCTAGTTTGGATTTTAAGTTTACAGAATTGAAAGGGTTACACTTTAAAATCAACACACAGACACATACACACAAAATATAAAATGTTGCCATCCAGTTTCATTTGTTAAAATTAACTATATTAGTTAACATGACCAATAAATAAATAGCATTTATTAATGTTAATTAATATTTAGCTAAAAAAAGTATTCATATAAAGTTTATGTACTGTGAATTAACATGAACATGAACACAGTTCATGTGGGTGTACAGCAATACACAATAAAGTGCTCTATAAACGCTTCATTCTTTCAAAATATCTTTAAAAATCAGGTTGAGTATTTTAATGGGGTGATATATATATATATTTATAACTGATCTTAAAATTATGGTTTTCAGATGTTTTGAAGACATAACAGTAACGTTTGTTTTGTTGTCAAAGTTTGTCATAATTTTTTATTATTATTATTTTATATTCAATAAATAACACTATGTAAATATTGTCTATCAATGAAGATAAATTGATCATGCTAAAAAGTTGTATTTTTTTAAATCTTTTGCTATGTGACTGAATAGGACAAGTTCATGGTACAGTTAAGTAAAAAAAAAAAAAAAAAAAAAAAACAACTGCAAAATACGAACAATGAAAGACTAAGTGACCCTTTATATTTTCTCAAAATATCAGACTCAAAGATCAGACATATTTATGTAATTACAATACATATGTGCATTTTTTGTTCAAAGATGGTCTGTAGGATGGCTCTCTACTCTGTCACCCTCTCTGCCTCTCACCCCTCCCCCCTGCAATAATGAGCTTCTCTGTGCCTGACTGAACGCACACACATACTGTAGAGACATTCACCAGAGTGACAGCAGGTTTCTGAGTTATTTTTTTAATTTTCTTTAATTCATTGAAGCTTGTATAAAATTTATATTTCCAGCACTTGCTCAGAATGATTAGATCTCTGTGTGAAAAAAGTTTTAAAGAGTTTGGATGCTGCACTTTAAAGATATAAAAATATTTTTTACTATATCTTTAAAAAATCACCACGTCCACACCGTTCAAGATATCCAAAATCCGCACGCAATTTAACATCTTCAGAATATTCTCTTCATGTTAAAAAAGTTTGGTGTGAGCAGCTGGTTGTTCTTAGAAGTAGTGTGCATTTGTTTACAGCCTGATTTTTCCAAAAATCCACATTCAAATCAAAATAGCCGGCTTCCTGTTGGTCTCAGCTAATGAGTTTGATTTAGAAAGTTGTCCAAATTGATGAGATTAATATATGTACAGAGTTTGGTGACTGTAGGAAAAACTAACCCCCCAACTTTTGTCAAAAGATGGCGCTATAGAGTGCCTGCTCCACGCCCATTTATGACCTTTTGCCAGTGTCTAACTATCATAAATATTGATGTGTGTGTTGAGTTTCATGAAATTCTAAGCATGTTAACTGCCTCGAAAAGACAGGAATCTAATTTTAAAGTTTGACATGTTGCCATGGCAACAGCATTCGATTTATCATCGACCCCTTTACATATTCTTATCGGCCGTGTTTTGACATGATTTTGATGAAGTTTAAAGAAAATCGAGTAAAATTAAGTGGCTGATTTCAAAGCATTTTGAAAATGACACACTTCCTGCTCCCAGTTGGTGGCGCTATAACTTTTACTCATAATAGTCACATTTATGGAATCGGCATCATACAACGAACAAACTGGTGAAGTTTCATCAGAATCAGGCAATGTGTGCAACAGTTATTAGACACTTCCTGTTTCTCATTTCTCGCCATAACTTTGTCGCCTTGCCACGGCCAAACCGTTCGAGATATCAAAAATCTCCTCGCAATTTAGCGTCCCCAATGTCTTGAGATCATGCTGACCGAGTTTGGTGACAATCCCATGGAATTCCTGGGAGGAGTACGTTAAATTCCAGAGCATGCGCTTTTTAAACAGCCCTAAATATCTCACTTCCTGTCAGGTGGAGCCTATGACATAGAGTACAAAAGTTGTTTGGCTCAGTGAGATCTATATGTGTACCGAGTTTCATATCAATACATGCAAGTATGTGTGCGCAGTACATCAAGTTTTCAAACTGTGTTCCAGGGGGCGCTGTAGAGGCCCTGAACCACGCCCGGGTCCCAGCCTCTGTGGCGTCCTGATGGCCGCAGATTCCGACGTGTGTGCAAATTTTCAAGAGTTTTTGAGTATGTTAAGGCCCCCAAAAGTGCCCGGAAGGTGTAAAAAAAAAAAAAAAAAAAAAAAAATAAGAACCCTTAGAAGAACAATAGGGCCTTCGCCCTTTTGGGCTCGGGCCCTAATTAAAGCTGCAAGCAGCGATGAACGGGCCCTCGCACCCGGGCTCACCATCGACCGGTGGCTTTAGGAACACAGCAAATGGTGGGTAGTATGCTTTTAATACAGTAAAAATATGAGAAATATGTCAAAGTCACTTAAATGTGCCAAATTTCCTGCTGCCAGCTGGTGGCGCTATGCCTATAACTGATTATTGGCATGTAGATGTGTTCAGGCCACCACTTTCATCAAACATATGAAGTTTGGTGCAGATTGACCTTGGTATGTTTGACTTAGTGAAAGATATGATATATCCTGCTGCCAACAGGTGGCGCTATGATAATATCTGAATATTGGCCTTTAGGTGTCTTCAGGCCAGGTCTCTTACCAAACCTGTGAAGTTTGAGGCAGATCGGACATTTTATGGCTGAGTTATAACAACTTCTATGTCCATGGCGAAACTTCAAACTTTGTCACGCCGCCACGGACACGCCCTTTAACGAAAACTCAAGATCTTCGCAATTTAACATCTCTAAGGCCTCTAGATCAGACTGACCAAATATAATGTTGATATCATTAAATCTCTAGGAGGAGTTTGATACAAGTCATTTCCTGTTGCCAACAGGTGGCGCTGTGATTATAATAGAATATTGGCCTTCAGATGTGTTCAGGCCAGGACTCTTATCGAATATGTGAAGTTTGAGGCAAATCGGACATTTTATGGCTGAGTTATAACAAGTTTTATATCAATGGCGAGACCTCGAAATTTGTCAGGCCGCCACGGACACGCCCTTTACCGAAAACTCAAGATCTTCACAATTTAACATCACTAAGGCCTTTATATTAGACTGACCGATTTTGGTGTTGATCTGTATAAATCTCTAGGAGGAGTTGGTTGTAGAGTACAGCATGACACTTCCTGTTGCCAGCAGGTGGCGCTATGACTATAACTGAATATGGATATGTAGATGTCATCAGGTCAGGAGTGTTATCACACATGTGAAGTTTGGGACAGATCGGACATTTTATGCCTAAGTTATAGCAACTTTCTTTTTCATGGCGAAACATCGAAATTTGCGAGGCCGCCACGGACACGCCCTCCGATGAAAACTCTAGATCTTCACAATTTAACGTCACAAAGGGCTTTAGATTAGACTCACCAAATTTGCTGTTGATCGGAGTAAATCTCTAGGAGGAGTTCGTTCAAGTACGACGCCTGAAAATGGCAAAAATGACACAAATTTTGCTAAGAAAATTAATAATAACCGACTTCCTGTTGGGTTTCGGATTGTGTCCCAGGAGGCTTTTTTGTAGGTATTGGTGAGTTACATGTGTGTACCAATTTTCATGCATGTACGTGAATCATAGCTGAAAGCGCACACCGCGGAACGTGTAAAGGTGGCGCTATCGAGCCGTTTTGCCACACCCATCTCTGAAACCCATATCAGACATCCATTTTCGCCAGGTTTGATGTGTGTGCAAAGTTTCATGAGTTTTCGGGTATGTTTAGGCCCTCAAAAATGCGATTCATTCCGGAGAAGAAGAATAATAATAATAATAATAAACGAAGCAGATCCAATAGGGTCCTCACACCATCGGTGCTCGGGCCCTAATTAAAGCTGCAAGCAGCGATGAACGGGCCCTCGCACACGGGCTCACCGCCGACCGGTGGCTTTAGGAACACAGCTAATGGTGGGCAGTATGCTTTTAATACAGTAAAAATAGGAAAAATATGTCAAAGTCACTTAAATGTGCCAAATTTCCTGCTGCCAGCTGGTGGCGCTATGCCTATAACTGATTATTGGCATGTAGATGTGTTCAGGCCACAACTTTCATCAAACATATGAAGTTTGGTGCAGATTGACCTTGGTATGTTTGACTTAGTGAAAGATATGATATATCCTGCTGCCAACAGGTGGCACTATGATAATATCTCAATATTGGCCTTTAGGTGTCTTCAGGCCAGGACTCTTACCAAACCTGTGAAGTTTGAGGCAGATCGGACATTTTATATCTGAGTTATAACAACTTCTATGTCCATGGCGAAACATCAAACTTTGTCACGCCGCCACAGACACGCCCTTTAACGAAAACTCAAGATCTTCGCAATTTAACATCTCTAAGGCCTCTAGATCAGACTGAGCAAATATAAAGTTGATATCATTAAATCTCTAGGAGGAGTTTGCTACAAGTCATTTCCTGTTGCCAACAGGTGGCGCTGTGATTATAATAGAATATTGGCCTTCAGATTTGTTCAGGCCAGGACTCTTATCGAATATGTGAAGTTTGAGGCAAATCGGACATTTAATGGCCGAGTTATAACAAGTTTTATATCCATGGCGAGACCTCGAAATTTGTCAGGCCGCCACGGACACGCCCTTCAACGAAAACTCAAGATCTTCGCAATTTCACATCACTAAAGCCTTTTGCTTAGACTGACCGATTTTGGTGTTGATCTGTATAAATCTCTAGGAGGAGTTGGTTGTAGAGTACAGCATGACACTTCCTGTTGCCAGCAGGTGGCGCTATGACTATAACTGAATATGGATATGTAGATGTCATCAGGTCAGGAGTGTTATCACACATGTGAAGTTTGGGACAGATCGGACATTTTATGCCTAAGTTATAGCAACTTTCTTTTTCATGGCGAAACATCGAAATTTGCGAGGCCGCCACGGACACGCCCTCCGATGAAAACTCTAGATCTTCACAATTTAACGTCACAAAGGGCTTTAGATTAGACTCACCAAATTTGCTGTTGATCGGAGTAAATCTCTAGGAGGAGTTCGTTCAAGTACGACGCCTGAAAATGGCAAAAATGACACAAATTTTGCTAAGAAAATTAATAATAACCGACTTCCTGTTGGGTTTCGGATTGTGTCCCAGGAGGCTTTTTTGTAGGTATTGGTGAGTTACATGTGTGTACCAATTTTCATGCATGTACGTGAATCATAGCTGAAAGCGCACACCGCGGAACGTGTAAAGGTGGCGCTATCGAGCCGTTTTGCCACACCCATCTCTGAAACCCATATCAGACATCCATTTTCGCCAGGTTTGATGTGTGTGCAAAGTTTCATGAGTTTTCGGGTATGTTTAGGCCCTCAAAAATGCGATTCATTCCGGAGAAGAAGAATAATAATAATTAAAGCTGCAAGCAGCGATGAACGGGCCCTCGCACACGGGCTCACCGCCGACCGGTGGCTTTAGGAACACAGAAAATGGTGGGTAGTATGCTTTTAATACAGTAAAAATAGGAGATAATGTCAAAGTCACTTAAATGTGCCAAATTTCCTGCTGCCAGCTGGTGGCGCTATGCCTATAACTGATTATTGGCATGTAGATGTGTTCAGGCCACCACTTTCATCAAACATATGAAGTTTGGTGCAGATTGACCTTGGTATGTTTGAGTTAGTGAAATATATGATATATCCTGCTGCCAACAGGTGGCGCTATGATAATATCTGAATATTAGCCTTTAGGTGTCTTCAGGCCAGGACTCTTACCAAACCTGTGAAGTTTGAGGCAGATCGGACATTTTATGGCTGAGTTATAACAACTTCTATGTCCATGGCGAAACATCAAACTTTGTCACGCCACCACGGACACGCCCTTTAACGAAAACATAAGATCTTCGCAATTTAACATCTCTAAGGCCTCTAGATCAGACTGACCAAATATAATGTTGATATCATTAAATCTCTAGGAGGAGTTTGATACAAGTCATTTCCTGTTGCCAACAGGTGGCGCTGTGATTATAATAGAATATTGGCCTTCAGATGTGTTCAGGCCAGGACTCTTATCGAATATGTGAAGTTTGAGGCAAATCGGGCATTTTATGGCTGAGTTATAACAAGTTTTATATCCATGGCGAGACCTCGAAATTTGTCAGGCCGCCACGGACACACCCTTTACCGAAAACTCAAGATCTTTACAATTAAACATCGCTAAGGCCTTTATATTAGACTGACCGATTTTGGTGTTGATCTGTATAAATCTCTAGGAGGAGTTGGTTTTATAGTACAGCATGACACTTCCTGTTGCCTGCAGGTGGCGCTATGACTATAACTGAATATGGGCATGTAGATGTCATCAGGTCAGGAGTGTTATCACACACGTGAAGTTTGGGACAGATCGGACATTTTATGCCTAAGTTATAGCAACTTCCTTTTTCATGGCGAAACATCGAAATTTGCTAGGCCGCCACAGACACGCCCTCCGATGAAAACTCTAGATCTTCACAATTTAACGTCACAAAGGGCTTTAGATTAGACTCACCAAATTTGCTGTTGATCGGAGTAAATCTCTAGGAGGAGTTCGTTCAAGTATGATGCCTGAAAATGGCAAAAATGACACAAATTTTGCTAAGAAAATTAATAATAACCGACTTCCTGTTGGGTTTCGGATTTTGTCCCAGGAGGCTTTTTTGTAGGTATTGGTGAGTTACATGTGTGTACCGATTTTCATGCATGTACGTGAATCATAGCTGAAAGCGCACACCGCGGAACGTGTAAAGGTGGCGCTATCGAGCCGTTTTGCCACACCCATCTCTGAAACCCATATCAGACATCCATTTTCGCCAGGTTTGATGTGTGTGCAAAGTTTCATGAGTTTTCGGGTATGTTTAGGCCCTCAAAAATGCGATTCATTCCGGAGAAGAAGAATAATAATAATAATAATAAACGAAGCAGATCCAATAGGGTCCTCACACCATCGGTGCTCGGGCCCTAATAATAATAAACGAAGCAGATCCAATAGGGTCCTCACACCATCGGTGCTCGGGCCCTAATTAAAGCTGCAAGCAGCGATGAACGGGCCCTCGCACACGGGCTCACCGCCGACCGGTGGCTTTAGGAACACAGCTAATGGTGGGCAGTATGCTTTTAATACAGTAAAAATAGGAAAAATATGTCAAAGTCACTTAAATGTGCCAAATTTCCTGCTGCCAGCTGGTGGCGCTATGCCTATAACTGATTATTGGCATGTAGATGTGTTCAGGCCACAACTTTCATCAAACATATGAAGTTTGGTGCAGATTGACCTTGGTATGTTTGAGTTAGTGAAAGATATGATATATCCTGCTGCCAACAGGTGGCACTATGATAATATCTCAATATTGGCCTTTAGGTGTCTTCAGGCCAGGACTCTTACCAAACCTGTGAAGTTTGAGGCAGATCGGACATTTTATATCTGAGTTATAACAACTTCTATGTCCATGGCGAAACATCAAACTTTGTCACGCCGCCACAGACACGCCCTTTAACGAAAACTCAAGATCTTCGCAATTTAACATCTCTAAGGCCTCTAGATCAGACTGAGCAAATATAAAGTTGATATCATTAAATCTCTAGGAGGAGTTTGCTACAAGTCATTTCCTGTTGCCAACAGGTGGCGCTGTGATTATAATAGAATATTGGCCTTCAGATTTGTTCAGGCCAGGACTCTTATCGAATATGTGAAGTTTGAGGCAAATCGGACATTTAATGGCCGAGTTATAACAAGTTTTATATCCATGGCGAGACCTCGAAATTTGTCAGGCCGCCACGGACACGCCCTTCAACGAAAACTCAAGATCTTCGCAATTTCACATCACTAAAGCCTTTTGCTTAGACTGACCGATTTTGGTGTTGATCTGTATAAATCTCTAGGAGGAGTTTGTTGCAGAGTACAGCATGACACTTCCTGTTGCCAGCAGGTGGCGCTATGACTATAACTGAATATGGACATATAGATGTCATCAGGTCAGGAGTGTTATCACACATGTGAAGTTTGGGGCAGATCGGACATTTTATGCCTGAGTTATAGCAACTTCCTTTTTCATGGCGAAGCATCGAAATTTGCCAGGCCGCCACGGACACGCCCTCTGATGAAAACTCTAGATCTTCGCAATTTAACGTCACAAAGGGCTTTAGATTAAACTCAGCAAATTTGGCGTTGATCCGAATAAATCTCTAGGAGGAGTTCGTTCAAGTACGAGGCCTGAAAATGGCAAAAATGACACAAAATTTGCTGAGAACATTAAAAATAACCGACTTCCTGTTGGGTTTCGGATTTTGTCCCAGGAGGCTTTTTTGTAGGTATTGGTGAGCTACATGTGTGTACCGATTTTCATGCATGTACGTGAATCATAGCTGAAAGCGCACACCGCGGAACGTGTAAAGGTGGCGCTATCGAGCCGTTTTGCCACACCCATCTCTGAAACCCATATCAGACATCCATTTTCGCCAGGTTTGATGTGTGTGCAAAGTTTCATGAGTTTTCGGGTATGTTTAGGCCCTCAAAAATGCGATTCATTCCGGAGAAGAAGAATAATAATAATAATTAAAGCTGCAAGCAGCGATGAACGGGCCCTCGCACACGGGCTCACCGCCGACCGGTGGCTTTAGGAACACAGCAAATGGTGGGTAGTATGCTTTTAATACAGTAAAAATATGAGAAATATGTCAAAGTCACTTAAATGTGCCAAATTTCCTGCTGCCAGCTGGTGGCGCTATGCCTATAACTGATTATTGGCATGTAGATGTGTTCAGGCCACCACTTTCATCAAACATATGAAGTTTGGTGCAGATTGACCTTGGTATGTTTGAGTTAGTGAAATATATGATATATCCTGCTGCCAACAGGTGGCGCTGTGATTATAATAGAATATTGGCCTTCAGATGTGTTCAGGCCAGGACTCTTATCGAATATGTGAAGTTTGAGACAAATCGGACATTTTATGGCTGAGTTATATCAAGTTTTATATCCATGGTGAGACCTCGAAATTTGTCAGGCCGCCACGGACACGCCCTTTACCGAAAACTCAAGATCTTCACAATTTAACATCACTAAGGCCTTTATATTAGACTGACCGATTTTGGTGTTGATCTGTATAAATCTCTAGGAGGAGTTGGTTGTAGAGTAAAGCATGACACTTCCTGTTGCCAGCAGGTGGCGCTATGACTATAACTGAATATGGATATGTAGATGTCATCAGGTCAGGAGTGTTATCACACATGTGAAGTTTGGGACAGATCGGACATTTTATGCCTAAGTTATAGCAACTTCCTTTTTCATGGCGAAACATCGAAAATTGCGAGGCCGCCACGGACACGCCCTCCGATGAAAACTCTAGATCTTCACAATTCAACGTCACAAAGGGCTTTAGATTAGACTCACCAAATTTGCTGTTGATCGGAGTAAATCTCTAGGAGGAGTTCGTTCAAGTACGACGCCTGAAAATGGCTAAAATGACACAAATTTTGCTAAGAAAATTAATAATAACCGACTTCCTGTTGGGTTTCGGATTTTGTCCCAGGAGGCTTTTTTGTAGGTATTGGTGAGTTACATGTGTGTACCGATTTTCATGCATGTACGTGAATCATAGCTGAAAGCGCACACCGCGGAACGTGTAAAGGTGGCGCTATCGAGCCGTTTTGCCACACCCATCTCTGAAACCCATATCAGACATCCATTTTCGCCAGGTTTGATGTGTGTGCAAAGTTTCATGAGTTTTCAGGTATGTTTAGGCCCTCAAAAATGCGATTCATTCCGGAGAAGAAGAATAATAATAATAATTAAAGCTGCAAGCAGCGATGAACGGGCCCTCGCACCCGGGCTCACCGCCGACCGGTGGCTTTAGGAAAACAACAAACGGTGGGCAGTATGCTTTTAATACAGTAAATATAGGAGAAATATGTCATTTAAATGTGCCAAAGTTCCTGCTGCCAGCTGGTGGCGCTATGCCTATAACTGATTATTGGCATGTAGATGTGTTCAGGCCAACACTTTTATGAAACATATGAAGTTTGGTGCAGATTGACTTTGGTATGTTTGAGTTAGTGAAAGATATGATATATCCTGCTGTCAACAGGTGGCGCTATGATAATATGTGAATATTGGCCTTTAGGTGTCTTCAGGCCAGGACTTTTACCAAACCTGTGAATTTTGAGGCAGATCGGACATTTAATGGCTGAGTTATAACAACTTCTATGTCCATGGCGAAACGTCAAACTTTGTTACGTTGTCACGGACACGCCCTTTAACGAAAAGTCAAGATCTTCGCAATTTAACATTGCTAAAGCCTTTAGATTAGACTGACTGATTTTGGTGTCGATCTAGATAAATCTCTAATATTGTACCCTTCAATGAAAGACATGCTGATTTTGCAGGCTTATTAACACAAACTACAGTCTCAAAATGGTTCTCATGGCAGTTTTCCAAGTAGATCCTGTGTTTTGACAAAAGCTTACCAATGCAACTGTATTTTAACCAACGATCATCATAAAATGTAAATACATCAATTTTTAAATAATTTGCTGTTCCTTGTATTTCAACTTCTGTTGCCAAGATATTAACATATCTCATTTTAGATGTGTTAATAAACTGGGGGTTCAGTGCACTGCTCAATGGCACTTCAGCCATGGTATTAAAGGTGGGAAGAACACTGTTTATTCACAATCTTCATCTTCAATTCCTGCTGGTGTGGGAATCGAACCGGCAACGTTTGGGTTACAAACCCAACTCTCTCAACATTAGGCCATGGCTGCCCCATGAGTATATGATAATTGTTATAGGGATTGTATAAAAATATAAGAATTGTATAAAAATATAACAACATTTGCAATGTACGGTTTGTTGTTCAGATACATGTAAAGTTGTTAAAAGAATTTTCTTGAAAAACAGATCATTTGGAACCAGAAGTAGAGGATGGTGGTGAAGTGGTGAAGCGCGGAATAGTCAAGAGTGCTAAGTTGGTAGAAGAAGTTAAATAAAGCATTGGAAGAAGTGTTGTATATACATTGTAATTGTTGTACATATTTTGTGAAAAATGTTTTTTTCAAATGTGTGCAGGGATTATTCAAATAAAAGTAATTGTTTAATTTTAGCGCTGCATATGTCTTTTGTGATGTTTGACAATATGCTTATATTAATTTGTCATATATTTTGTTGGAGGTGGTAGGTTTTCGATTTTTAAATAAAAATAAATGTTGGAACGTTTCAGATGCATGTGTATTTTTTTAAATAAACAAATTGTATAAATTATTGGGATATAAAATGGGGGTAAAAATTACAAAGGGGGTAAAAAGAAACATGGTAAAGTATTTAGACAACTTGGCACAATAGTAATACAGTATTTTAGTTCATTGTGTTGGATTAAATTACATATTGTTCATATTTCGCTGGGTTTTGAACAATTTGTAGTAAATGTATTTTATTGATTTGATCACAGAAGATGTGGGATTCACAAGTATGAAATAAAGATGTTCAAGGTACACCATAGTAAGTTTTTTTTTTTTTTTTTTTGGAGCTTAAAGTGGTAATATATATAAATTAAATAAAAATTTATTTATTTTAGAAGTCAGAAAAAAGGTGTAAATGTGAAGGTATGAAGTAGACATACATTAAGGTGATATGTGTTTTGGATGTTTACTGTTTTGTTGTAATGAACAGAAGTTGCTATGAAAATAATTTAGAAGTCATGTGTGCTTTTATTGGTTTTGCATACTGTATAATGTATTGCAAAGAAAAAAAACTATGGAATTAATGAAAGAGTTGTGAGAAAAAGAGTACATGAAAATTGAGTCTATATGTGAAAAGTCACATAAAAGTAGAGGAACAGGATTAAGAAAATGTAAATTTTCATTGATCTATGTAACGTTTTAAGTGTTGCTTTTGGACTTTACCAAACAAGTGAGTTTTACCTTAAGAGTCGTTCACATGTCTGCAGAAGGGAGGCAGACAGATAATCCTCTTAACGACTTTCTTTTGTGTGTTTGCATGTTGTATAGACAGGATGTGTCTTTGATTGTGATTGCTGTGGACTTAAGGTGTAAAAGAAAAAATTACAAGAATATATTAAAGCATATTTTAGAAAAAAAGTGGTGAAATATAGGTTACAGAGTGAGAATTTTATTGTAGTATATATTGGCATTAAACAATAAACTGTAATACAGTTATGAAGAGATATATGTAAATATAGACCACAGTGCAAGAAATAAGTAGTGAATTAATGTAAGGTGACTTTAGGAGGAGAAAAAAGGAAAATAAAATGGTTGATGCATTACAGTGATATATATAAAACAAGATGCTTTTGTTTGTGTAGTATGTTTGGATGTTTAAAAATATAAAGTTGTGTGCTTTGCTTTATAGTAAAGGTTTGCTCTTGAGTAATCAAGGTATTAGAGTGAAAACTGTTGTACTGTAGTATACATTGATACAGCTGTTTTGTGGATGGGGGACTAGGTGTTTAGAGGAGGTGTGGTTTTGGAATTTAAATCTATTGGTTGGAAGGATGAGTGCTGTGTTTCAAAGAAAGTTGATTGTACAAACAGGTAAATCATTTTCAGCAAATGCAGAGGTAAGAAGCGATATGTTTTGTGTGCTTTTATTTTAGTGAATATAGTGTATAATTTATTGACATGGGTATTTGTGCACAGTATCAGTAGTGCGATAACAATGAGCAGTGTGGAATTGTTTCCATTTATTTGTTAGTTGACAAGAGTATTTCATTGTCAAAAGTGGCAAATTTTTACTTTATAATAGTACTGTAGAGAACAAGTGTTTTTTGTGGTTGTGATTATATGGAAAGAGTTGTGGTAATGTTATTTAGTTGGTAATTGAAAGGTTTTTGTTGTGTTGATTTTTTTGTTTGTTGTTGCTATCATTGAGGTGTAGGGTAGAGCGTTCTACTGGATTGTGTGTGGCTACTTAGAAGAATAATATTTATTTTGTTATTCAATGAGCAGTAGTTGTGTTATTGTTAATGTCTGCTATGCTAGGCTTTGGGAAATATTTTCAGTATGCACTACCATTTAAAATGTAAGATGTGCAAAATGTTTTTAAAAGAAAATGTTAATAATAAAAGTGTAGAAGTCATTACTATAGTGTTTTGTTTGGCATTAAAGTACTTTAGGGGACTTTAATGTGTTTCTGTTAAATTAAAGTATTAGTTCCTGTAAAAACATTTTGCAGATATCAAACTTTATGCTTGTATGAAAGGCATAAGTATTAAACAGCAGCATTGTTTAGTGGTAGGAATGTTATTAAGAGCAGATTATAAAACAGGTGCATTAAAACGTAAGTAGTTTAATGTAAATGTATCTGTTTTGTGGATGCAAGGTGTGGATTTTTTAATTTAAATCTATTGGTTGGAAGGATGAGTGCTGTGTTTTTTAAATTTGATTGTACAAACATGTTGTATTTTCAATAACTTGTCATTTGTGCTTTAATTGGTTTTGCATACTGTATAATGTATTGCAAAGAAAAAAAAACTATGGAATTAATCAAAGAGTTGTGAGAAAAAGAGTATATGAAAATTAAGGCTATATTTAAAAAGTCACATAAATGTAGAGGAACAGCATTAAGAAAATGTAAATTTTCATTGATCTATGTAACCTTTTAAGTGTTGCTTTTGGACTATACCAAACAAGTGATATTTCTTGATTTTTTTCTTAAGAGTCGTTCACATGTCTGCAGAAGGAAGGCAGACAGATAATCCTCTTAACGACTTTCTTTTGTGTGTTTGCATGTTGTATAGACAGGATGTGTGTGTGATTGTGATTGCTGTGGACTTAAGGTGTAAAAGAAAGAATTACAAGAATATATTAAAGCATATTTTAGAAAAAAAGTGGTGAAATATAGGTTGCAGAGTGAGAATTTTACTCTAGTATATATTGGGATTAAACAATAAACTGTAATACAGTTATGAAGTGATATATGTAAATATATAGACCACAGTGCAAGAAATAAGTAGTGAATTAATGCAAGGTGACTTTGGGAGGAGAAAAAAGGAAAATAAAATGGTTGATGCATTACAGTGATATATATAAAACAAGATGCTTTTGTTTGTGTAGTATGATTGGATGTTTAAAAATATAAAGTTGTGTGCTTTGCTTTATAGTAAAGGTTTGCTCTTGAGTAATCAAGGTATTAGAGTGAAAACTGTTGTACTGTAGTATACATTGATACAGCTGTTTTGTGGATGGGGGACTAGGTGTTTAGAGGAGGTGTGGTTTTGGAATTTAAATCTATTGGTTGGAAGGATGAGTGCTGTGTTTTTTAAACTTGATTGTACAAACAGGTTGTATTTTCAACGAATACAGAGGTAAGAAGCTATATTTGTAGTGCTTTTATTTTAGTGAATGTCAGCTGTTATTTTTGTACATCGCTATTCACTAGTGTGATTAGAATGGTCAGAGTTTGTAATATTTTCCATGTATTTGTATTTTCAAAAAATATGTCATTTTCAGTGTCATTTTCCTAACCTATAATAGCACTGAAGAGAATAAGTGGTATTTTATGTATTTTTTATTATATGCAAATAGCCGTGGTTAATGTTAAATTGTTTGGCATTGGAAGATTTCTGTTGTTGATTTTTTGTGACTAGCATTGGGGTGTGTGGTGGTAGAGAGGCTAGTTGCAGGAAAAAAATATAGTTTATTTCACGTCAGTCTATGAGCACTTGTTGTGTTATTGTTAATGTCTGCTACTATAGTTGTTGTAAACTGTTTTTAGTATGCACTATTATTCAAAATGCAGTTTGGGTTGACCACAGTGCAAGAAATAAGCAGTGAATTAATGCAAGGTGACTTTGGGAGGAGAAAAAAGGAAAATAAAATGGTTGATGCATTACAGTGATATATATAAAACAAGATGCTTTTGTTTGTGTAGTAT
The DNA here is from genome assembly GCF_049309525.1 of Garra rufa. NCBI lineage: Eukaryota > Metazoa > Chordata > Actinopteri > Cypriniformes > Cyprinidae > Garra > Garra rufa. Next base: position 23,450,615 of record NC_133382.1, on the reverse strand, counting down.
GTTTGGATGTTTAAAAATATAAAGTTGTGTGCTTTGCTTTATAGTAAAGGTTTGCTCTTGAGTAATCAAGGTATTAGAGTGAAAACTGTTGTACTGTAGTATACATTGATACAGCTGTTTTGTGGATGGGGGACTAGGTGTGAAGAGGAGGTGTGGTTTTGGAATTTAAATCTATTGGTTGGAAGGATGAGTGCTGTGTTTTTTAAACTTGATTGTACAAACAGGTTGTATTTTCAACAAATACAGAGGTAAGAAGCTATATTTGTAGTGCTTTTATTTTAGTGAATGTCAGCTGTTATTTTTGTACATCGCTATTCACTAGTGTGGTCAGAGTTTGTAATATTTTCCATGTATTTGTATTTTCAGAAAATATGTCATTTTCAGTGTCATTTTCCTAACCTATAATAGCACTGAAGAGAATAAGTGGTATTTTATGTATTTTTTATTATATGCAAATAGCCGTGGTTAATGTTAAGTTGTTTGGCATTGGAAGATTTCTGTTGTTGATTTTTTGTGACTAGCATTGGGGTGTGTGGTGGTAGAGAGGCTAGTTGCAGGAAAAAAATACAGTTTATTTCACGTCAGTCTATGAGCACTTGTTGTGTTATTGTTAATGTCTGCTACTATAGTTGTTGTAAACTGTTTTTAGTATGCAGTATTATTCAAAATACAGTTTGGGTAACACATCTGTAGTGTTTTGTTTGGTATAAATGTACTAGAGTAATATAATATGTTCCTGTTAAATTAGTTTCTTTAAAAAGATTTTGCAGACATGAAGCTTGTGTAAAAAACATATGAAATATTAAACAGCAATACTGTTTATTGGTAGAAATGTAATTGATACCTTAAAGAAACAGGTGCATTAAAATATAATACAAAAGTTTAGAATAATTATAATGAATGCAAATATAGTTGTATGGAAATGGTTTATAATGTAAAACATGACATATGAGAGTACAATGCTATTTTTGGAAAGAATGAATGTGTTTTACAGTTTACAATGTTTTGTTCCACTTTGTAGGATTTGGTAAGCCATTCATAGAGATGGGTTAGAATAGTAAATAGTGAAAGTAAATTATATTTGTTTGCATTATGCTTGTATGAAATATTATTGATTTGTATTTTAAACATTTGAAAAAAAAAAAACCTTCTGTTACAGTACTTAAGAGTTTGTGTAAGTGTATGTGTGTGTTTTGTTCTTGTTATGTTTTAGAACCTCAGCTCCTCATTGCAGTGTAGTTTTTGGTTTTGTGTATGATTTGTAGATATAATTTGTAAATTAAATTGATTTGCAGATATAATTTGTAAATGAAAAAGAACAGTTTTTTATGCAGTTCTTAGCTTATTTCTGCTATGCTACATAAAGAATGTTGTATTAGTGTCTGCATCATAAAAAATTATTATTACTAAACAATAAAAAATAATGTTTTATTTTTTACCATTTTAGGTGAAATACCTGATTAATATATATTTTTCAATCATGTTAAACATTATCTGTTTTCATATTGTGTGTGTATTAATATAAGGTACCAAAAAAGATAACAATATGCCATTTTGTGTTGGTTTTTGACAGTTTTGCATATAATAAAAGGCAAGAGTGACCTACATGTTGGAAGACCCTCTGAGAATTTGAGAACAAGAAGTTGGTGGGAAGCAAGGCAAGTTATTTAAATTGTTTGAAAATTAGCAGTTAGTCATTTATGTGTTATTTTGTTTAAAAATTATGTGTCTGTATATATACTGTAGGTTGAAACGTAATATACAATATATTTCTGTGTATAGTGATTTTATTTGTGTATAAAAAGACACATTTTGTTTCCTGTTTATTAGACTAAATTAGATTTAATTTAATGTGATAAGCAGTTGGAGGAATGCGTTTCATTTAAGCATACATTTTATTTACCTTAATATAATTTTATAGTATACTATATATTCCTTCCTCTTTAACAGTACTTTAAAAATAAGTGTTATTTGATGTGTTTTTGATAATATGCAAAGACTAAGTTGTTGAATATTTAGAGTTTCTGTTGAGTGGATTTTTTTGTGGCTACTTTAAAGTAGAGCATTCTGGTAGTTTGTGAGTGGATACTTGAATGAAGAATAATGTTTATTTTATGTTAGTCATTGAGCAATAGTTGTATTATTGTTAATGTTAATAATTTTGTGGGGTCAGTAAACTTTTTTGAAAGAAGTCTGTTTTTGTTCAAGTTTTCTGTATTATGTATGTGTCTCGTCATGCTGTTTTTCTTTTTGACAGTTCAGCATATATTAAAAGGAACGAGGTAATACATATTACAAGACCTTTTGAGAATTTGAGTAGAAGAAAACAGAACTTAGTGGGACGAAAGGTAAGTTACTTTAATTGTTGATAGCATTCCAAAATAGATGTCAGTCATTAATGTATAATTTTGGAGGTAATATAGTTATAATAAACACCAGCCTGTATAATTTATTGTTAAACAATTTCTCTATATTTTTTATGATTCTTTATATTTTATATTCTTATTTTCTTTATTTTAGTAAACAAGGAACACATCTTATTTGATCATTGTTATTGTATGTTTTTTTTTTGTTAGCTTTTGTTGATTTAGCCTATTATAATTGACCATTTAAAGTTACTACTATTATAAAAAATATATTTACTTTTAGGTTTACTGTGTAGGTTTAGCTATACTATTTAGAAATTAAGAAACATGCTTAGAATAAAATAATTTGAATGTGAGATGGTGTTTCTTTTTGATTAGTTTATTTATCCAGACATTATGCCAGTATGATTATCTCTTGTGCATCAATGTAGGAAAAATTATTTTATTTTTACCACATTCACTGATGGTTTTATATCAGCATTTGTCTTAATTATTACAACAGAAAATGCATTGATGTACAAAAATTTTAACTTGACAATAGATGTAAGGGAAAATAAAATAAAAACATGTACACTAAAAGCAAACCTATCTCAACCATTAGTTATTGTATAGCTGTAATAATTTCAATAATTTCTGTTTATTGTAGATGCCGCGGAAGAAGGGGTTTCGTATGCGGCGCACACAAAGATGCATCAAAAGTAAGAACGATGCTAATGCATGTATATGTTCTGAAAAATTGCAGAGGTCTGTTGTTGCTGGGAAACATGTAAGAGCTGCCCCATTAAGTTGTGATGCATTGATTGGATGTTGTGTTGTGGCTGCAATCAAACATGGGATTGCTCCTGTGTGTACATGGACACAGACAGATATTGATGACATGTGTGTAGAAGGGAGTAAATTAGCCCAATGTGTAGTTAAGGCAGATCAGAAAAGAGAATGTAAACAGAAAGAGTTGTGTAAGTTAATTAAACAGCACAATGTGTTTGGTAGGAAGTGGGATGCAGAAATTGGAATTCCAGTGTACAAAGATTTTGGATTGTCAGAAGAGGAGAGTGTGATCTATGAAAAACTGCAAGAATATTTGTTGAGGGATGGAATGTGTCTGCTAAATCTTCACAGTGCAGTTAGTGTCATTATTCATCACAATAACTATTTTGTGGTGGTTGATTTCGGCACTCGCAATATGTTTGGGTTGGCATCTGATGTTGGCACGCCTGTGGTTGTCTTTAACACATGTCTTAATGATCTAATGGTTCATATCAGGAATCTGAAGAACTCTTTAGATGCTGAGTGGTATGCAATTAGTTCTATTTCTGTGAAGACAGGTGAAGAACATCATGGTTGTGGTACAGTGTTTTCAGACAGCGATGTTAAAATTAAAGGTGTTGAATTTGTAAATACAGGCACTGAAGTTGTAGCTGAGTTTGAGGATAGCGCTACTGTCAGACTTGAAAACAGTGTAAGAGGATCCTTTCATCAGGGGAATGACCGGTTTAAATATGGAGGACTTCAATGTATGGCAATAGGTTTAATAAGCCTAGCAAAGCATACAGTTGATAGTGCTTTCTCATGGCAGACCAAAGACCTTGACAGAGTTGTTGTTTTCGGTGACGAGTTGTACACAGAGTTGCGAGAGAGTAATAGGATTAGCCATTCGTCAAATCTGTTGTGTGTTAATGATTTGCCCAAAGAATCAGTTATTGATGGAGAATGTTTTTCGTTTGAATATGGTGACTTTGTCAGTGGTGATACAGATGTGGTTGATGGTGAAATTATTGAGAGCGGTGCCTGCAGCAGTCTTTCAGTTGGACTGGAAAAAATGTTTGCGAAGTATGACACTTGTCTTTTAACATTGTGTGACAGTACATGTGCAATCATTTCTCAAAATGGACAGTATGCACTGATTGACTCTCATGCACGAAGTGCTCTTGGCATGGTTGATGGAAATGGAAGGAGTATTGTTGTATATTTTTGTTCACTTAAAGATCTGATCTGTCACATCTTGCTTTTAGCTAAAGGGCTCAGTAAGAAACCAAAAGCTTTTGAAATAGCTGGTATCTGTGTCACTATTACAACAAGAAAACCTATAGAGTGTGATGCATCAAAAATAAAAAATGAGAAACCTACAAAATGTTTCAGAGTGGCAGAGAGTGACAAAGACATAGACAAGACATTTAAAATTGCCTTTGATGAGAATTCTGGAAAAGATCTGCCAGCAAATAATGATGCAACAACTAAGCGTAAAATTTCAGTAAGTAACAGGGCTTCAAAGAAATTGAAACGGTACGATGCAACTGAAATTAATTCAGATGTTGAATTTGTTAGTAATGCAAGAACTAAAAACATGATATTTAATCCTATTTGTAAACATGTAAGTCAGACATTGTGTACTCATTTAAAGGTGAATTTTGAAAAACTAAATGTTCCAGCATCTACACATGTTGGCTTGTTAGGAGTTCCATGCAAAAATGACAGTATAGTGGCTGATGGAAACTGTTTCTTCCGAGCCATTTCTCAAGCAGTAAGTGGCACACAAAAGCATCATAGAAAAATACGTCTTGGTGTTGTGCATCATTTGGAAAAGAATGGTGAAAAATATCGAAACATTTTGAGAAGAGAGTATTCTTCAGTATCTGAGTATATTAACAAATCTAAAATGAGATATGTTAATAGATGGGCAACAGAAGTTGAAATACAAGTAACAGCGGATTATTTAGGAATTGATGTATATACATTTTATGATGGTCGTTGGTTAAAATACAGTTGCAATGGTAATTGTTTGTCAAAACACAGCATTTATTTAGAAAACTGCCATGAAAACCATTTCGAGACTGTAGTTTGTGTTAATAAGCCTGAACTAGACAGTTGTTATGGCTACTGCAAAATCAGTATGCCGTACCTTGAGGGGTACAATATTAGAGCAAACAGTGAGAATGAAAAGAACGTTGTAACTTTGGAAAACAACAAACAGATTATTAGTAAGAAAATGCAGTTTAGGTCTGAACAACAGCATCATAGCGAGCTAAAGACAATGCAAAATCACACATGTTGTGCAGCTGTAATAGTAACAGATCCTGATGTTAAAGTAGTAGAAAATGAAAGTGAAATGACATTTATATATAGTCCTCTGTCCACGAAAGTTGCAGAAGCATTATGCAATAAATTTAACTTGAAATTTGAAAAAGAAAATATACAAGTACCTACTGTTAATGGATCTTTAGGTGTTGTTTGCAAGACAGATAGAGTGGAAAAGGATGGTAATAGTTTTTTTAGAGCAGTAGCTCAAGCAATTAGTGGTTCTGAAAACAGTCATCGGAAGATAAGACTTGCTGTTGTGAAGTATATGGAAAATCACAGTGAAGAACAGATGAAGTTAGTAGGTAAAAAATTTGCTTCAATGTCAGAATATCTTTTAAAGTCACGGATGCGATATGTTGGATATTGTGCTACAGACATAGAATTCCAAGGTACAGCAAATGCTTTAGGAGTGGATCTATTTATATATAATGGGGGGAAATGGGTCAAATACAGTTGCATGAGTGCAGAGATTGGAAGTAATGGAATTTATTTGAAACATTGTACAAATAATAGTTTTGAGCCTATAATTTGCATTCAACATGTTGATAAGAATGTTTGTTTTGATTTGTGCAAAGGGAGTAATTTGCCTGAAACACGGTATATGTGTAGAAAGAATACTAAAACACAAATAGAGATGACTGCAAATATTTCAAAAAGCAATTATTGTTTTTCTAAGTATTATAAAAGTAAATTGTCCTTTAAAAAAAACATTAAATATCAGGAAAATGTGTTGCATAAAGAAAAGAAGAAAGACATGAGCAAAAGAAAGTATCAAGAAAATTTGTTGCATAGGGAGAAGAAAATAGACATGAGCAAAAGAAAGTATCAAGAAAATGTGTTGCATAAGGAGAAGGTAAAGGACATGAGCAAAATAAAGTATCAAGAAAATGTATTGCATAAGGTGAAGGTAAAGGACATGAGCAAAAGAAAGTATCAAGAAAATGTGTTGCATAAGGAGAAGGTAAAGGACATGAGCAAAAGAAAGTATCAAGAAAATGTATTGCATATGGTGAAGGTAAAGGACATGAGCAAAAAAAAGTATCGAGAAAATGTGTTGCATAGAGTGAAGGTAAAGGACATGAGCAAAAGAAAGTATCAAGAAAATGTCTTGCATAAGGTGAAGGTAAAGGAAATGAGCAAAAAAAAGTATCAAGAAAATGTGTTGCATAAAGTGAAGGTAAAGGACATGAGCAAAAGAAAGTATCAAGAAAATGTTTTGCATAAGGAGAAGGTAAAAAACATGAGCAAAAGAAAGTATCAAGAAAATGTATTGCATAAGGAGAAGGTAAAAAACATGAGCAAAAGAAAGTATCAAGAAAATGTATTGCATAAGGAGAAGGTAAAAAACATGAGCAAAAGAAAGTATCAAGAAAATTTATTGTACAAGGAGAAAGTAAAAAACATGAGCAAAAGAAAGTATCAAGTAAATGTTTTGCATAAGGAGAAGGTAAAGAACATGAGCAAAAAGAAGTATCAGCAAAACTTGTTGCACAAGAAAAAGGTAAAAGAAATGAGTAAAAGAAAATATAACTTAAATCAGTTGCATAGAGAGAATGTAAAGGCTATTAGTAAAAGAAAATATCATGAAAATCCTGAGCATAAGAAACATGTTAAAAGAAGTATGCAATTTAAAAGGCAACAAATTAAAGTAAAAGCAGAACAGTTTGATTATGTTATGGAGCGTTTTTTTGATTTGGTAAAAGATGGGCCAGATTTTGTGTGCTGTGTTTGCCAAAGATTGCTTTTTCGGCATCAGGTTTTAAATTGCAATAGGGATTATTATAACAGAAAAACAATAGGTTTGATTTTTGATAAATGTGTAAGTGAGCAATATTTACACAAATGTGATAACACCTGTGTAATGCCATGTCAGTGGCTGGATACACCTAAAGGCAAGTTGTGGATTTGTTACACATGTCATTATAAGATAAACAAGGGTGAAATACCACCTGAATGTGCGACAAACAATTTGAAAGTTCATCCTATTCCACCAGAATTGTCATGTTTGAATAGCTTAGAGCAACATTTGATTGCATTACATATACCGTTTATGAAAATGTTAGCATTACCTAAAGGGGGGCAAAATGGAGTACATGGACCTGTAACATGTGTACCTGCAAATATTGTGCAAACTTCTAATTTGTTGCCTCTTTCTAGTATGGAAGGATCTTTGTTGCCTGTAAAACTGAAGCGTAAGTTAACTTATAAAGGCCATTATAAATATCAGTTTGTTGACACTATGCACCTAAGACAAGCATTAAAATGTTTGAAAGAGATAAATTTGCATTATAAAGATGTAGAGTTTAATGAAGTTTGGCTAAATGAGTTTTGTAGAGAACAACATAATGACATTTTAGAAAAGGAAAGTGATAGACATGCAGAAAGTGGTATTGATGTTGACGAAGATGAGCTTTTGCATGACAGACAGCAACATTGCATGTTTCAGGACACGTGTCTCATGCCTGTTGACATTGGTCAGGAAGCACTAGATCAGTATTTTGATGATATATTGAATCTGGCGCCAGCAGAGGGGAATAACCCAGTTAAATTGCTTTCTGATTTTGCAAATGAAGCCAAATGCTTTCCAGTGTTATTTCCACAGGGATGTAATACATACCATGAACATCGAGACAATCGTTTAACACTATCAAGATATTTTAACAATCGGATTTTGCATGCTGATGGTAGATTTGCGCAAAATGTAGAATACATATTCTTTGCTCAATACATGTCGGAAATTGAACAAGTTGTTTCAAATGTATCGATAGCATTGCGTAAAGGAAAAAGTGGCTCTGCATCTCAAAAAATTGATGATAATGTATTAAACAATGAGGAATCTTTAAAGAAACTGTTAGAATTTGATGATGGGTTTCGCTTCCTTAAACCTATTCGTGGTACCCCAGCTTTCTGGCAGACAGCACAACGTGACCTATTAGCTAGTGTTCGTCAGCTTGGTATGCCTACGTGGTTTTGTTCATTTTCTTCCGCAGATATGCGATGGAAAAATCTTCTTTTTAGCATTTTAAAACAAGAAGGAAGAACACAGACAATTGAAGAATTACAATGGGCAGATAGGTGTGAGCTATTGCGCCGCAATCCTGTCACCGCAGCGAGAATGTTTGATTTTCGGTGGCATTGTTTTTTAAAGGAGGTACTTATGTCTTCATCCCATCCAATAGGTAAAATTAAGGATTATTTTTATCGTGTTGAATTTCAACAGCGTGGTTCACCACATGTCCATTGCCTGTTTTGGATTGAGAATGCCCCGGTAATTGATAAAAATACAGATGAAGAGGTCATTCAATTTATTGATAAATATGTAACATGTGAACTACCGTCACAGGATGTCTCATTATTGGACATTGTTACATCTGTGCAACAGCATTCAAAACGACATTCCAAAACTTGTAAAAAGAAAAATACTATTTGTCGTTTTAATTTTCCCAGGCCAGTATCTGCTCGAACATTTATATGTCGGGGGAAAAGTGATGCAAAAAGTCAGTGTAAGTGTCATGTTGATAAGACAGATAATATAACTAAAGAATGTCAATGTGTAAATCAATGTCAGACAGACTTTAAAATGAAAAGAGAAAAGGCAGGTGAGATTTTGTCGGACATCAAGAAAGCTCTTTCAGATGAGAATTGCAATTATAATAGCGTGGAACAATTGTTTAAACATTTAGGTATAAATCAATCAATTTTTGAGCTTGCATATAAATCCTTTACTCGAAATACACAAGTTGTGCTAAAAAGAGAGGTAAATGAGGTTTGGATCAATCAATATAGCAAGCCATTGTTAAAATGTTGGAATGCAAATTTAGATATCCAGTATGTTGTTGATGCGTATGCTTGTGTGGTCTATATAATTTCTTATATATCAAAGTCGGAAAGGGAAATAGGACTGTTGTTAAGTAATGCCCAAAGAGAAGCAAGTAAACAGGGAAATGTTAGTGCAAAAGAGGCACTGAAAAATCTTGGCAGTGTTTATTTACATAACAGAGACGTGTGTGCTCAAGAATCTGTGTATAGGTTAACAAACATGCATCTGAAGGAGTGTTCAAGGAAAGTTGTGTTTGTGCCAACAGGAGACAATATCATTAAAATGAGTCTACCTTTAAATGTGTTGAAACGAAAAGCAACATCAAACAACCTTAGCACAGGAGACATGTGGATGACTAGTATTGTAGATCGCTATAAGAACAGACCAAATGATTTGAATGATTTGTGTATGGCAACATTTGCCTCAGAATATCGTGTTTTAAGTAAAAATGAAAAATCCCGGAGTCCACTTAAATTAAACAATAACTGTGGTTTTATCACAAAAAGAACACGAACAAAACCTGCAATTGTTCGGTATGTGCGCTTTTCTGAAGAAAAAAATCCAGAGCTATTTTATCAAAGTATTATGCAGTTGTTTTTACCATACCGTGTAGATATGCAGCTAAAACCTCCTTACTGTGAAACATTTGAACAATTTTATAGGAATGGTCATGTAACATTTAGTGATGGATCTAGACATTCAGTCAAGTCAGTTGTTGATTTAAATAGACAGAAATTTGAAATGGAGGCAGATGAATTAGATAATGTCCAAGATACAATTGACAGTAATGGTTTAATAGAAGATGTCTGGTGTGATCTGTGCCCAGAGCAAGAGTTAGAGCGTTTACTTTGTGTGGAGGAAATGAAAGACAAAAAACAGCAAGTAGAGGAACTAGATGAAAATATTCCAGATTTAGCATCAAATAATGCCAAACTTGGACACTTGGAAAAGAAAAATAATGTAATGTGTAGAAGTGATGGTTTAGCTTTAATTAGATCTTTGAATGATACACAGTTATCTATTTTTTATCAGATTCGACAATGGTGCTTAGATAAAATAAACGGGAAAAACCCAGATCCATTACAAGTATTTATTACTGGTGGTGCAGGGACAGGAAAAAGCCATTTAATAAAAGCCATTCAATATGAAACAATGAGATTACTGTCAACAGTGTGTCGTCATCCTGACAATACATGTGTTTTATTAACTGCTCCTACAGGAATTGCTGCGTATAATTTGCATGGAACAACCATTCACCACACATTTAGCATTGGGAAAGATGTGCGCTTACCATACACTCCTCTGGGTGAAGAAAAGCTCAATTGTTTGCGTGCTAAATATAGTGATCTGCAGATTTTGATAATAGATGAGATATCCATGGTTGATCACAACCTATTAGCATATATTCATGGTAGGCTAAGACAGATTAAACAAACTGGTGACTTTTCTCCCTTTGGAAATGTAAGTGTCATTGCAGTTGGAGATTTTTTTCAGTTGCCTCCAGTTAAAGGAAAACCCCTGTATATTGATGACATATTAGGTATTAACCTATGGTCTAGTCTATTTTCAATTGTGGAATTGAAAAAAATAGTTAGACAAAAAGATAATATCTTTGCAGAGTTACTAAATAGAATACGAATTCGTACAAAAGTGACCCCAATGCTAAACAGTGATACTGATTTACTGAAAAATTGTGAAACCGGTGAAGACAGCTCAGCTTTACACATATTTTCGACTAATAGACAGGTAAATGAACATAATGTTCAGCAACTATCTAAAACATGCCCCGAATATGTTGAAATCAATGCTCAAGATTTTAGAAATAATAATAAGACAGGAAAACTTGAATTGAAAAATGGTCAACATGCCAAAACATATAATACATGTTTAGATGAAACACTGCTTTTAGGAAAAGGTGCTCGTGTAATGCTTTGTAAAAATGTAGATGTAGTGGATGGTCTTGTTAATGGGGTGTGTGGCACAGTGACACAAATAGTTTTTCCTGACAATGACAGCAAGTTCCCTCAAACAGTGTATGTCAAATTTGATGACAATCAGGTTGGTGCACAAAGGAGGAAATGTTCTGCATATGCTACAGCAGTTGAAATTGGTTCTACCGGTATCAAACCAGAAGAGGAAAAAATTAACAACAAAGGGGGATTGCGACGACAATTTCCACTAAAACTAGCTTGGGCTTGTACAGTACATAAAGTACAAGGAATTACTGTTGATAAAGCAGTAGTATCCCTTAAAAAGATATTTGCACCTGGACAGGCATATGTGGCTTTAAGCCGTGTTAGAAGTTTGTCTGGTTTGATTATTCAAGACTTTGAAGAGAAGGCTATATACTGTAAAGACAGCATCAAGGATGCAATTCAAAGCATGCCCAAGTTTTCTGTTAAAAATATACCATGCCACAAAGTGAATAAACAAGCATTCTCTGTATTTTTGATGAATGTGCAAAATTTAAGACACCATTTAGCAGATTTAATTTTGCATACCGAGCATTTGCAACCTAACTGTATTGCTGCTACTGAAACATGGTTACCTGCAGATATCTCATTAGAAACTATACATATTGATGGTTACAGTTTTCATAGTCACCCACGAAGTTTATCTTACAGCAGCAGTAACCCAACATTAACTGCATTACAAGCTCAACAACATGGTGGTGTTGGCATGTATACCTCAAACAGTTTGGCATATAATGTTGTCCAGGTACCAAATATCAATTTAGAATGTTTAGTTTGCAACTATGCAACACACAGTATATTAATAGCAGTTATTTATCGGCCACCATCATATCCCATTACATTGTTTAAAAGAAACCTAGGCGAATTGCTTGATTTTCTACAACCCCTAAGCAATACAATTGCTGTCATTGGCGATTTTAATGATAATATTTTTAACTCTTCAACAATCTGCAAGTTTATAACAGACAGAGGGTTTGTTCAACATGTCAAACAAGCCACAACAGAAAAGGGCACATTAATTGATCATGTATATGTAAAGACAACATATTATAATGTAGAATCAATAGTACTTCCAACATATTTCAGTGACCATGAGGGTATTTTGTGTTCTTTTACATGTAATACTCCAAACCAGGAATCTGATCAGTTGTAGGCTGTAAGTGTGATTGTAACTGTTCAGCCTTGTTTGGCACATTAGGTAGAGAGGGAATCTATGTGGATACTTTATCTCTACTGTGCCATATATTGCTGCATTACATTGCATGTTCACAGCAAAATAAAAAAATAAAGTATAACATATTAAAAACATTTTTGACCAAAAAAAAAGGATTTTTTTTTTTCAACTTGTAGTACACCTGTGACTTTAAAATAATGGTATATGGTATATTTTCTTGCTTTGCAACATATTTACATTTTACACATTTACTCATATATGTTTCTTTATATGTAATACTCTTAACATCTGATTAGTTATAGGTTGACATTTTGGTTGTAAATGTTCAGCTTTGTTTGGCAAATGAAGTGGAGAGAGAATCCTTGTGGATACTTGATCTCTACTGAGTCAAATATTGCTGTATTGCAGTGCGTGGTCACTGCAAGGTAGAAATATTAAAATTTTACAAATTACACATATCTTTGACAGGACATGGAAAGGAAGTACAACTATTACTTTCAAAATAATGGTTTCTTTTCCTGCATTGCAACAACATTTACATTTTTAATCTTTATTCATATTTGTTTTATTACAATTAATTTACATTTGCACTAGTAGCATAGTTATATACATTAGTTATTCTAAATGAAACACTGCTTTGAATTCAGCCATGCAACCACTTCAGTCACATATGACATGAATAATTACCTTGTATGGCTAACAAAAAATACTTTGTAGTTCCAGTGTTACAGATAATAACTTTGCATAAAATCACACTTAAACATTGACTAAAACGTAATAACACTTAATACAATGATCAAAAATATTTTTCCATTTTTACCTATTAATTAAACTTTACTTTGATCTGATTTATGCTCCTAGATTTTCACCTTTGGTCCATAATATTACTCTTACAATAATTTGTTCATGTATACATTACATCCACTTTTATGTTGTTGCTAATGCAGGTTTTGCTTTTCCATATGTGTAGTTTAAAAAAGCAAAAGACACTGGTAATGGTACTCCTGGTTTACTGGGATGGGGTTCAATTCCCTACGGTGTCCTTGCTTTTTGTACCAACTACATACAACTGAATATTATTTTCATTAGATTAATACCAAGTCAAGAATTACAAACTCATTAATAGGTGCCAGAGTTGCTGCTACCAGCTGGTAACACTACCACTATAACAGAATATTGGCATGTAAAGGTCTTCAGGTCAGGAATTTATTCAAACATATGAAGTTTGGCGCAGATTGGACATTGCATAATTAAGTTAGTATAAAACAAATAATTTCCTGTTGCCAACAGCTGGCGATATGATTATGAGAAAATATTGTTCAATCCAGGACTCTTATCAAACCTGTGAAATTTAACCTGTAAAAATTTGCATGCTTAAGTTAGTATTAAACAAGTAATTTCCTGTTGCCAACAGGTGGCGCTATGCCTATAACTGATTATTGACATGTAGATGTGTTCAGGCCACCACTATCATCAAACATATGAAGTTTGGTGCAGATTGACCTTGGTATGTTTGAGTTAGTGAAAGATATGACATATCCTGCTGCCAACAGGTGGCGCTATGATAATATCTGAATATTGGCCTTTAGGTATCTTCAGGCCAGGACTCTTACCAAACCTGTGAAGTTTGAGGCAGATCGGACATTTTATGGCTGAGTTATAACAACTTCTATGTCCATGGCGAAACATCAAACTTTGTCACGCCGCCACAGACACGCCCTTTAAAGAAAACTCAAGATCTTCGCAATTTAACATCTCTAAGGCCTCTAGATCAGACTGAGCAAATATAAAGTTGATATCATTAAATCTCTAGGAGGAGTTTGCTACAAGTCATTTCCTGTTGCCAACAGGTGGCGCTGTGATTATAATAGAATATTGGCCTTCAGATTTGTTCAGGCCAGGACTCTTATCGAACATGTGAAGTTTGAGGCAAATCGGACATTTTATGGCTGAGTTATAACAAGTTTTATATCCATGGCGAGACCTCGAAATTTGTCAGGCCGCCACGGACACACCCTTCAACGAAAACTCAAGATCTTCACAATTTAACATCTTTAAGGCCTCTAGATCAGAATGACCAAATATAATGTTAATATCATTAAATCTCTAAGAGGAGTTTGATACAAGTCATTTCCTGTTGCCAACAGGTGGCGCTGTGATTATAATAGAATGTTGGCCTTGAGATGTGTTCAGGCCAGGACTCTTATCGAATATGTGAAGTTTGAGGCAAATCGGACATTTTATGGCTGAGTTATAACAAGTTTTATATCCATGGCGAGACCTCGAAATTTGTCAGGCCGCCACGGACACGCCCTTTACCGAAAACTCAAGATCTTCGCAATTTAACATCGCTAAGGCCTTTATATTACACTGACCGATTTTGGAGTTGATCTGTATAAATCTCTAGGAGGAGTTGGTTGTAGAGTACAGCATGACACTTCCTGTTGCCTGCAGGTGGCGCTATGACTATAACTGAATATGGGCATGTAGATGACTTCAGGTCAGGAGTGTTATCACACATGTGAAGTTTGGGACAGATCGGACATTGTATGCCTGAGTTATAGCAACTACCTTTTTCATGGCGAAACATCGAAATTTGCGAGGCCGCCATGGACACGCCCTCCGATGAAAACTCTAGATCTTCACAATTTAACGTCACAAAGGGCTTTAGAATAGACTCTGCAAATTTGGCGTTGATCCGAATAAATCTCTAGGAGGAGTTCGTTCAAGTACGACGCCTGAAAATGGCAAAAATGACACAAATTTTGTTGAGAATATTAATATTAACCGACTTCCTGTTGGGTTCCGGATTTTGCTCCAAGAGGCTTTTTTGTAGGTATTGGTGTGTTACATGTGTGTACCGATTTCCGTGCATGTACGTGAATCACAGCTGAAAGCGCACACCGCTGAACGTCTAAAGGTGGCGCTGTCGAGCCATTTTGCCACACCCACTTCTGAAACCCATATCAGACGTAAATTTTCGCCAGGTTTGATGTGTGTGCAAAGTTTTGTGAGTTTTCGGGCATGTTTAGGTCCTCTAAAATGCGATTCATTTTGGAGAAGAATAATAATAATAATAATAATAATAATAATAATAATAATAATAATAAACGGAGCAGATTCAATAGGGTCCTCACACCATCGGTGCTCGGGCCCTAATTAAAGCTGCAAGCAGCGATGACCGGGCCCTCGCCATATGCGCAGTCACCATCCCGATAGCATCAGGAAAACGGTGCCCAGTTGGCACATGCATTCACAGTAACCCTCTGCCAGTTTGGATGTAAAGTTTACAGAATTGAAAGGGTTAATTAAAATCAACACACAGACACATACACACAATATTTAAAATTTTGCCATCTAGTTTAATTTGTTAACATTAACTATATTAGTTAACATGAACAATAATTAAATAGCATTTATTAATGTTAATTAATATTAAGCTAAAAAAAAAGTATTCATATATTATTGAAAGGTACATTAGTACATTTATTTATATTTGTTAAAAATATTTGTGGGTTCATGTATTAATAGTACATTATAAGGGTATTCTTAAGGCATTATAATGAATGCATAATAAATTATAAAAAACCTTATAATATGTTGTATCATCTCATGAGCATTCATAGAAACAGTTTTAATGTATTAGAATTTTTACTTTTTTATTATAGCTTTTATGAGTATGATTACCTCCTCACAGTTATAATGTATAAGTCTCATATTTTGCCATCTTACTGATGTCACTTTACTTAAAGCATACAAAGATCACTTATAAGTAATAATAATAATAGTAATTCTCAAATAGCCATAAGATCAGGTATCAGATCAGATGAATGTATAATATGATCAGTTTAATTATTTTGATGGTACCCGTTAGACAGCTTTTTATAAGTAACTCTGCAACTGCATGTCAGCTAGCAGTAATTATTATTTGTTGTGGTAAATATATGCTAACACTGTATTTAGACAGTTCCCCAAAAGACAAACTGATTATAAGTAACTTTGCAAGACCATGAACCTTCTACTTAGCCTAACATTAAACTAAGTCTACACTGTAAGGAGTGTTAGTTGGTGAGAGTTAGTTGTTAATAGTCAATAGAATAGAATATAATGTAAAAAATAAATCTAATATGATATAGTCCATTACAAATGAAATAGGTTTAAAATGGTGTCTACTGTGTGTTATAAATAATCATAATCTTAAAAGTTATAACCTCTAATATTTAAGTATTATAATGTATGATAATTGTTGTTATGAATATTCATTGGATGATATAATATATTATACTTTTTTTATAATGCATTATGCGTTCATTATAATGCCTTAGAAATACCCTTATAATAGGGGCTACATAGAAAGTGTTACCAAATCAGTGAGAGACAAACAAAACATTTCATAATTTTTCATTAAAAAAATTACTAATTTTTTTAAAGCTTTTTAGTGTTTATTTTAAAATTATGTAAAAGTATTCTGACAGTACAGTACATAACAACTCCAAATAAATCTATGCATTTGTTTCTTTGTAGCACATTGAGAATGAACAGAATAGGATTAGAGGTAAAAATATTCCTTATCATACGAGGACCTCTGGTGTTCATCCCTTGTATTACAGTCTTCATTTCTCCCTCACTCACTTCTGGATACTTTTAATGTTTTTGGGACCTCTGAGCATGATACAATTTTGACACCAAGAGTATTTTCTAAGAATGATTTGTTCTTCATACATACAAAGTTTTGAAGAGTTGATATTAGGCACTTTAAAGATATAGAAAAATTAATGCAACTTTTTTTAAGGTGACTTTTAAAAAATCACCACATCAACACCGTTCAAGATATCCAAAATCCGCTCACAATTTAGCATTTTGAGTATATTCTTATCATGTTGACAAAGTTTGGTGTGAACTTCTTGTTTCTGCTTTGTTTAGTATGATTTTATTTACAGCCTGATTTTTCCAAAAATCCACATTCAAATAAAAATAGCCAACTTCCTGTTTATTATAGCTAATGAGTGTTAATTAGAAAGTTGTCCGGCTTGATGAGACCAATATATGTACCGAGTTTGGTGACTGTAGGCAAAACTAAACCCCCAACTTTTGTCAAAAGGTGGCGCTATAGAGTGCCTCTTCCACGCCCATTTATGGGCTTTTATCAGTGTCTAAATATCATTAATACAGATGTGTGTGTTGAGTTTCATGAAATTCCAAGTATTTTAAGTGGCTTGAAAACACAAAAAACCAAAGTTAAAGTTTGACACGTTTCCATGGCAACATGATAAAAGTTATCGATAATGCCCTTCACAGATTCTCATCGGCCGTGTTTCGACATTATTGGGATGAAGTTTCAAGCAAATTGAGTAAAATTAAGAGGCTGATTTAAAAGCATTTAGAAAACGTTGCGCTTTCTGCTGCCAGTTGGTGGCGCTATAACTTTAACTC
Organism: Garra rufa; assembly: GCF_049309525.1. Taxonomy (NCBI): domain Eukaryota; kingdom Metazoa; phylum Chordata; class Actinopteri; order Cypriniformes; family Cyprinidae; genus Garra; species Garra rufa. Next base: position 23,432,771 of record NC_133382.1, on the reverse strand, counting down.
ATAATAGTCAGATCGCTGTGATTGGCATCAGACGATGAACAAACTGCTGAAGTTTGGTCAAAATCAAACAAAGTGTGTTAAAGTTATTAGACACTTCCTGTTTCTCATTTCTCGCCATAACTTTGTCGCACCGCCACGGCCAAACCATTCGAAATATCAAAATTCCCCTGGCAATTTTGCGTCCCCAATGTCTTGAGATCATGCTAACCGAGTTTGGTGGCCATCGGTGGATACACCTAGGAAGAGTATATCAAATTCCATTGCATGCGCTTTTTAGACATCCCTGAATAGCTGACTTCCTGTTGGGTGAAGCACTGACTTTGAGCATGAAAGTTGTTCGGCCCGATGAGGTCTATATGTGTATGAATTTTGATAAATGTAGGTCAACCGGTGTGTGCTCCAGAGTCCCTCAAAAGTAAAAATTTTTAACGCTGTGCCACGCCCCCCCCAGGTGACCCCCCACATGTCAAAGTTTGTCCGGCCCTGATGGCCGCAGGTTCCAATGTGTGTGCAAAGTTTCAAGAGTTTTCGTGTATGTTAACGGCCCCGAAATGACCCAAAACATTGATGAAATAATAATAATAATAATAATAATAATAATAATTAAAGCTGCGAGCAGCGATGAACGGGCCCTCGCACCCGGGCTCACCGCCGACCGGTGGCTTCAGGAAAACAGCAAACGGTGGGCAGTATGCTTTTAATACAGTAAATATAGAAAAAATATGTCATAAGTCATTTAAATGTGCCAAACTTGCCGCTGCCAGCTGGTGGCGCTATGCCTATAACTGATTATTGGCATGTAGATGTGTTCAGGCCAGCACTATTATCAAACATATGAAGTTTGGTGCAGATTGACCTTGGTGTGTTTGAGTTAGTGAAATATATGAGATATCCTGCTGCCAACAGGTGGCGCTATGATAATATCTGAATATTGGTCTTTAGGTGTCTTCAGGCCAGGACTCTTACCAAACCTGTGAATTTTGTGGCAGATCAGACATTTTCAGGCTAAGTTATAACAACTTCTATGTCTATGCAGAAACATCAAACTTTGTCAGGCCACCACAGACACGCCCTTTAATGAAAACTCAAGATCTTCACAATTTAACATCTCTAAGGCCTCAAGATCAGACTGACCAAATATAATGTTGATTTAATTAAATGCAATCAATGCAAGGACTTCAGATAGATGCCAACTGTGAACCAGTATGCTACAAATAAGAACATGTATTTCATGATGATAGCAAAATGTTATTATTGCTTCCTTTATATCCACCACTTCTGCTTAAATGTCATTGTTACCTATCTGTACAATTTTTGTATAATATATTTTTGTATAAAATCAATTGTTGTCATAACTAAGAATCAATAAGGAAGACGGTGCCCAGTTGGCACATGCATTCACAGTAACCATCTGCTAGTTTGGATTTTAAGTTTACAGAATTGAAAGGGTTACACTTTAAAATCAACACACAGACACATACACACAAAATATAAAATGTTGCCATCCAGTTTCATTTGTTAAAATTAACTATATTAGTTAACATGACCAATAAATAAATAGCATTTATTAATGTTAATTAATATTAAGCTAAAAAAAGTATTCATATAAAGTTTATGTACTGTGAATTAACATGAACATGAACACAGTTCATGTGGGTGTACAGCAATACACAATAAAGTGCTCTATAAACTCTTCATTCTTTCAAAATATCTTTAAAAATCAAGTTGAGTATTTTAACGGGGTGATATATATATTTATAACTGATCTTAAAATTATGGTTTTCAGATGTTTTGAAGAGATAACAGTAACGTTTGTTTTGTTGTCAAAGTTTGTCTTAATTTTTTATTATTATTATTTTATATTCAATAAATAACACTATGTAAATATTGTCTATCAATGAAGATAAATTGATCATGCTAAAAAGTTGTATTTTTTTAAATCTTTTGCTATGTGACTGAATAGGACAAGTTCATGGTACAGTTAAGTAAAAAATAAATAAAAAACAACAACTGCAAAATACGAACAATGAAAGACTAAGTGACCCTTTATATTTTCTCAAAATATCAGACTCTCAAAGATCAGACATATTTATGTAATTACACTACATACAGTATGTGCATTTTGTTCAAAGATGGTCTGTAGGATGGCTCTCTACTCTGTCACCCTCTCTGCCTCTCACCCCTCCCCCCTGCAATAATGAGCTTCTCTGTGCCTGACTGAACGCACACACATACTGTAGAGACATTCACCAGAGTGACAGCAGGTTTCTGAGTTCTTTTTTAAATTTTCTTTAATTCATAGAAGCTTGTATACATTTTTTATTTCCAGCACTTGCTCAGAATGATTAGATCTCTGTGTGAAAAAAGTTTTAAAGAGTTTGGATGCTGCACTTTAAAGATATAAAAATATTTTTTACTATATCTTTAAAAAATCACCACGTCCACACCGTTCAAGATATCCAAAATCCGGTCGCAATTTAACATCTTCAGAATATTCTCTTCATGTTAAAAAAGTTTGGTGTGAACAGCTGGTTGTTCTTAGAAGTAGTGTGCATTTGTTTACACCCTGATTTTTCCAAAAATCCACATTCAAATCAAAATAGCCGGCTTCCTGTTGGTCTCAGCTAATGAGTTTGATTTAGAAAGTTGTCCAAATTGATGAGATTAATATATGTACAGAGTTTAGTGACTGTAGGAAAAACTAACCCCCCAACTTTTGTCAAAAGATGGCGCTATAGAGTGCCTGCTCCACACCCATTTATGACCTTTTGCCAGTGTCTAACTATCATAAATATTGATGTGTGTGTTGAGTTTCATGAAATTCTAAGCATGTTAACTGCCTCGAAAAGACAGGAATCTAATTTTAAAGTTTGACATGTTGCCATGGCAACAGCATTCGATTTATCATCGACCCCTTTACATATTCTTATCGGCCGTGTTTTGACATGATTTTGATGAAGTTTAAAGAAAATCGAGTAAAATTAAGAGGCTGATATCAAAGCATTTTGAAAATGACACACTTCCTGCTGCCAGTTGGTGGCGCTATAACTTTGACTCATAATAGTCACATTTATGGAATCGGCATCATACAACGAACAAACTGGTGAAGTTTCATCAGAATCAGGCAATGTGGTCAACAGTTATTAGACACTTCCTGTTTCTCATTTCTCGCCATAACTTTGTCGCCTTGCCACGGCCAAACCGTTCGAGATATCAAAAATCTCCTCGCAATTTAGCGTCCCCAATGTCTTGAGATCATGCTGACCCAGTTTGGTGACAATCCCATGGAATTCCTGGGAGGAGTACGTTAAATTCCAGAGCATGCGCTTTTTAAACAGCCCTAAATATCTCACTTCCTGTTGCGTGGAGCCCATGACATAGAGTACAAAAGTTGTTTGGCTCAGTGAGATCTATGTGTGTACCGAGTTTCATATCAATACATGCAAGTATGTGTGCGCAGTACATCAAGTTTTCAAACTGTGTTCCAGGGGGCGCTGTAGAGGCCCTGAACCACGCCCGGGTCCCAGCCTCTTTGGCGTCCTGATGGCCGCAGATTCCGACGTGTGTGCAAATTTTCAAGAGTTTTTGAGTATGTTAAGGCCCCCAAAAGTGCCCGGAAGGTTGAAAAAAATAAAAAAAAAAAAAAAAAAAAATAAAAAAAAAATAATAACCCTTAGAAGAACAATAGGGCCTTCGCCCTTTTGGGCTCGGGCCCTAATAATAAACGAAGCAGATCCAATAGGGTCCTCACACCATCGGTGCTCGGGCCCTAATTAAAGCTGCAAGCAGCGATGAACGGGCCCTCGCACCCGGGCTCACCGCCGACCGGTGGCTTTAGGAAAACAGCAAACGGTGGGCAGTATGCTTTTAATACAGTAAATATATGAGAAATATGTCATAAGTCATTTAAATGTGCCAAACTTCCCATTGGCAGCTGGTGGCGCTATGCCTATAAATGGCATGTAGATGTGTTCAGGCCAGCACTATTATCAAACATATGAAGTTTGGTGCAGATTGACCTTGGTATGTTTGAGTTAGTGAAAGATATGATATATCCTGGTGTCAACAGGTGGCGCTATGATAATATCTGAATATTGGCCTTTAGGTGTCTTCAGACCAGGACTCTTACCAAACCTCTGAAGTTTGAGGCAGATCAGACATTTTATGGCTGAGTTATTACACCTATGTCCATGGCAAAACATCAAACTTTGTCAGGCTGCCATGGACACGCCCTTTACTGAAACTCAAGATCTTCACAATTTAACATCTCTAAGGCCTCTAGATCAGACTGACCAAATATAATGTTGATTTCAATAAATGTCTAGGAGGAGTTTGCTATAAACCTAATCCCCTGCAAGGACTTCAGATAATTCCAACTGTGAACCAAATGTGAACATTTTCCCTATATTCTGATGATGATGATAAGAACATGTAATTCATGATGATAACAAAATGTTATTATTGCTTGCATTACATTCACCACTTCTGCTTAAATCGTTACCTATCTGTACAATTTGTATGTGGATATTGCTTTGCTGGTGACTCCTGTTATAAGACATCACTCTTAAGCGCTACATAACTAAGAATCAATAAGGAAAACGGTGCACAGTTGGCAAATGCATTCACAGTAACCCTCTGCTAGTTTGGATTTTAAGTTTACTGAATTGAAAGGGTTACACTTTAAAATCAACACAGAGACACATACACACAATATATAAAATGTTGCCATCCAGTTTCATTTGTTAACATTAACTATATTAGTTAACATGAACAATAATTAAATAGCATTTATTAATGTTAATTAATATTAAGCTAAAAAAATAGTATTCATATATTGTTTAAAGGTAAATTAGTTTATGTACTGTGAATTAACATGAACATGAACACAGTTCATGTGGGTGTACAGCAATACACAAAGTGCTCTATAAACGCTTAATTCTTTCAAAATATCTTTAAAAATCAAGTTGAGTGTTTTAATGGGGCGATATATATATAACTGATCTTAAAATGATGGTTTTCGGATGTTTTGAACAGATAACAGCAAAGTTTGTTTTGTTGTCAAAGTTTGTCTTGAAATTTTTAATTATTATAATTTTATATTCAGTAAATAACACTATGAAAATATTGTCTACAATGAAGATTATTCACTCATGCTTAAAAGTTGTATTTTTCTTAATCTTTTGCTATGTGACTGAATAGGACAAGTTCATGGTACAGTTCAGTAAAAATAAATAAAAAACAACAACTGCAAAATACAAACAATGAAAGATTTAATGACCCTTTATATTTTCTCAAAATATCAGACATATTTATGTCGATTACGCTACAGCAATGTGCATCTTCCTCAAAGATGGTCTTAAGCAAAACAGCATGTTCCACTGGTCTCTCTCCCTTACACCCCTCCCCCCTTCAGTCACTCTTCAGTGACTCAATGGTGACTGAACACAGACAGGCACAGGCAGAGTGACAGCAGGTTTCTAATTTCTTTTTTTAATTTTCTTTAATTCATAGAAGCTTGTATAAAATTGATATTTACACCACTTGCTCAGAATGATAAGATCTCTGTGTGAAAAAAGTTGTAAAGAGTTTGGATGCTGCACTTTAAAGATATAAAAAAATTAGGGTTGTGTTTTTTACTACATCTTTAAAAAATCACCACGTCAACACCGTTCAAGATATCCCAAATTCGCTCGCAATTTAACATCTTCAGAATCTTCTCTTCATGTTAAAAAAGTTTGGTGTGAATACCTTATTTTTCTTAGAAGGAGTGTGAATTTGTTTACAGCCTGATTTTTCCAAAAATCCACATTCAAATCAAAATATCCGGCTTCCTGTTGGTCTTAGCTAATGAGTTTGATTTAGAAAGTTGTCCAGATTGATGAGAACAATATATGTACAGAGTTTGGTGACTGTAGGAAAAACTAACCCCCCAACTTTTGTCAAAAGATGGCGCTATAGAGTGCCTGCTCCACGCCCATTTATGACCTTTTGCCAGTGTCTAACTATCATTAATATTGACGTGTGTGTTGAGTTTCATGAAATTCTAAGCATGTTATCTGCCTCGAAAAGACAGGAATCAAATTTTAAAGTTTGACACGTTGCCATGGCAACAGCATTTGATTTATCATCGACCCCTTTACATATTCTCATCGGCCGTGTTTTGACATTATTTTGATGAAGTTTGAAGAAAATCAAGTAAAATTAAGAGGCTGATTTCAAAGGATTTTGAAAATGACACGCTTCCTGCTGCCAGTTGGTGGCGCTATAACTTTGACTCATAATAGTCACATTTATGGAATCGGCATCATACAACGAACAAACTGGTGAAGTTTCATAAGAATCAAGCAATGTGTGCAACAGTAATTAGACACTTCCTGTTTCTCATTTCTCGCCATAACTTTGTCGCCTTGCCACGGCCAAACCGTTCGAGATATCAAAAATCCCCTCGCAATTTAGCGTCCCCAATGTCTTGAGATCATGCTGACCGAGTTTGGTGACAATCCTATGGAAACCCTGGGAGGAGTACGTTAAATTCCAGAGCATGCGCTTTTTAAACAGCCCTAAATATCTCACTTCCTGTTGCGTTCAGCCCATGACATAGAGTACAAAAGTTGTTTGGCTCAGTGAGATCTATATGTGTACCGAGTTTCATATCAATACGTGCAAGTATGTGTGCGCAGTACATCAAGTTTTCAAACTGTGTTCTAGGGGGCGCTGTAGAGGCCCTGAACCACGCCCGGGTCCCAGCCTCTGTGGCGTCCTGGTGGCCGCAGATTCCGACGTGTGTGCAAATTTTCAAGAGTTTTTGAGTATGTTAAGGCCCCCAAAAGTGCCCAGAAGGTTTAAAAAAATAAAAAAAAAAAAAAAATTAAAGCTGCGAGCAGCGATGAACGGGCCCTCGCACCCGGGCTCACCGCCGACCGGTGGCTTCAGGAAAACAGCAATCGGTGGGCAGTATGCTTTTAATACAGTAAATATAGAAAAAATATGTCATAAGTCATTTAAATGTGCCAAAATTGCTGCTGCCAGCTGGTGGCGCTATGCCTATAACTGATTATTGACATGTAGATGTGTTCAGGCCAGCACTATTATCAAACATATGAAGTTTGGTGCAGATTGACCTTGGTGTGTTTGAGTTAGTGAAATATATGAGATATCCTGCTGCCAACAGGTGGCGCTATGATAATATCTGAATATTGGTCTTTAGGTGTCTTCAGGCCAGGACTCTTACCAAACCTGTGAATTTTGTGGCAGATCAGACATTTTCAGGCTAAGTTATAACCACTTCTATGTCTATGCAGAAACATCAAACTTTGTCAGGCCACCACGGACATGCCCTTTAATGAAAACTCAAGATCTTCACAATTTAACATCTCTAAGGCCTCAAGATCAGACTGACCAAATATAATGTTGATTTAATTAAATGCAATCAATGCAAGGACTTCAGATAGATGCCAACTGTGAACCAGTATGCTACAAATAAGAACATGTAATTCATGATGATAGCAAAATGTTATTATTGCTTCCTTTATATCCACCACTTCTGCTTAAATGTCATTGTTACCTATCTGTACAATTTTTGTATAATATATTTTTGTATAAAATCAATTGTTGTCATAACTAAGAATCAATAAGGAAGACGGTGCCCAGTTGGCACATGCATTCACAGTAACCATCTGCTAGTTTGGATTTTAAGTTTACAGAATTGAAAGGGTTACACTTTAAAATCAACACACAGACACATACACACAAAATATAAAATGTTGCCATCCAGTTTCATTTGTTAAAATTAACTATATCAGTTAACATGACCAATAAATAAATAGCATTTATTAATGTTAATTAATATTAAGCTAAAAAAAGTATTCATATAAAGTTTATGTACTGTGAATTAACATGAACATGAACACAGTTCATGTGGGTGTACAGCAATACACAATAAAGTGCTCTATAAACGCTTCATTCTTTCAAAATATCTTTAAAAATCAAGTTGAGTATTTTAACGGGGTGATACATATATATAACTGATCTTAAAATTATGGTTTTCAGATGTTTTGAAGAGATAACAGTAACGTTTGTTTTGTTGTCAAAGTTTGTCTTAATTTTTTATTATTATGATTTTATATTCAATAAATAACACTATGTAAATATTGTCTATCAATGAAGATAAATTGATCATGCTAAAAAGTTGTATTTTTTAAAATCTTTTGCTATGTGACTGAATAGGACAAGTTCATGGTACAGTTAAGTAAAAAATAAATAAAAAACAACAACTGCAAAAAATGAACAATGAAAGACTTAGTGACCCTTTATATTTTCTCAATATCAGACTCTCAAAGATCAGACATATTTATGTAATTACACTACATACAGTATGTGCATTTTGTTCAAAGATGGTCTGTAGGATGGCTCTCTACTCTGTCACCCTCTCTGCCTCTCACCCCTCCCCCCTGCAATAATGAGCTTCTCTGTGCCTGACTGAACGCACACACATACTGTAGAGACATTCACCAGAGTGACAGCAGGTTTCTGAGTTCTTTTTTAAATTTTCTTTAATTCATAGAAGCTTGTATACATTTTTTATTTCCAGCACTTGCTCAGAATGATTAGATCTCTGTGTGAAAAAAGTTTTAAAGAGTTTGGATGCTGCACTTTAAAGATATAAAAATATTTTTTACTATATCTTTAAAAAATCACCACGTCCACACCGTTCAAGATATCCAAAATCCGGTCGCAATTTAACATCTTCAGAATATTCTCTTCATGTTAAAAAAGTTTGGTGTGAACAGCTGGTTGTTCTTAGAAGTAGTGTGCATTTGTTTACAGCCTGATTTTTCCAAAAATCCACATTCAAATCAAAATAGCCGGCTTCCTGTTGGTCTCAGCTAATGAGTTTGATTTAGAAAGTTGTCCAAATTGATGAGATTAATATATGTACAGAGTTTAGTGACTGTAGGAAAAACTAACCCCCCAACTTTTGTCAAAAGATGGCGCTATAGAGTGCCTGCTCCACGCCCATTTATGACCTTTTGCCAGTGTCTAACTATCATAAATATTGATGTGTGTGTTGAGTTTCATGAAATTCTAAGCATGTTAACTGCCTCGAAAAGACAGGAATCTAATTTTAAAGTTTGACATGTTGCCATGGCAACAGCATTCGATTTATCATCGACCCCTTTACATATTCTTATCGGCCGTGTTTTGACATGATTTTGATGAAGTTTAAAGAAAATCGAGTAAAATTAAGAGGCTGATATCAAAGCATTTTGAAAATGACACACTTCCTACTGCCAGTTGGTGGCGCTATAACTTTGACTCATAATAGTCACATTTATGGAATCGGCATCATACAACGAACAAACTGGTGAAGTTTCATCAGAATCAGGCAATGTGGTCAACAGTTATTAGACACTTCCTGTTTCTCATTTCTCGCCATAACTTTGTCGCCTTGCCACGGCCAAACCGTTCGAGATATCAAAAATCTCCTCGCAATTTAGCGTCCCCAATGTCTTGAGATCATGCTGACCGAGTTTGGTGACAATCCCATGGAATTCCTGGGAGGAGTACGTTAAATTCCAGAGCATGCACTTTTTAAACAGCCCTAAATATCTCACTTCCTGTTGCGTGGAGCCCATGACATAGAGTACAAAAGTTGTTTGGCTCAGTGAGATCTATATGTGTACCGAGTTTCATATCAATACATGCAAGTATGTGTGCGCAGTACATCAAGTTTTCAAACTGTGTTCCAGGGGGCGCTGTAGAGGCCCTGAACCACGCCCGGGTCCCAGCCTCTTTGGCGTCCTGATGGCCGCAGATTCCGACGTGTGTGCAAATTTTCAAGAGTTTTTGAGTATGTTAAGGCCCCCAAAAGTGCCCGGAAGGTTGAAAAAAAGAAAAAAAAAAAAAAAAAAAAAAAAAAAAAAATAATAACCCTTAGAAGAACAATAGGGCCTTCGCCCTTTTGGGCTCGGGCCCTAATAAGAACCCTTAGAAGAACAATAGGGCCTTCGCCCTTTTGGGCTCGGGCCCTAAATATTACTTTAAATAGAAAATTTAAATTTACTTTATAGTTTCTTTTTATCTCATAATATACTTTTGTTTGTATCTCGCAATTGTGACTTTTTTCTCAGAATTCTGTGATATAAACTCGCAATTGCGAGTTATAAAGCCAGAATTGCATGATATAAGCCTGCAGTTGAGTTTGAATCTGTCAGGAAAAGCAGACAAGGTTAACTAGAGGACAATACTATTGATTTTCTAAATGTAGTATGTTTTTTTTACATCTCTGTCAGCAATGTGTATTTGTAAGAACAGCAAATAATAGCTATTGAAATAAGCCTTTCCATCATTCCCAGAGAAAAAAAAATTAAACAGTCTCTTTCCTGATTTACAATAGATACAATACACAAAATGAATCACTTTACATCTCGCACTGAATTAAAACGACAAATATTTCAATGATGTACTGGAATGATTTGTGTCTGGCTTTGGTACAGAGTGAATAATCATGAAACAGTGATGAAAAGAAGATAACAATCTGTTCTTATTCTCTTCAGGGTAATGAGGGATCTGTCAATTGCAGGGAATAGCAAGAGCCTCTCTGCAGATTCAGAGTTATCACTGATTGGAAAGACATAGTCTTTTTTAAACACACAAACACACATATGCTTTATTTTAAAATAATAATATTAGAAAAAAAATATTTTATGACACACAGTAATATCTGTCATAATCCTTTTACATAAAATTAACCACTTTTTTACATGAAATTATCCATTTCAATACAAAAAAGAAAAATTAATTAATTTACATGTAATCATTTATTTTTTAAAATAAATAAAAACTTTTTCATATTTATTGCATTTATTGACAATTTTATGGGGTCCCTGAGACCCAAATATTAGCAAAGTAGCATTTTTTTTTACAGGACGTTTTAAGCATGTTATCAAGTTGACATTTTGTTTATAATCAGTTTTCACAAGATTAGAAAAAGTCATGATGAATCAACCTGATACTTAAATGTTAAGTATACTTTTGAGCTAGCAAAATGACTTTAGGGTTAACATTTCAGTTTCACATTTTGGTAAAATAACAACCCTTGGTGCAAACCTGCAACCTTTTTCTCTACGTTTCTACTTTTTCGAGCAAAATAATAATACCTACTTGATATTTGCTCTTCTCCAACATAGAAATGTCCACTACTATATAGTTGCTTATAGTTTATACAACACATCCTGATATTTTAATTACACTTATTGTCAGACCTAAAGACTTTTTGTTGTGTTTTTTCGACCATGTGCTCTGTTTGACCCAGTTTCTGTCTTCGTTTGATTATGTCTTTTGGTTCAGGTGTGTCTGGTTAATTATCCTCATTTGCTCCACTATATTAGTTGTGTTAAGTTCACTGTTTGTTATCCGGTCTACTATGTCTCTATGTGTGATTCCTGCCTGTCCGTCCTTAGCCTCTTGTGGATTATTAAAGACTATTTGCATTATCTTCATCTTCTTCGTGCATTCATTTCCTAAGTAGCGTGACAGAAGACCAGACCTAAAGTGGAAGTACGTATTTGTTTTTGTTTAAAAGGTTTTTCTTTTGCTCTGTTCTGTACTGGGTGCTTTTAGGGAAAATTTGCATTTATTCACATTTATTTGATTGGATTAGTTATTCATGTGGTGAAGGTGGACTATCATGATTTTGGCTAATGCAGGACACTACTGAATGATGCGCATCAGAGCGGATGTAGATGTGTGTGTATATGCAAAGCTGACTGATAAAGAAATTGGTATACTCCATATACCCTCGCCTCACCACTGGCTGAAGTCGACCTCCCAGACACTGCAGAACTGAACTGGAGGGAGGCCATTGTCCGATGTCTGGAGAGTGTCCTGCCCCGATCCAGAACGTGATTCAACCCAGAGCCCAGCCATCACCCCACTGCATGCCAGCCTTTTGCCATCCCCTGTCACCATCCCACATCTACTCCTTTGTTCTCCTCCTGAGTCCCCTTCCTGAGTCCCCTTCCCTCCCTTTGTTGTTCCTATGGCACGAGCCCACCACTGATGGAGAGCCAGAGCCTGCCGCGACTGACGAGCCATCGCCAAGTGCCAAGAGCAACAGTGCTGGGGAACGCCCCACATGTAGAGCTCCATACGTCAGATTAGGTGTGAGAGCCAGCTACAGAGCTCGCTGGGGGGAGAGCACTATGGATAGCGAGAGAGCGGACTCCCTGCCTGCCCTGAACTATCTGTCTGCCCTGAACTGTCTGCTTGTCCCAAAACGACCACGAAGATCGTTTCCCTGTCTGCCACACGTTAGGAATCGCAATGTGGTGCATGTGGGCAGCACACACCATCCCTGAACCTCTACCTGCCTGGATTTCCCACCCACCCTGTCTTTCCTGCCTCCCTCTGTCATCCTAGCTTCAGCTCGCCACTGCTGTCTTTTGGCAGCCCCTTAGCTCACCCTCAACCCACCATCTGTGTGGTGGGATCGCTGTGGGTCTGCCAGTCTCCATCAGCTTTGTGGCTGGAGGATCCCTTGTCTCCAGCCTCCAAATCCCGGACTCTGCCTCGGCCCTTCGGCTCTTAGCTCCCTCCTCTCCTGTCAGTCCACGAGCTCCGCCAGGCTCCCTCGTCCCTCCGGCCCTGCCTTGGGCCGTCGTCGAGCTCCTCTGGCTACACATTATCCTTCCGTCCGTCCAGCTCTGTCAGGCTCCTCCATCCCTCTGGCTCAACTTTGGTCCTCTGTTGCTCCGGCCCCCGTGGCCTTCCGGATCCCCACCTCTGCCTTGGCCCTCTGGATCCTCCCCGTCGCCCTGGCTCACCACCTCTCCGTCTCTGCCTTGGGCTTCACCACCACCTGCTTTACCGCCGTTGGTTGCCCCCCTGGAGTCGTCAGCCCCTCCTCCACCATGGCTTCACCCTCCTTTGTTATCTTGGCTGTGGCCTGGGGCCCGCCTGGCTCCTCCTGCTCCAAATCTCTTCTGTCTTTTCCCTGGCTCCTCCCTCAATCAGCTTCCCCTGGACTCCGACTTCGTCGTCCTTCTCCTGGGTGTCCGTCCTCCACCTGAAACTCCTCCAGTATTGTCTGCCTGCCTTCCTGCCATCCCTCTGCCATTCCCTGTCACCATCCCACATCCACTCCTTTGTGCTCCTCCTGAGTAATTTGTGTTTCCATGATGAATGAAGCTCTTACGGGTTTGGAACGGCATTAAGGTGAATAATTAATAGCAGAATTTTCATTTTGAGGAGAACTATCCCGTTAACAGTAAAACACAATCAGGTCACTGTGTCTTGTAACTTACATCCTACAGTATATGTCAGAATTGAACATATCACCCCCTACTGAACTATCATTACTTCATAGCAGTCACACAGAATTGCATTGGGAATTTTCTGATCTTAACTTAAAATTAGGCTTCTGTCTGTGATCTCCATGATGTTCCCTCCTGGTAATCTTATCATCCTAATATCTCTCCCTTCATGTTGGCCACAGCCATCTTCCTTCACTGTGATCTTCGGTGAAAGCATGTATACCATGTTTTCTCTGAAGAGCCATATAGAGTGCACTATTCTCTGATAGTCCCTGAGTCTGCAGGCTCTTCAAGGTGCTTAGACTATAATTGTAGCTCTCTTGCTTTTAGTAGCGGGTTCTGTTATGGGACTTCGCCATCATATGTCAACTAAACACACACACAAAAACAGCCTTATTGTTAATCAACTTGGCTGTGGGGGAAGGTCATTATACATTACTCCCTGTGCTGCCTTTTCTTTACACCTTGATGAAGTATTATAGACACGGCCCAGGCGAAATTCCTCTCGAGCAAAGGATGTGTAATCGATGGGAGCTCTAGAGGTTGTCGAAGTGAAATAAAGAATGAAGAGAGCAATTTTCAGATTACACTGAAATGATTTTGTGATAGGCTTGTACTCATTTCATTAGTATTCCTCTCATGCCAGAGTGCTGCTGTTTGTGTTTATTAAGGTGCCAAAAAAGCTGTTGGTTATTCTGAAGCAAAAATGAACCACAACAAAGTTCTCAAAACCCACATAGAGACATAATTCTCGTAGCCTTTTATCACAGGGATAATGGAGACATGGTCTACCTCTCTAAAATTACCCTCAGTATGAATGGCACCTCTTCATGTTTTCTCTTTGTTTGTATTTTCCACTCCTGAACCCTGAGGGAATCACTTCAATTACGCAGATCCGACTATTCCAGTGTACCTGTGACCCACTTATCAGCTGATTTCTCATAGGGTTCATTCAGACAACTACTAATAAGGATTTTAACACAGCACTTGGTTATTCTGAAGAAGAAAAGCAGCCTTGGAGATGGAGCGAGGGCTTTTGTAACTGGTTTTGCCAAAGGGAGTGAATACGGTCATTAGAGCTGAGAGAGAGAAGCAGGAGGGCCGTGATCGCAGCTCTGATTAGCTCTGCTGCTTCATGTTTCCTACGTGACCTGGCCTTAGTCGAGCTCCACAGTGTGAAATGCAGTACATGCCCTGCGAAAATAGCTGCAGCTGGACTCAATCAAGTCCTGTAGCACTGAAGACCACTGCCTGTAACCTAGACTATTCTACTCGATAACAGAACAAAGATTTGACAAATGATTTAACTATACACTGTTTATCTGTCCTCACACATGATAAAATGGAGTGGAGCCTTATTGAATTATCAGTTAAGAGGAGCTGACCAAATAATCAAACTGATCTTGTGGGAAAATGTTACTATTTGTGTGAATAGAGGCTTTGCACTTACATCACAATTTGGTCAGTTACCTGGATGCACGGCCATATTGGCGATACTCAGATGTGAACAACAGCATGGATTGCATGATTAATTTACTAATGAATATGTTGTTCTGCTAATTTATACTGTCTAAACGACGAACACAACTTGTGAATGCTGCTAAATCATATAGAGAAGGACTTAGTAAGCAGGAAAGGGCACAATATTTTGACAAACTAAAGTTAATAGGTGGTAAAGATACATCTGAGCAGTGTTAATTAAGATGTTAGCCTTATATTTCACTACCTGGCTGGAAATGGCAAGAACAAACACAAATGTTGTAAAGATTCTTGCCCTGGAAAACCTGGTTCAGTCTGGTCAGCCACAAACACCTTTTGTTCCTCATACAGTTTTTTGCACTCTTCTCCTTGATTTGCTATAATCTTTGTCAGTCTGTAGTACTCCAAAATGTTTTTGGCATTGCTTACATTCAGTGCCACCAATATGGCTGATTGATGACATGTTGTGAAAAAACTCTATAGAGTGACATTTATTTTATTAATAAAAGGTTAGTTCACCCAAAAATGAAAACTACAACATGATTTACTCACACTTGAGGAATCCTTGGTGTATATGACATTCTTTAGTCGAATCCAATCAGAGATATATTAAAAAGTGTCTTAGCTCTTCCAAGCATCATAACAGCAGTTGGCGGGTGTTTCTGTTCAACAGTCCGATAAGCACATTCATCCATAATAAAAAGTACTTCACACATCTGGGGGTAAATAAAGGCCTCCTGTAGCACTTTTAAGAAAAAATATCCATATTTAAAACATAATAATCACAGATGACGTAGGACATATGCGTTGCGTATGCACCAAAACCAACATTTGTTTACAGGAGCAAAGGAAGCAAAGTTTTTACAAATCATCCTTTTGTACTTCTTATTCATGAACAGTGTTTTGTTTAGCTCTCTCCTCTCCATTTCCACGTACATCACTTCTTACGTGTCCTACATCATCGACCCAGAATGGCTTCCATGTACAACAGTTAGCGCAAGCTAAGGAAAAGTGATTATTATGTTTTTAAATATGGATATTTTTCTTACAAAACGCATCGATTCGCTACAGGCAACCTTTATTTACCTATCAAAGCTGTGTGGAGCATTTTTTTATTATGGATGGATGCACTTTATTGGACTTCTTTTGGACTGTTGAACAGAAATACACGCTCATTGCCATTATAAAGTTTGGAAGAGCTAGGACAATTTTTCATATAATTCCTATTGGATTTGACTGAAAGGAAAAAGTCATATACATCTAGAATGCCTTGAGGGTGAGTAAATCATGGGCTAGTTTACATTTTTGGGTGAACTAACCCTTTAAGCATTTTATGACATTTATGACTGTGTGTATGAATCCTTAGTGCTTTGAACAAATTAGAGTGAATGATTCAATGACTCACTCACATAGAATGTAACTTGTTTCATTCCATAATGAATCTGTGTTGGCTGAATAAATGATTCTGTGACTCACTCTGTCTTTATGCACAACGATGTAACCTGCAAAAAGACTCCCTGCCACTAAAAGCAAGAGCAGCATCTGACCTCATTTATTTCCAAATCTGACTCGGGACCCCCATGGTGCTAAATCCCTTGATGTTAAAGTCCATGTCTTACAACAGTAGTGCCAGACCTTAGATAGATGCTCAGTGTGGTATACGTGTGTCTCCAGGCAAAAGGAATGGATTCATGACAGTTTATCCCAGTATTATGGTTTATATTGATGTTGTCAGGTGGAACGTCTTGGCATTTTTCAGATCTTGAGAAGAAAATCCACATGCAGGATGTCTGCTTTCTCACAAAACTGACTTAATACCTTTGCTCAATGAAGCAATCTGAGGCTACTAATAAAACACTAATAAAATGCCCACTTATTTGTGACAAAAATCAATAACCCATTGCGTTCTCCAGATCAACTTGAATTTCTTACGTTAAATAGCACTTTCTCCGTTTCATGCGACCCTGAAAAATCATGTTTTTCAAGCATCAGACATCCTGATAAAATGAAGCGTTATTTATATTGACACAAAGCAAAGGAGTCATTTCCCCTACTTTGAAACCGGCCCTGCAGAAGATGATTAAAGTGTGTTCAATCAAGAAGGATTACTGTGGAAACCAGAGCATTGGAAATACTAAATGGTCCAGTAATGGCCCATGAACCCACAAACCCATCTCAAGGGGCCAGACGCTCTAACAAAATAAACTCTGCCAGTAGAGCTTTCGACACACACCACACAACAGAAACACTCTTCTAAAAATGATTTAAGCAATGGACCGTGGAAGATTATTAAAGCACAGGTCAGAGGATTTTTTTTTGTTAAATATTCAATTGCACTCTGATCTCTAAAGAGGAAACTATGTTGTAATTTACAACTCTTCCAGTTAAAATGAAAGGCAAGGCAAATATTTACACTCTTCTAATAGATTCTGCAGAAACCTAACAGGTCAAACAACGTAGTGTCATTTCCTTCCCCTAGCTGATTGAAACATCAAGTATTTCTTTCTTCTCCCTGGATGTGAACGATGTTCCCAGGCTAAACTTAATGCCCTCAATAAAATATAACTTCATATTTCAGAATGAAATTAAAAATTCATGTCCATTCCTTCATAAGATCTGTCAAGTGTGTCGAGCTGCTCTAATATTAAAATGGCTCTTGTTTCTTTCTCATTCTCGCAGCTGTAGGGGAACTTCTCAAACGTGGCTCCCCCAAAATGTTCATCAGTCAAGCTGATATATTAACGCAGACTCTGTGGATTTGAACCAGCATAACAAGTAGTAGGCCTAGTATATCATAGCGCTCGCACAATTCGCTCGACTGCGCCTCATATAACACAAAAAGAGATATATTATAGCCTACAGTCAGACAATACCTCCTCTCTAGTCTCATTCTTACTGTTTGTCTTTCTCACCATATTCATCAATATCCAAGAGAGTGAAAATTATAGCCCTGTACTTGATGACTGGCCTGGGAGAAATGAATTGATAAACAGATAGGGCGGCTTCAGCTCTTGTTTAAAGGGTAAGTGGCACTTAGACAGGCAATGCAAAAGCATTAATGCAAAATTCTCCCTCCCACCTTCTCATTCTCGACAGTCTTTGTGCTTTGAGATCCCAACAAGTGTCAGAAAAAAAAGATGCCACGTAAAACTGAAGAGGACCGAGGAAAATAAACAAACTCTTGCCACGTGAAGGAAAAAAAATGACGAAAGAGTCAAAGACAGACGTGTGAAGAGGGTTGAGATGAATCGATGTAGGGATTCGTGAATTTGAGATTAGTTTGGTCTCACATCGAACTACTAGGCCGCAGGCGACCAATTACACTCCACATTGCTGGAAAGGCAATGTTTCACGGAGCCATACATTATTTATTAGCCCTAATACTCGCTGCACCTTTTTGTGTGAGCCACAGCACTACATTTCTTTCTTTCTTTCTTTCTTTCTTTCTTTCTTTCTTTCTCTTACTTTTACTGCTGTTGAGTCACTCAGGGATCCTCTCATTTTACAACAGAATATACATTACAAAGTTTTCAAAATTGCTGTCATTGATTAATTTAATGTCGTGCTATAATTCTTATTTTACGATCCTCCGATATTTGGCTATTAAACTGTTCACTGTGAATAAACCATTTGCGCCATCTATTGGTTGCAGTTGGGGCGTCGTTGAGTGTGCGATCATTTATGCCCTAACCATGGTTTTATTGTAGTAAACATGATTTTTGGCGTATTGATTACCATTTGTATAACCACAGTTTTACTACAAATATCATGGTTAAACTAGGATTAGTGTAGCAAAACCATGGTTAATTTGTGGTTACCATGGTTTAACTATAGGACCAATAAGTAACCATGTTTTTTTATATGTAGTAAAACCATGGTTAATTTTTGTAAAGCAGAGATCAGGACTAGTTTTTTAAGACTCGTATCTTGTAACATTTAATCTTTAATTTATTGTCAGTGTATTATATGTTTTTATGCACTTTTTATGCTAAATATAGATTGTAATACATTATTCTGTAGCCTACCAGTTTGTGTACTTTTGCAACTTCTGCACCAGCCTTGTCTTATTTTAAGCTCTTGTGTACCGATTTGTGACCAGAATTGTGAATCATAATTTGTTGAACAACAAGGCTGACACAAGATAAATTGTCTAGTGGTTTGGAAGCAGATGGAACAGCGATTAGAGAGCATATAGGCTATGTCTATATTTATCAAGCAATGCATAATTGCGGACAAACTACACTACCAGTCAAAAGTTTTTGAACAGCAAGATTTTTAATGTTTTGAGAGAAGAAATCTGCTCACCAAGCCTGCTTTTTTATCCAAAATACAGTAAAAGCAGTAATATTGTAATATATTTTTACTATTTAAAATAACTGCTTTCTATTTGAATATTTTTTCTGTTATCAAAGCTAAATTTTCAGCATCATTACTTTAGTGTCACATTTTGCTTCGGAAATCATTCTAATATGCTGATTTACTGTTTAAGAAACATTTGTTGTTGTTGTTGTTGTTATTATTATTATTATTATTATTATTATCAATATTTAAAACAGTTGAGTATATTTTTTTAGGATTTTTGGATGAATAGAAAGATCCAAAAATCAGCATTTATCTGAAATAAAAAGCCTTTGTAACATTATACACTATACCATTCAAAAGCTTAAATAATTTTTATTATAATTTATTTCTTGGAAAGAAATTGTAGAAATGAATACCTTTTTAGCATTTATGCTTTAAATTGATGATAATTATTCAAAAGTGCTGATAAAGACATTTATAATGTCACAAAAGATTTCTATTTCAGATCAATTCTATTCTTCTGAACTTTCTATTCATCAAAGAAACCTAAAAAAAGTCTACTCAGCTGTTTTCAACATAATAATAATACATTTTTGAGCAGCAAATCAGAATATTAGAATGATTTCTGAAGGATCATGTAACTGGAGTAATGATGCTAAAAATGCAGCTTTGAAACCACAGGAATAAATTACATTTTAAAATACATTCAAATAGAAAATAGTTGTTTTAAATAGTAAAAATACTTCAAATTTTACTGGTTTTGCCATACTTTGGATCAAATAAATACAGGCTTCGTGAGCAGAAGAGACTTCTTTAAAAAACATTAAAAATCGTACTGTTCAAAAACTTTTGACTGGCAGTGTAATTTTAGCATTATAATGTAAAACCTGTCATCTGCACTGAAATACTTGAACTCTCCACTAGAGGGAGATGTAATACAATTTTTTGGGACTCTCTCACTCATGTTACTGTCCAGTTGAAATGAACATTGTGGATGAGTCATGAGATCCAGTGAATCTCTAAAACCTGTTGATAAAAAACAAAGTCAAATCATTCTGAATTCATTTTGCCTCTGCACGTATCTGTGATTCTAGATCATTTCTGAGCTATTTTAGGATATCCAAAAAGCTGTAGGCCGTAAGAAACCTACAGCCACATTACACACTCAAAAACTGATACATAGCAAACAAAACGTAGCAATAATTCTATCAAAATCCACAGAGGTGCTATTCTTCTATGTCAGGGGTTCTCAACTCTGGCCCGCAAGATCCATTTTCCTGTAGAGTTTAGTTCCAACCTTGATTAAACTCACCTGCCTGTAACTTTTTAGTGATCCTAAAGACCTTGATGAATTTGTTCAGGTGTGTTTAATGAGAGATGGAGCTGAACTCTGCAGGAAAATGTATCTCGCGACCAGAGTTGAGAACATCTGTTCTATGTAGTTCATCGATGACTAAGCTCTGTAATCAATAATTGTATAATACTTTTTTTTATGTGTAAAACTTCAATGTTAAAAAAACAGGGGTGTCCAAACCATAGATTTATAAACATAGATACCTCATCAGTGGTAGTTATGGGCTATGTGTAAGCCATCCACCATATTAGAATGGTCAAAGGCATGGGAATAGTCTGTGAAAACTCACACTGACAGTACATCTGTAGCCATAGTTATATGCATGTATAAATATTTATATATGCAATAGACAAGTAGATGATTTTGCTAAATATATCATCCTCTATGCCTTTATAAACAGTATCAGTATGAAGACATAGGCTAACATGACATCAACATTCTCAACTGTGAATGATTATCTCATTCTAATGTTGTGGCATCTTGGAAAACTCAATATGAGTGACAACACATTGGTCGTTTCAAGATGTCTAACATGTCTAGAGTGTTCGAATGTGTCCTCTACGTATAGGCCTACATATCTATAGTCCAAACCTGTTCCTTGGTGGCCACTATCCTGCAGAGTTTAGCTCCAACCCTTACTAAACACAGCTGAACCCATTAATCAAGATCTTCAGACTCACTAGAGACCTCCAGGCAAGTGTGTTGGAACTGGTTAAAGCTGAACTGCTGGATATTGGCCCACCAAGAGAGAGAGAGAGAAAAAAAAAAAACTCTGTGTACCTTTAAAGAAATGACACAGTGACCCAGTCAGTCAAAATATAATCATGATAATCCCTTAAAACGCTTCTTATTAGTTCAGTCAGATGTAATACCACAATACCACATTTCAGTGGTTCAGAAACTTTTCACATTTATATCTGAATAAAAGTTATTACCAAATCATATTTACATCTGGCCGTATTTACTGCTATAGGAATGATTTGTATTATGACATCTAAATATATAAGTGTAAGGTCTTGCTGAAAATGTTGATTAATAAGTTTGAACTATACAATTATTGTGACACGAATCATTAAACTCCCAGTTTTGAATGACATGCAACAAATAGCTTAACAATGGTAAAAAAAAAAATAAATCCTTCATTAACTGCTAAATATTTAAATAAACTAATATGGTGGTTTTCTGGTAGCCTATTTTTTCGTATTTTCCCCAATATTTTTTTCTACATACAAAAAAACCCAAATGTAACCAAGTATCTGACAAGAGAGTCTGCACGGACACAGTGATGTCAAAGCGAATGGGCGCGCCTGCACCACACCGTTTTATTGGTGCGCGCCCACACAAATCCATATACACAGAGCACACACCCGCTCACAAGGTATGAGGTAATTGTTTGGTCACATGACTCCTGCAGTAGCTGTCAAAAGTGATACAGCAGCGCATCCTTGACCAGCCTGCCCGCTTCCAGCTGATTGGACTGCGATCAGGTGTTAGGGATCATCTAGAAAGTGCAGAAACGAAAAAGATGACTCTTACTTATGAATATGATAGCAACAAATGATCAACTTAAAAAGACGAATATTAAATCCTAAACCGATTTAGCAAATGGAATCGAGTCGAGTACAGGTTTAATCAAAGAATTGCTGTCAGAATACAGTGTTAAATAGTTCTAATGTTATCAAAGCAGTTGTTAAAAACATATATAATGTTTAACCTAAACCACAGTATTTAAACTCCTACATATTCACTAATTCTAATAATCAATATTAAGAAAATAATCTCTACAATATATTAATGCAATTGTACGATAAGCCCACAAATGTTTGGAAAATAGCAACAAATCATATTTTTCTGAGGTATTTTCTTTAGTACTATTATGTTCCTCCTATTTTATTGGTTATTTAGCCTTTTAGTCTGACTCTCGCACATCCACAAGATGCAGAATAATGGTTTGCTTAATGCTTGGTTGATTCAGACACTAAACAACGATAACCAGTCTTTATACTAGATCCCTTGATCCAGAGTTAATACCCCGCCTATGTCGCAAGTCAATCCGTGTTGGGCTCAAGAGTCAGAGGAGGTGATACTGGGGTTGGAAAGTAGGGAAAGTGGGACAGCGGTGAGGGCGTATGGTGTTGTGCACGCGCCTTTCAGGTTGATGTCTTGACAACGCGAAGTTTGTCGCTTGCTTCCATCTCACGGAAGCGGCACAAGCTTGGCGTGTGCCAGTATTGAGAGGGGGAAACCTCAGTCACTGCCAAATTTGGGAAGCGGGGTGGAGGAAATGGCATTTCAGCTGTATTTGCAGCCCGAGCGCGGCGCTGCTGCTGCTGCTGCTGCTGGTGGTGACGCCTGAAGAGAGCTTTAATAACGCGGGATATATCTCTAGCAGCTGAAGATGGTGAATTCAAGTGTTTTGTTATCGTCATGGCAAACGGAACCGGCAGCATCATGTTGAAATGCGTGGTCGTCGGCGACGGCGCCGTTGGAAAAACTTGTCTGCTGATGAGCTATGCCAACGACGCCTTTCCAGAGGAATATGTGCCCACTGTCTTTGATCATTATGCAGGTAAACATACCAGCGTATTACTGCGACATAATGAATAGGAATTAATATTTCAGTGTCTGTTTGATGTATAAATGTATTTAACATTCATTTAGTCGTATTTGCAAGACCTCAGAGTGACTTGCATTGTGTTGCGCTTGTGTTTCTATAATGGAAACCACCTGTGGGCTGAGGATGCAACTGGTGCACATCAGCATCCTTATGCCACGATTCATCATCCTTGATCAGAAATAAACAAACCCTGTTTACATTCCTCTTTCTTTTGATCAGAACTAAATACAGTCTGATTAAAACCTCTTTCACTTCAGAAATAAACACATTTGCATTCCTCTCTTAAATGTTTTGAAATAAACAACTAAATTGAGTACGTCTTTCATTAGAAGTACATTTCAATAAACTGCATTCCTCTTTCACTAGATCAGAAAATAATATTCATTTACATTATTCTTTCACCTTTTCAGAAATAACTAAAACATGACCAACAGCCTTAATTTCAGATGAGAATTTCAGTCCCCTATTTAAACTAATAATTTGTGATTTTGTTTTCAGTGAGTGTGACGGTTGGGGGAAAACAGTACCTGCTGGGGCTATATGACACTGCGGGTCAGGTAGGGTTAAACCATTTCTCTCTCATTGGCCTGAGGCCTTTTCATTAGCAATAGTAACTCGATCGATTCAAGCAAAGTACACGGTGGCCTGTTCAGATGCATTCAGAGACTTCTTGGCATTGTATGCAAGTGATTTAAAGACAGAATTCATCCAGAAATGTCATATGTCATCATTTACTTCAGCTCAGGTCGTTCAAAAACTTTAAGATTTACTTTTTTTCTGTGGAACTTCTTAATTATGTTTAACTTTTCCTTTAGTGTTCCACAGAATAAAGAAAGTCAAATAACTATGAGAATAAAGAAAGTCATATTAAGTGTGAGATTACAGATTCTAAGCGACTGCTGAACTCAATAGTCAAGGAAGTTTGCTGCCGTAATATGGCCGAAGCAGGCGGAGTATTATCAGAAATGAGTTCCCAGCTAGTTTAGCATTTGCACATGTGCTGCGTGGTATTACTGCTCCTGCTTCGGCCATATTACGGCAGCAAACTTCCTTGACTATTACGCCGGAATGGGAGTGTAGTTCCTAATCTTATCAGCCTAGAAAATTGAAGCTTTGCATTTCCACCGGTCTTAGTACACGATATAACTACAGAAGAGTCAAGTTTTAAATAGGACAAATATCGAAACTCGTTGGTCATTTTTGAACGTGATGCTATTGGTCTAATAGGATTCAATGATCTATGCTAAGCTATGCTAAAAGTGATATCGCCAGAACAGGAGAACGGCTGAATGGATTTCAAAACGGTAAAACTCAACTTATTAACCTTTTAAGGTTCTTCTCATGACACCAAACTATGTGTTTGTACATGTGTGGATCTATTAAAGTAGCTGTAAATGTAGACTGAACTCTGAGCTTGATGCCTTTACGCCCAAGCCCAATTATGCAGAAGCAGTATCGAGTGAAACTGTTAAAAAAATCTGAAAGCTGAATATCTGTCTTTGATCTCTGATGATTTGTTTATTCTATGGATTTAAAGTCTAGTGAAACTTTCTTTGCTCTTCTGTTTGAACATTTGAAGATGGCTGATTTCAATTAACATTCCAGTCTGTTCAAATAAAGACATCAGAGTCATTTGCAATGTAGGATTAGTGTGCGTAGTGTTTCATTCAGATATGATATCTATATCCTCGTATTTTCAGTGCTGTTTGAATGATGATCATGAAGCACACAAAATGATTGCCAGAACTTCAGGACATACCAAGTCCATGAGATCTATGAAATCCACTTTGAAGTTCTTAGTTCGTAGACATAGTGGAGTAGTGCATCTGACACGGTTGGCTTTTTTTCTATTGAGTGTCGTCCTTTAAAAAGACAAAGAATGTGAGTAGTGGGCCAGATGTGTAGAAGTGTCACTGAGGGCCAAGTGGTGGGGATTAGATCCGAGGCAGTTCAAACACAGAAAACTCTCCCAACGTGCACTCTCTCTCCACAGCTGGCACCAGTTAGAACCGTACAGAAACCATGACGATCACTTGATCAAGAGGATTCGTTTACTGGAGAACTGGAAAGAGGGTTAAATTCAAAGCTGATGTTTTTTAAGAAGCAGTTCACCCAAAAAAAAAAAAGAAAATTCTGTCATTAATTACTCACCCTCATGTCGTTCCAAACTCCTAAAACCTTCATTCATCTTCGAAAAACAAATTAGGAAATTTTTGATGAAATCCAAAAGCTTTCTAACCCTGCATAGACAGCAATGCAACTGAAACTTTCAAGGCCCAGAAAGGTAGTAAGGACATTGTTAAAATAGTCCATGTGACATTAGTTAATTTTCTGAGCTACGAGAAGACCTTTTGTGTGCAAAGAAAACAAAAATGGCAACTTTATTCAACAATTTCTTGTCTTCCGTGTCAGTCTTTGATGTGAGTTCATGAGAGTACCATGGCGCATGAAAATTGTGTCCAAACTAATCAGCTATTTGCACTTTTAAACATCTGACATCTATAATTACATTTTTTTCCATTAGTATTATAATGTGTTTGACTGGAATTTTCCAATTTATATATTCCATATGCATTCCCTTCTGCGTTGACTAGATAAAGGACCTCATCAGAATTCCCTTTGTATGACAAAGGGTGACTTGCCCTTCTCGGACATGTGTGTTAATGAGTGTGTGCTCCAATGCCATATGATTTCTAACCTCACTGGGAGGAGAGAAAGGAGCGATGAGTTTGTGCAGTGAATAAAGAGTATCGATATTGGAAAAATAGGCAGGTGTTCGTTCTATTTTAGTATGTTAAAAATAGTTTCAGGCTTGTGGTTTCTAAGAAGGAGGGCGTCGCTTGGCTCATAAGCAGATGTATGTCTGTTGGATGCCTTCACTGTCTCTCTGTCTGATTGGTCCTGACATACTAATTGCCTCAGGAGGAGTCAGAGAGTAAGCTGGCTAGTGTCAGTAAAGGGGCAACCTCTCAGATGTTGGCATCTGTCTCACAGCTCAATCTCAACCATCTAATCTTGACCTTTTGTCCTCTACTCTCAGTCCTTCTTTCTTCACTGAGGTGATGTTTTAACATGGCTTTGAGTTGACAGGCTCTTAATGAGCCTCAGAGAAGGAACTGGGCCCCAGATGTGAAGTACAGCTGCAGTTTGCATTGCTTTGTTCAATCAAGGAAAACCTCCCACCCTGAGTACCCGACTGCCTTTTGCCCCTTTTGGGGCTCAGGCTTACTCATGACCAGGCTGATAACTAGAAGGGATTTTGAACCATAGGAAGTTTTGTTTTAAAGTGCTCACATAATATGTTCCTTTTATTCTCAACTGCTTTGAATTCTATTTCTGGAATAAAAAAGAGCATTGAGTTCGAGTCACAAAGACAAATTAGTCTTTTATTAGTGAAGACAAGCCTGGAAAAGCACACTATTCGTACACTGAATGAAAAATTGTCTTATGATAATTAAGGTTATTCTTTAGCACACTCTTTTATTTTATGTAACTAGTTCACCCAAAAATGAAAATTACCCCATGATTTATTTTCACCCTCAAGTCATCCTAGTTGTATATGACTTTCTTATTTCAGATTATTGCAATCGGAGTTAAGTTAAAAAAATGGCCTGGCTCTTTTAAGTTTTATAATGGCAGTGAATGGGTGTTAAGATTTCGAAGTCCAATAAAGTGCATCCATCCATCATAAAAAGTGCTCCCCACAGCTCCAAGGGGTTAATAAAAGCCTTGTGAAGCAAATCGATGCATTTGTGTAAGAAAAATATCCATATTAAAAGCTTTATAAACTATGATCTCTAGCTAACTGTCGTATACTTGTTCACTTGAGAGTGGCGTTCCAGTGGATAATGTAGGATGCAGGCATAGTAAAGAGCAAAACAAAACACTGGTCATGAATAAGAAGTACAAAACGAGGATTTGTAAAGAAAAATGGTGGAGGATTTTCGCTGTAAGCCAAGAGGAAACTGGTTTTCCTTTGCTGTTAACAAAACGTGGTTAGGGTTAGCATCATCCACTGGAACGCCACTTTCTCATGAACATGGGTATGACAGTTAGCGGGAGCTAGAGATTACAGTTTGTGCAATTTTAATATGGATATTTTTCCTACACAGACGCATCGATTTGCTTCAGAAGGCCTTTATTAACCCCCTGGAGCCATGTGGATTACTTTTTATGATGGATGGATGCACTTTTTTGGACCTCAAAATCTCAATAAAAATTAGAAAATTAGAACCAAACACTGCATTTTAATCACAATACAAACAAAAATGCTGCACACATGTAACGAGCAGTTTTTTTTTAATTTAAATTAGATTTTATCATTTTAACATAAAACACCTGTCAGCAGAGTTTTGTTTGACATCTGGACATTATTTCATACTGTGTTTTTATTATAAAAAATGATGTAAAATAATGTACAGTGAAAGACTTGCAAGATTTAGGCTAGTCATTTATCAAACATTTATCTATTAATCTATTATTCTGCATTGCTTAAACATCTGTTTTGGAAAATTATATTTTTCTCCCATTTGAAAATAAATCCTTCATTCATTATCACTCAGGAAACATTGCTGCTTGTACAGGGTATGTACAAGTTCTATTTTATTCATATCTTATTATCACAGTTTTAACTAAGGGTGATTTTGACTGCGTGAGAAAATAAATGTGTGGCGTGAGAGCGTGTGAAAAGTGTCATTGCGTGAGTCTCACGCTAAATGCGTGAGAGTTGGAAGCCCTAATAAATTTGACGACACAAAAGAGAGCTCAATTTGGGGTGAAATACACTCAAAATGATTGTCGAATTGTGAATTCTGATGAGTATTCACATAAACACACTCGGTTACGTCTTATGTGAACGCAAACAGTTGGGAGAATATCGGACATGTATCAGTACATTGCATCCATGCATTCAGTTTTAAAGGGACAAATTAGTTGTTGTTGTTGTTGTTTGTGGCAATGATGTTAATCAAGCAACAAAAGAAAGAAAATCACGCACTGCTCTTGACTGAATCACTTTAGTAGCCCTAATAAAGATTTTGTAAATGTATTTATATAAATAAACATGCCTGCTTGAAAAAAATGAAGAATGTGGTAAACAAGTTGTTATAAAGCTTATAGCTTAGCATAGATCATTGAATCCTATTAGATCAATAGCATCGCGTTCAAAAACGACCAACGAGTTTCGATATTTGTGACCCTGGACCACAAAACCAGTCTTAAGTCGCTGGGGTATATTTGTAGCAATAGCCAAAAATACATTGTATGGGTCAAAATTATTGATTTTTCTTTTATGCCAAAAATCATTAGGAAATTAAGTAAAGATCATGTTCCATGAAGATTTTTTGTAAAATTCATACTATAAATATATCAAAATGTAATTTTTGATTAGTAATATGCATTGTTAAGAACTTAATTTGGACAACTTTAAAGGTGATTTTCTCAGTATTTTGATTTTTTTGCACCCTCAGATTCCAGATTTTCAAATAGATGTATCTCGGCCAAATATTGTCCTATCCTAACAAACCATACATCAATAGAAGCTTATTTGAGCTTTCATATGATGTATACATCTCAGTTTTGTAAAATTTAACCTTATGACTGGTTTTGTGGTCCAGGGTCACATTTCTCCTATTTAAAACCTGACTCTTCTGTAATTATATTGTGTACTAAAAAGCCTAGCTGGAAACTAATTTCAGGTGCTGTGTGATATTACTGCGCCTGCTTCGGCCATGTTGCGGCAGCAAACTTCCTTGACTATTACACCGGAATGGGAGTGTAGTTCCTAATCTTATCGGCCTAGAAAATCGCAGCTTTACATTTTCTGCCGGTTTTTGTACACTATATAACTACAGAAGTGTCAAGTTTTTTGTCAAAATGAACACTGACAGGTTGTTTTGGTCTCAGCATATCAGGTATAACATATTGAGAGAGTGAAGGCTCTTGTAAATGAACGTGTCATTGTGATGGTACCACCAGGCACGGCTCAGTTACTGACCTCAGAGGACGGGAGAGAGCATAGACCTGTAGGAGTGTGGTAAAGTAGGAGAATGCTGTTCCAGAGTCAGTCACAAATGCCAGATCCGAGCATTGAATTTGATGCTGGCCTGGCAGTTACAGGGAGCCAATGGAGTGAGAGCAAACGTGCAGCCACTTTCAGGATCATAGCAGCAGACTGAGACCAATAAGGTCACTGAAATACTGTGGATCCTTGCCAACCACATTTGTCTTGGTTGGTTAAGAACATGTAGTCCCAATCCAATTCAGCTCCTGGAGGAACTGTGAGAGCAAAGACCTGACTGAGCTTCATCTGGGTTGAGTAATCCGCCTGTGTGTGTGTGTGTGTGTGTGTGTGTGTGTGTGTGTGTGTGTGTGTGTGTGTGTGTGTGTGTGTGTGTGTGTGTGTGTGTGTGTGTGTGTGTGTGTGTGTGTGTGTGTGTGTGTGTGTGTGTGTGTGTGTGTGTGTGTGTGTGTGTGTGTGTGTGTGTGTGTGTGTGTGTGTGTGTGTGTGTGTGTGTGTGTGTGTGTTTATTCGCTGTACAGCACAGCAAGCTTCAATTAATCTGCATCGTCTGAGTAAACACAGCCATGAATTATTCTCTTTGGATAAAAGCACAGGAGCCTCTTTCTTTCTTCATCTCCTTCTCTTCCTCAAGTGTCCTTCTTGCTGAATACATTCTGAATAGAAAGCTTTCTGTGGAAAATCACCCAACCATTTCTTTTCCACTTTTATTCTTGTTCAACTTGCATAAGTGGGCCTCGTGGGTAATTTTAGTTTGCTGCTTTTTCAATCTCTCCCTCTGATTCCTGTTGTCTTATGTAAGAAGTGAGGTGCTAACAGCAAAGAGACTATCAACTGCAGATTGACCCACTTATTTCACCACAGCAAATCCATACAGATAACCTAACGTGTTTATGTACTTATTATAGAGAAGTCTGACAAACAAAGACAGATTTCAGAATGTATAGTTACTCACACACACAAACTGTTTAAATCTGATCGAATTAAGAGTACAGGAAGACATGCA
Organism: Garra rufa; assembly: GCF_049309525.1. NCBI lineage: Eukaryota > Metazoa > Chordata > Actinopteri > Cypriniformes > Cyprinidae > Garra > Garra rufa. The sequence continues at coordinate 23,402,681 of NC_133382.1, read as the reverse complement.
CACATGCAGTAAATGGAGAGCAGGGGGCTCTGGAGATAAATGTTTCATAAGAACATCAGTGTAAAAACACTCTTTCTCTCTCTACCATATTGGTCTCTCTCAACTCATCTGTGTGACTGTGGGAATCTTTCAGGAGGACTGTACAGACAGACCGATTGGAATCTGATCTGAAAGACAAGGGGCGAGGGAAGAGAAAAGGGCAAGGCAATTGCACTCAGAGTGATGGATGGATAGATGCTTGCTTTATTAGCCGTGTTGTAAATTATGCTGCAATAAAAGCTAGACTACGATTGAAACACAATACAGTGTAGCATAAATTTCAATAAATGCTGACTGGTGCTGATATGAAACATATATTATACAATGTATTGAGTAATAAGAATAAGGGGGAAATATTTATTGAGCACCAAATCAGCATATTAGAATGGTTTCTTAAGGATCGTGTGACACTAAAGACTGCTGAAAATACAGCTTTGCCATCACAGGAATAAATGACAGTTTAAATTGTAATAATATTTAGCAAAAAAATAGTTTGTACTGTGCTTTTGATCAAAAAAATGCTGCCTTGGTGAGAATAAGATACGTCATTAAAAAACATTTAAAAGTGTGTGTATATATATATATATATATTAAACCAAACACTATCATAACATCTTAGTTGATAATTCATTATACTTAATTTTTGATAAATCATCCCATGTTTCGTTAGTGACAGCACATTTTCGGTAATGACAGTAATATTTTGGTAGCAACCACATCACATTATAGAATTTTAACCCACATACTACTAAAACACTACTAAAACATACTGAAATCTGCAAAACTGTACTAAAATTTTGTTTATTTGCCCCAAATAAAGGATTATGTGTTCCCTTTTGTCACTACCGAAACAATGGTGACATGTTTTGGTCGTGACTGTTTCGGTAGTGACAATTTTAGAGAATAACACCCCCCCAAAAAACAAGATGTCACTACCGAAACTTCACAAAATGTTCAGTAGTGACAGTTTTGGTAGTGACAATTTTACCTAGCTCAAAGATGCTAATCAGCACATGGTTATCTAGCACAGTTCTGTACATTTGTACACACATAAAAACAACTAAATGTTATGGAATAACTCCCAAAAACCAGTGCTTAATTATAGACGAATGGTGTTCGGTAGTGACGTTCCGTAAAGAAATGAGAGAGGGGCACACGAATAGTTCCTAATCATTAAATGTAGGGGTGTAATTAAAAGCAGTCTCAGCCAATAGACTAAAACATACACTTTTTCAGTAGTGACGTGAAAAATGTGGGACACTTTTTTTTTTTTTTTTTTTTTTTAACATGAAGTTTCACGATTTACAAAGAAAATATAATTACTGTTTTTTTGTTTTTTTTTGAACTTCACAAATCCAAAAGCTATTTTTTAAAACAATGAAAAGGTAAAAAAAATCAAGTTGAAATTTAGGGGTTAGGTTAAAAAAGTACCCAATAAATGATTTTATACATATTAACTTACTGATATTTTAAACATTATTGTGGGTTTCAGTAGATAATAGAAGGATCTTAGTAAACATCTAAGATTTTAATTCTTAAAGGGATGGTTCACCCAAAAATGAAAATTTGATGTTTATCTGCTTACCCCCAGGGCATCCAAGATGTAGGTGACTTTGATTATTCAGTAGAATACGAAGATTTTTAACTCAAACCGTTGCAGTCTGTTAGTCATATAATGGCAGTGAATGGGCACCAAACCTTTGGAAGTAAAAAAAAAACATGCACAGACAAATCCAAATTAAACCCTGCGGCTTGTGACGATACATTGATGTCCTAAGACACAAAAAGATTGGTTTTTGCGAGAAACTGAACAGTATTTATATAATTTTTTACCTTTGATACACAACTGTCCTGAGCACGCTCTCAGCATCAGGTGCGTTACTTGTGTACGCGCTCTGGCATAGTATACGTAAGCGCCGGAAGGGGAAATCGGTAAAAAATCAGCAGTCCCGGATGAGTTTGCGCGAGAAAATTGAATCTTTTAGCTTTAAATCGGTTTGAACAATCAGGAAAAGCACAAGTAATTACTATTTTGAATACCCACAATCTCTGTGCAATGTGTAAACAATGAGAAATTATATAAATACTGTTCAGTTAATTGCAAAAACTGATCGTTTTGTGTCTTAGGACATGAGTGTATCGCCACGAGCCGCAGGGTTTTATTTGGATTTCTCTGTGCATTTTTTTTTTTTTTTTAACTTTCAAAGGTTTGGTGCCCATTCACTGCCATAATATGACTAACAGACTGCAACGGTTTGAGTTAAAAATCCCAGTTTGTGTTCTACTGAAGAAACAATGTCACCTACATCTTGGATGCCCTGGGGGTAAGCAGATAAACATCAAAAAAAAAAAAAAGAATTGGGTGAACTATCCCTTTAAGTGCTTTTTAAATGTGTTTTTTAGACAGCAGTTTGCACCAATTCTGTAGAATGGCCCATGTATTTCAGTATAAAATAGTATTTTTATTTTATGTAGACTCCAACACACAAACATTTAAAGTGTGTGTGTGTTAGGGAGATTGAAGGAATATCTAATTCTGATGTCTGTAGCAAGTAAAGGACAGTGACTAGGCATGTCATACAGAAAACATGCCTGATAGTCCTCCTCCATCCCATATCAGATATTTGCTTTTGTAAGAAACAAGAAGGACAGAGGCTGGAGTTGTCTTATACAGTACTATGTGTGGAGCAGAGACTGTGTACAATTGACTGTATTGTCAGTGTGTTCATACTCCAGGAGAAATGCGTGCATTCAGAGGCTGTCTGTTGTCAGTGGTATCAGCTGGAGGGAGAGCTGTATGGTAATGACGGCAGCAGGCAGCAGAGAAGGGTGTTTCCAGGTTCACTGCATTAGACTGCTGTCTTGCGTTTTTCAATCCATTTCCCTCAGCTCTCAAAAGAGCAGGGCGCTCACGCACACACAGGTATACACACACACATACGCGCTTTCTACAGAAATGTCACATATTTCATTATTAACAAGCTCTGAATCGTGATAAGCCGTCACTGGGCGTTTTCAAGGGAATGAAGCACTAATATAAAAAACCTATTTAATCAACTGGTTTTCACAGAACACAATTTAAAATGTATTTTAACCCTATTAGAAGCCAGTAAAGCAGCCTGTTTCAGCTTAGCTGAGTTTTTAATGCTAACCAGTATTGTGGAAATACGGGAAGAGCTTGTAGCTTTAAAAGCTAAAGTTTCAATGTAATTTTTCTACTGTCAAACTGTAAAATTTTTAGATTTTCTATATACATTTATGTGCATATCTTTACATTTCTGTACATAAACAATTATATATAAATAAAATTACATTTCATACTATTATGAAATTTTATTGCAATTTAAAATAGTGTTTTTCTATTTTAATATACTTTAAAATAGACTTTATTCCTGTGATTCAAGGCTGAATTTTCAGCATCATTACGCCTGTCTTCAGCATCACATGATCCTTCAGAAATCATTCTAATATGCTGATTTATTATCAAGGTTGGAAACAGTTGTGCCACTTAATTTATTTTTTCGAATCTGTGATATTTTTTTCAGGATTCTATGATGAATAAAACATTAACAAGAACAGCATTTATTTAAAATACAATTCTAAAGTTTGGTGTCAGTTAATTTTTTTTTTTTCTTTTCTTGAAATAAATGAACATTTTTATTCAGCAGGGATGTGTCAAATTGATCGAAATTGATAGTAAAGACTTAAAATGTTAGAAAATATTTCTAATTTGAATAAATGCTGTTCTTTTTAATTTATTCATCAAAGAATTAAAAAAGTATCACAGGGTTTAAAAAAAAAACTGTTGCCAACATAGATAATAAATCAGCATATTAGAATATTTTCTGGAGTGAAGGCCTTTTTTGATGATTTTTTTAAAAGGAGTCTATAAAAATCATTAAAATTCTTGCTGATCCCAGTCTTTTGAACAGCAGATACTTTGTTTGATAAGGCTACATTTATTTGATCAGAAGTACTGTGAAATCAGTAATATTGCGAAATATTATTACAATTTAAAATTATAACTATTTTATTACAAATTATTCCTGTGATTCTAAAGCTGAATTGTCAGCAGCCAATATTCTAGATCCTCAACATTATTATAAAATTAAAAAATTATGTATATTAATAAAAAATGTGGTTTTGTGTGTGCGTGTGTAGTAATTTCACCTTTTTAAGTTAGTATCATTTAACATTTCATTAGCGACTCCCCAACAAGGACATACATTTGTGTTAAATGTGTTTTCTCTGGAGGTAGCAGGAGATATGCTGGAGATGTGGGTGTATGGTGTGCTAGCTTATTCTACATTCAGTTTTGGCAAAGGGCAGCTGTAAATAATACCATCCCTCCCACCCTGCCCCCTGTAGAATGTTTGAACAGACCAGAGGATGGGCAGCGAGTGTATTTATAACGCTGCTGCCCCGCAGGGCCAACACACACTACTCACACAACACTCTCACTTACACCACAGATGCACCTGCTCAACTTTGTTTTGTCAGGTTACGTCGCAACAAATCATGATTTGTCCTGTGGCAAGAAAAAGGGCGGTCTCCCAACAGCAGAAGCAAACTGTTTTGGGCTGTAATTCTTAAGGCTATATATCGCAGGTTCATATCTGAGGCACAGAACGCCACATTTGGCCTTGAAACATTGACAGTTGCAAGTAAAAACAGAAGGTTTATATCGCTCGCCAATCTTCTTGATGGATGAGCGCCTGTCTGGCTGGGTTGTGTTGTGTGTAATGAGAGTGTGTGTGCTTGACGTTGCTCAAAGCGAGCTTTCCTAAACTTTCTTATGATCCACCCTAAAGGCCCTGGTATACTTCAAGCTAATTTGAAGAACAAACTGGTGGGATGTCATTTTAAACAAAATTAGGCCAAAATGAATTTGTTTGGATTTTGTTTCAAAAGTTCAAAACAGCTTGTCAAAGTGAACTCTCCAGAAAAGTTCCCTCCAGCTGGTAACACCTTCCAGGTTCCATTGGTCCATAGTAATGACTTATGTAAATAGGATGGTGTGCTCTGGGGCTCCGCCTTCTTTGACATGGAAATCTTCTCCAGTTAGAGTCAGACATGATGAGTAAAAACATTAACACTCTGGACAGCTGCTTTATAGATGAGGAATAATCCATGGCTAGCTGTGCATTACACAAATTAAAAGACTCCTCCGCAGAGTGCATTACATTTGTTTAATGCACAGCTAGCCGTGGATTATCCCGCTTATACCATGATCATTTGTCAGCATTGACAACTTAAAGGGGTCATCGGATGCCCATTTTCTACAAGTTCATATGATTCTTTAGGGTCTTAATGAAAAGTCTATAATATACTTTGGTTAAAAAATTCTCAATAGTAGTGTAAAAAAACCGTCAAAATCAGCTCTGCAAAAAATCTACTCATTTTATTGCATGGGCCATTTTAATGCAAATGAGCTCTGCTCACCCCGCCCCTCTCTGCTGTGGGATTATGAGCCGTAATGTTTACTTTAGCCGCGTTTAACGACGAAACTTGCCAACAAGCACATTATTAAGAAAGGCCGTTTGCAAAGATGCATGAAAACCCTTATACTCACTTCTGCTGTGGGTGAAGCTGCATCAGGAACGATTTGCACGAACATAGACACATATGTAGATCGGGATCGGCACTTTCGCTTAACTTTAATCCTCTGCATGGGAGATATTTTTGGTCGAAAACTCGTTCTCGCCCCCTACAGTGCAATTCGGCTAGGTATACATCCGCGCTAAACTATCAAGGTGAAAGTTATCATAGCTTGCGTGGAATAGACCCAGCTCCTAACCCAACTTGGAGAATAGATTAACGGCGATATTTATTTTTTTTAATCGCCCGATAAGAGTCTCACGTTAACGCAGCACGTAAACGCCGATAACGGCCCACCACTACTTAAAATACACATATAATAGCAATGAGGCAATAATTAGTTAAAATAAAGTATTAGAAGCAAGTACTCGCATAGCTTTATTGAACAAAACTGCTCAAATACATTATAAACAATAGAGATAATGTACAACAAATAACTGTAGAGGGCACCAATGGCCTGACAATTGTTTTTACATGTTAATGTAAACCTAAACAACATTTATTTCAAATGTACACTTAATCTTTAATATTTGGCCATTTTGTTATGACAGAAATACTACAGCCTCAGTCATTTCTTGAATATGTAGACATAAAAACTTGTCATCTTAGAGTTTGAGTTTTTATTTTGAAATCTCAATGAACAGTTAGCATATTTAGAAAGATATTGACATATTCTCCTGCTTTTGTGTAGTTTTATAAAGGATTTACCTTACAAATCTGATGAAATGGTGCACATTGCATTCCCAGATGAAAATTATAATAAACCCAAACTCATTCCACACCTGTAAATGATAGCTGTTTGTGTGGAGCAGCATTTACTGTGAACAGAGCCACTCTGACACACACTTACGTAACCTACACACATGTAATTAATTAAAGTGCATATATTAAACCTATATCACATATGTTTATTAAACTGAATGGTAGTGTGAATTCACAATAGCATTATGCTTTATTATGATTTTTAAATGGGTTTAATATATCAGCCTTGGAAAACGGTCTAATAATGCATTTCCGTGGAATGTACTACTTTCAGTATTTTGGTGGTTACTCGACATGAGCAAAATGCAATTGAGGATTTTTTTAAAAAAATATGCTTATATGGCTTAGTCCTTCAGAAGCTGTTGGCAAAGCCTGAGCCTGAGTATGACGTAATACTGCTCAGAAAATCAAAACGCTTGATAATTGAGACTGTTTAGGTTTTTGGGGATTAAGAAAAAGGAGTGAATGGATTTTTATCATTGTAGGGTGATTGTGTCCACACTGCTAAGACACATTTCTATGCAAACACATGTAAAAGTGAATTTTGCATCCAATGTCCCCTTTAAAGGTGAGGTCACATTTCACGAGCAAAATCAAATCATTCCAAAAGGAATCCTCACGTTTTGGCCTTTTGCGTGAGGCGAACCAGTTCTCCATACAGATTTTCACTTGTGTTTAAGTTAGTCACGCAAATTCACCATGTTGACCAAAAGAAACCTGCTTGTTTTGAAATTACTTTTTGAGCTGTGCTTCTGCATCTTCATGCTACTGAAAATAGACAATGGAAGTTTTTTTTTTGGATGTTTCAATCTGACCGCACCTCAAGGCTTCAGAAATCATGAAGGGCTCCAAGTTCGCAGAAGTACTTTTGCCTCGCAATCTTCTGTTGGCAGTTGTTAGTAACGTCCCTTGCGGTTCAGATGCGAAGGTGCTCCAAGATGAGAGGCATCACGGTAAATTAAACTCTAAAGCTTAGAAACTGGCTCCACATTTCTGAGGTTTCATTTCTGGAAGCCCAGGATGGTTCCCTGTCGCAAATGTAATGTTTATACTGCAACGCATGGCCAGAGGCACATGCTGTTATAGTTTAGACACACTCTCATTAGAAAGAATAACCATGGATGATTGCATACCAACACACACGCTGCCTGTGGAGACACAAACACACACACATAGACGTAGGGAAAAAACAAGTTCCCAAAAATATCAGTCACATGTCCTCTGTAAATCCAGGCTTATCTGTTGTAGCGTCTGGGGTTTCTGGTTTCCAGAGGACATGTCTTTGCCTCTGTGTTGCTTTAGAGGACGAATGGAGAGATGGAGGAAACGCTATTGAATGAAATATGGATTTATGGGTCATGAGCCGTAATCTAAATCATATTAATCTCGATCATTGGGGTCAGCGTAATTTCTGGTTGCTGCTTAAGTGATTGTTGATAATGCTCCATTGCAGAGCATTTGTGGACTCAATACAGCATTGGAAGCTATTAGTTAAAAATGGGAGAGAAGGAAATTACACTTTGATTCAAAGCAAAGCCATATTAGGGTAATTTACTCAAGTAAATGCCTCTGATGACAGTTTTTGACCATTGCTGATTGGATGAACAGTGAAAAGGGCTCAAGACTTGTTTTTACCTAGTGTCCTCTGCTCTGACAGGAGGACTATGATCGACTGCGACCCCTGTCCTACCCCATGACAGATGTCTTCCTCATTTGCTTCTCTGTGGTGAATCCAGCCAGCTTCCAGAACGTGAGAGAAGAGTGGGTCCCTGAGCTGCAGGAGTACGCACCCAACGTCCCTTACCTGCTCATCGGCACTCAGGTACACAAACCTGCTACATGCATCAGTAATATTCCATATACTGTATACTTTCTGTGATTTGAATGTGAACAAAAAACATTTCAAACATAACAGCGTTATAGCAGCATCCATACCACAGCTATAATGATAAAGGCGCTAGAAAAACAATCTAGTTGGAAATACTTTCAGAATGATTTTTTTTAAACTGATAAATGATAATTTATCAATCCTGCTATCACAAGCGGCTGGTGTGGATGCTAATATGGTTATCAGGGGTTCAAGCGCACAGCGCTGAAACCCTATTGTAATTGTTAAAATGGCCAAGGATCAGCAGTCTCCACGTAAAATTGATCGTGCAGACCAAACCGTAAGTCATAGAGACTTGAAACTTGGAGGGATGGTAGTACTCCCACCAAGGCTCGCCCCAGTTGGCCCGACGGGGGTGCTACAGTGATCAAAAGTACAATATAGTTTAAAACTCTTAAACGCTTCTTTGCAGGCTCAAGTGTCTTATGTTGTCAGCATCCTTGGCTCACGACGGACCAAAATGCGTGCCTCAGATTTGATCATGAACCCGGCTAAATAAAAATAAATAAATAAATAAATAAACTACTTTTCGGACTAATCCTAGCTTTTTTGCCTGATCGGAACCAAACCAGAGATTCTCTGCAGAGTGAATATCAATAAAATTCAAAAGAAGAACTTTCGACTCGTGAAGGGACACCAAAACGTTCAAAAGGGGCATGGCCACCTTTACAAAAATGGCTATAACTTTTGAACGGAATGAGATGTCTTCGCCAAACAACATGTATGTAAGCGCTGAATCTGAGGTCCCGTGAAAAAAGTTATGGAGATGGCCACTTGGTGGTGCTGTAAGAGGGATAAAAAATAAAAACCATAACTATGCAACTGTTTGTCCTATCGACGTGAAAATCAGTGCTCACGGCCTTGGTCTAAAGTGCAACAAGCATCTAAAAGAACATCTGCGTAACTCAAAAAACATGGCCGCCATTGGCCGATTAACTTTTGAGCACCTATCAGACAAGGTTAATGGATGCTGATCTGTACGAAACTCAGCAAAATGTAATAGAACCTTATGTGCTGTCTACACTGGATGCGGCATGGTGGGGCGCGACACAACAAATCCCGGACAGTAAACTGCTGCCGCATTCTATTTATGACGTGCTCACACAAAAGTTCAAATGACTTGCAATGGACGGTTTGTCGCGTCCAGTGTTGACAGACTTTACCTGTTGTGGTGTGGCGCGAGAACTGTGTAAAGGTCTGTGAGAACTTTGAAAGAAATCGGCCACTGAGGGCATTTTTTTATAAGGCGTAAACGATTGTATATTGTGTCTTTTTAGAACTTAGATTATCACTCAATCTGGAAAAAAAACACTGCAGTGCAATTCTCTGGACTCTGTAGGTCAATAATTATCAAAACAAAAAATGTTAAAATGGGAAGCTATATCGGGGTCATTTAGAAAGGAGCCCTGTCCAAATTTACCCAAAATCCTGTAAAGCCCAAAGGAAAATGCAAAACTTCATGAAATCTGTTCAGCATCTTGTGTCAGGTGATTCTAAACAAGCATGTAAAGTTTTAAGGAAATTGAACGTCATAAACATTATAAAAACATCATATTTCTATGGTGAATTTCCTGGATTTGCCCAAAATGCCCAAGCACATTTATTTTCTGTTTTTGTTCGTTCTGTGGTGACTGTCTGAATTACTGATACTACATGTATTTATGTTCTGGGAGAATCTAATGTGTTCATAACTGATGTGTGGTTAATTTGTGGTAATATTATTGTTGAATATATTGATTTGTGTGCCATCATGAAAGGTTCAGTCATACAGTGTTCATCGCATGATATCGTCAATAAAATTGTCCAAATGGCCTATAATTGTGGTTTGCCAAATACTGTAACCTGTGTATGTATGTTAAGAGTGAGGGTTTGTCATCAGCCCCAGTCCTGTCAGGTCATGTTTATTGCTATGTGCACGCTTCCTGTCATAATCAGACCATAGAGTGAGATGAATACAGATGCAGTGCAATCGATAAGAAAGGGGGCCAGAGAGAGTCATGGGAGCAAGGGCCCTGAACTAGGGCTGCACGGTAAATAGGGATAAAACCAAAATCATGATACAGCTTAGTGCGATTATCAAAGCTGCTCCCTGAAAACTCATTTTCGCGTGTTTAGTTGTGAGTTTGGGCTGCTTTAATGTACATTTGGGAACACAACATGCTCCAAATGTCTTCTCATACTTGTAATGAGAAGCACTTATTAACAAAAGAGAAGCATTAAGGGCTCCCTGTGGTTTTCCCTCAAAATAAAAGTTTCATGATTTAAAGGGATAGTCGTTCCAAATCTGTAAGACCTTCGTTTATCTTTAGAACACAACCACCCTAGAATGACAAAGATCCACCCAGTAGTTTTCTTTTAATTTAGTAAAATAATTTGCCTCTTCTCATATCGAGCCGTTCTCAGATGCCTGTCGTTGTGGCGTAACACCGACAGAGGCCGCTCCTGCGATAGTTGATAGACAGCAGTGTTTTAGCATAGACCCGCCCTGAGTGAAGTAAACTGACAGCACTGAGGGAATGTGGCCGCCGATCTACCTAAATGGGTTCATGTTTACGCGAATCATTTCTCACCATACTGCTTTAAAAACGAGGGTCAGTATAAAGCAGTTTTTGCAATGCTGCTGCTGAAAAATGGGTCTGTAACTATTCGTGTTCTTGCTTCATCTCCACCAGAAGAAGTGAGTGTAATTTCTTTTTATATGAATCTTTGCTAATCACCTATTAAATAATGTGCTAAAGTTACTGCGTTTCGTGATGAATGCGGCTAAAGTGTTTTATGCTCAGAGAACATGGTTATGTCGTCTTCTCTATGTACATCCGTCTCAATATAATCACATTTATAATGAACAATGCATTAAGGTGACTGACTATTTACAAATTGTGTGTGTTGTAGTAAAACTACATTAACCTTAGCTTTGTATTGCTAGATGGTTTAATATTAAGATGTCATGTACAATTATTTTAAATCGTTTTGGATCAGTTATAACTGCATTAAGAATGCTAACGTTAACACAATACCTGCAAAAGTGTTTACAGCCCGCAACTGCACATGAGTAAAGACCATAACACTCACATTTATGTATTTCAATATTAGGACGGGGTAAGTTATGTTAACCGGTCACATTTTGCTCTCATTCAATCAGCTATACACCTCAGTAAACACATCGCGTTCATCTCTATACCTCAGTAAACACATCCGTATGACCCCTTTAAGGCCCAGATAGGTTGTAAGGACACATGGACTATTTTGTCAATGTCCTTACAACCTTTCTGACCCTAGAACATGGTAATTACATTTCTGTCTATGGAGAATCAGAAATCCCTTGGATTTCATCAAAAATATCTTAATCTGTGTTCCGAAGATGACTGAAGGTCTTATAGGTTTGGAACGACATGAAGGTGGTCAATTACTGACAGAACTTTTATTTTTGGGTGAACTATCCTTTTAATACGACATGTTTTAAGTGCCACATTAAAAAAAGAAAAAAATCTTAGATTACGAGATTATTCTCGAAACATTTCGACTAATTATTATATTACGACTAAAGTCAAAATGTTACGAGAATAAAGTCTAGAATAATTCATAGGAATTACGAGATTAAAGTTCTAATATTTTGAGAGTATATTCTAGCCTACTGCGCATATGGCACCGGGAGATATTCCAAAGTCTAATCTTTCAAAATCTGTCAGTTTTATAGCAAAATACAAACAATAATGTATGTTTTTACGCTCTTTAATGTGGCGGGACAAATCGCTGTATTCACCTCAGTTTAAGCGGCATGCGAATTAGTCATCTTTCCGATTACAATGAGACATTTGTTTCGCTAAATTAGGCTATACAGTTTTTTTTTCATACTTTCTGATATTTCTTCATTTATATCGTGCTATTAACTTAAAATAAAGAGTTATATTAAAAATTGTGTTATATTAAAAGCAACAAAGCACAAAATTATTGTGATTACTGGTGGCTAGCGTTACAAATAATGAATGGAAGATGTTAAATGTTATTTCCAATCTTTTAATGTATTATACCATGAATAAAACAGCTTGTGAATTGTCACTTACAGTCACTATACCTCAGAAAAGAACAATATAACTTGTTAACGAGTCCACTTTAACCTTTAGAACGTTTTATTGTTGTTTTTAATTAAATACATGTGAGGAATGAAAGATAAGACACCACAGACGTGTTTAAGCAGTGGGTGGTGGAAATTTCACAAAAACAGTATAATTTAATAAAACAAATGTCTCATAATCGAAAAGACAATCGATTCACATTAAAGAGTGTGAAAAACACATTGCAAAACGCATTGTTTGTATATCACTATAAAACAGGAATGCAATTGAAGACGTGAAATATTATTTCCAAGCATACTGCCCCTGCTAGTTTAACACATGGTATGATTTCTGCTAATAATCCCACATATATTCAAAGAAATTCTTGAAATTTCTAACATTGACTTTATTTTCATAATTTCAACCAAATTCTCGAAACATGTTGACTTCATTCTTGTAATTTCGACTTGATTTTCAAAATATTATGACTTTCATCTCGTAATTTTATTTTTACAAGATATTTTAGATTTTAACGTGGCACTAAAACGCTGTCGTACCTTAAGATATAACGTTTTATAGCCGTAATGATATATAACCACAATATTTTGACTTAAATGTGCAGTCCTACAAACAAGAACATAAAAAAAATAAAAATAAAAGTCCCCCTAAATCTTTCAGCCCTACTCTGAACCCTACAAATCTTGATATATTTAAAGGAGACCTTTTCAATTTGTGCTCCACATGCCTAATTGGAAGATGTGAAGGCAGTACCGCTCTGTGTAGTGGCTTTGGTAATACCTCAGTGGATGTATGGAGAGCGGTTTTGTGGAGAGGAGCTGGCAAAAACTCAAACTTAGATGAAGTGGAATTTTAATTAGAAACAGGGAAGACGGAGACCCTCCTAGACAACTGCGGTGGTACTTTTAGGTGAAAGGGGAGTCTGCAGACGCATGCCACCATCTGGTCTTGGGTTGAATTTCCCGGAGCCTTCTGCTCTAAAAACAAACCCCATCGTATGGAATCTCATCCACCGTCCTCCAAAGAAATGCAACGAGCGCATGTGCTCATACAGTTAACCCCTCACTTTGAGCTTGGTTTATTAAACTCTTTCAAACTTCTCTTCTGGCTGTAGATTGACCTGCGGGACGACCCTAAGACTATTGCCAAGCTAAACGACGTGAAGGAAAAACCCATTGTTACAGAACAAGGACAAAAGCTAGCAAAGGAGGTGAGGGAAAATGAATACTTCCTTTTTCTTAAGTACAAAATAAAACTGAAACTTGGTTCTGAGAAAGAACTCAAAAGGAAAGTGCCGGTTGACCTAAAAAGGTGTCTGGTTTTCTATGCCTTTCCAGATTGGTGCCTGCTGTTATGTTGAATGTTCAGCGCTGACACAAAAAGGCCTGAAGACTGTGTTTGATGAGGCCATTATAGCCATTCTGGCTCCTAAGAAAGGTGCACTCAAGCGAAGACTGGGCCCACGCTGCATCAACTGCTGCCTCATCACATGAACACCAGCTCAGGGGCATCCAGCGAAAGAGAAGAACTGATGGTGACCAACTGACAACCAACCAGATTTCAATCTGACTTCAGAACTAAAGCAAGGTGAACCAATAGGCCCAGTAAGTCTAAGTTATGGCTGAAGAATGGAGAAATGACACAAGAACACTAAACACTGAGATGGAATACAAACCATTTAAATGATTTTTTTGAACATTCAAGCACAGAAAACAGCGAGAAAGATGTCTGAGAAGCACTTTCTAATGACTAAGAACAATCGAACTGTATTTTCATGTCATTCGAGAGATGAAACCCAGACAAGCCTAAACAGCACAACCAAACCCATCGGTCATTTACAGAAGTAGGACTTTATTTAACTTCAAAAAGGGAAACTCCGCATCTCAATTTGGGTTGCAAAACTGTTGCTTTTTACAAAATGTCTCAGTACTGGTTTTATTTACAGGAAGAACGAGAGGAATGATCGAATAAATATACTGCCATTAGGAACACTGGACAAATTAAATATCTATTCTACATACACAGAAACAGATTTTTGTATTGTAAATGTGACCTCAGAGTCGTGCATCATTTCTTGGAGTGCGTACTGGGACGGACAGTTGTTTTTTGACTCTGTGCCTGGATCTCTCTCTCAGTTCTTGGTGGCCTGTGATCGTGTCCTTCTTTTCCTCACTTGAGCTTGTAGGTGAGCTGTTTGCGATGCCAGTGGATCCAGACAGGAGCAGCGAGGAGGCCAGTTAGAAATCCAGTAGTTGCCCCGAGCGTACAGGAGATGGGCCAAATCTGGACAGAGGAGTCACAAAATGTCATTTTGCAGGAGCACAAGTGACTGACTGCAACTTCTACAGAATCACTGTGGTGTTTTACCAACCAAATTTTGTATTCGAGACTGCTTTCTTCCCCTTTCTTTTTTTATCGTAGTTTTGAGTGTTACGTATTGGTGGCCTTGCCTCTCAGGTGTGTGCCGACTGCTTTGCATTTTGAATTTTTGCTTCTTATGATCAAGGTGATTTCAAATTGTTTTTTTTGTGTTTTTTTTAAAATGAATTTCCTGCAGTCCATGCAAATATGTGGAGTGGTCTGAGTGGTCTTTGAAGCTTCCAGCACATTGTGAACAACAAAAAAAAGCCTTTATAAATAGTAGATATATGGAATGCAAATCTAAAAATGAAAAGGCACAATGGTTTTCTGAGAGAACGGAATTAATGAAAAACTCACTGTTGATGCCCAATGCGCAGTTGGATAAATGAAATGTAAATTTAATGATTGCCTCAAAATATTTGCTGACTATAAAACAAGTTTTTATATACATATTTTGTCCTTTTTTTATTTAGTCTTATTGCTTATGTGTGTAGATTTGAATGCCTTTTTAAGCCTTGCACATAAAATGTTTTAAAATATGCAAATTAATTAATTATATTTAATTACATTATGCTATACTGCCCTCCAAAGGCAAAGTGCAGTAACTACACATTTGGTCAAAATTGAGTTAAGGCTTAAAATGGGCGTTGTGACAACCGTTTGGTCTTGTGGCAGAGTCTCTTGGTTCAATTTTGTCCCGTTTCAGAGAAAGAAAGTGTCAAAATTGCAGTAACTACAAAATCCAAACTAATACCATATATGGTGTAAAAACTTTAAAGGCATTTTTCTCAGTTTCAGTGTTGGCGTAGTTACAGCACTTTGCCTTTTGTAGGGCAGTATAATTAAGTGACAAAATGCTACCGTTCAAACGTTTGGGGTCAGCAAGAATGCTTTGGTAAGAAGTCTCTTATGCTCACCAACTCTTAATTTTATTTAATTAAAAAAGTAAAAGTAAAAACACTAAAGGGTCATTCGATGTCAAATCAACCAAATTCTGTAAACTTCCCCAGCTCGAATTTTTGATTTTGTTAATATTTTTTCTGTACAAAGACAAATATATATATATATATATATATATATATATATATATATATAGTTGTGAAAGGCAACATATTAAATGTCACAGCTGTATGTAGTAATCCACCAATTTGTCAATTTTCACCTCATATTTGGAGCCAAATTACAGGGGTGTAAAAATGACTTTAGAAAGCTGGCAGCATTGTTATTTTATTTTTACACAGAGATTGGTTGCTCTGTTAGTACAATCTGTTGCCTTTAGCAATCTTTGTTGTATTATATGCCAACTGTGATGCTTCAAAAGTGGCAAAAAGCACTTCTTGTGTTTTTTGCCTCAAGTTTTCATGCATGCAACTCAAGAGGTATTAAAGATTATTTAATATCCTTTTAGATTCTGGTTCTTAACAAACTTTACTTTTGGTATCTTTATTTTAAAAGCCATTGATGGTTCAATTCCAGAGATATGACAATCCATGAGCAAATTGGTAAATTGTGGGTCATTTCACATCCAGCTGATACTTTTTTCTTTTAAAGAGGAATATCTAAAGAACAAATGTTGAAATTAGAAAGTATTTCGTGATTTTCTATCAACACAATTGGATGGATCATACCAGTCTAAGTGCTATAAATGGTTAGTAAATAAAATAAGTAGTTATTTAGTTTGCCATAAATAGTTAGCATGTCTGTAACTCAAAGTATTCAAGATATTTTAATATTCTTTTAGATTCTTAATAAACTTTACTTATGAAATCTTAATTTTTAAAGCCCCATATAGTTCATTCACATAGATATGAGGATTTCAAAGCAGCTCCATGTTGAAATTGTTGAACCAAGTGTGGTTCACTTTGCACACAGCTGATGCTTACAACATTTAAAGAGGAATATTTGAACAATAAATAGTGTTTAAAAATGTATCTTGTTTCATTCTATCAAAAGAATTGCATAAAACATAACTCTAAATACTAAAATCCACTGAAAATAGTAAAGTTGAGGCACATTCATTTGCTCTCAAAAGTGTATTTATAAGAATATATATTTGAATCCCTTTTAAAGATATTTGGATAAAGGGATTTTGTTTATTTTAACAGCTTCTTAAGCTACCAAGAGTTCAAATACAAAGTAACCATGTTACCGGATTGACATCCTGATATTTATGCACCATATAGTAATAAAATTTAAGAAATAAGATCTAAAATAAGAACTAAAGACATAAGAACTAAAATGATTTTTCAAATTTCAAGTTTCAGGATTATTTGTTCTTCAGGCATTCCTATTTAAACACAATAACTATCAGCTGTTAACTAATAAAAGAAAAATTACTAAAGTCAACAAATTTACTAATAAACCTACCAATCTCTGTAAAATATAAATAACGATTTCAGCTTTCTAAAGTAATTTTTACTTCCCTGAAATTTGGCTCCAAATCTTAGGTGAAATTTTTCTCTATAAAATAGTGGATTAACTCAGAAAATATACATCTGTGACATTTAATATTTTAGCTTTCATCATTATATGTGTTTGTCTTTCTACAGAAAAAAAATATGAACAATGCCGGGGACCTCAGGCTGAGTCGACATGGAATGACCCTAATATTATGAAATCGTTACTGAAAATATCAGTTCTCTGTTTGAATATATTTTAAAATGTAATTTATTCTTGTGATAGCAAAGCAGAATTTTCAGCATTTTGATTCAGAAATCATCCATATGGGCTGATTTGTGCAACATTTATTATTATTAATGTTGACAACAGTTGAGCTGCTTATTTTTTGTGATTCTTTGATGTACAAAAGTTCAAAACAACATCATATATTTGAAATAAATTTCATCTGTCAAATTTAATCAATGCAATGTATTCTTCTGAATAAAAATATAGATTTCTTAAAAAGAAAAACAATTACTGACCCCAAACCTTTGAATGGTGTGCGTGTATAAAGAGAGATATTGTAACAGAAAACATTAGATAATCACTATCCAATCGTTTTCTTGTCCTCTTTTTTGTTTTTTTTTAGAGAATAAGATTTTTTCCTTTCATACTTGACCTCTAAATGACTGAAAATTTGTGTCCCTTCGCAGGCAGTTTGATTGCTAGATGGCCATTTTTGTCCGACAAATGAACCAGACAGGAGAGTAGATTAACGTTGGTGGACTTAAAAAAAAAAAAAAGTGTTAATATGTCTTCCACAGTTAAAACAGAATACCTAATGATGTTCTTTCATGCTATACTTAGTAAAGATAAAGAGATGATCGGTTCACATGCCACTTGAACTGAGGAGCTACAGCGATCTGTCACGATTAAAGAACCACAAAATGGTATTTATTGTTTAAATTTCCTGCAAAATAACATTTGGAAGCTGAGACTTTTTCATATGAGTCGTTGCATTGTCAGTTTTCTCTTTGCTCTTCTACAATGTATTTTAACTGCGTGAGAAGATGATATGTCGCGTGTGGCGGACAGTCAATTGTGTCTCAAATTGATTATTCAATTATCTCAAGAAGACCATAATATGGCCTGCGATATAACAAGAATGTCGTGGCAGTGAGAAAAAGAGAGTCTGTGTGAGTCACACCGCTCTTTCTTACTCTAAAGAAAGACATCTGGATTGAACCACCCCAGAGTTTCCCATTAGTTCACACTCCCACCATCATGTGTTGAGGAATCACTGTACGGCAGCCTCGCTCCCCTCCCTACAGCTTCCTCACACCCATAATGAATCAGTCTCATCTCTCTGCTCTCGTCTAGACATCTGTGTGTAGACAGCGTGTCAAAAAGCACACATGGGAGACTTCAGTGTGACATTTTGAGGGAGAAACGAGGGCAAACACTGGCCTCTGATCAATGCCTCTGTACAACACATGAATAATTGAAGTACCAGTGCAGTCTTTCTATGCTTGGAGAACATTCAATTTTTCATTAAGATTGGTTCATTCCCAACACAACCCGTCTATGGCTATCTTGCACCATTTATTGGTTCAGGAATGTCGTTTTCAGTGTTAACTACAGATAATTTGTTTTCTATTTGATGCTTAGTATGCTCATTAAGGCTGCGTTTACAGTGGTGGCCAAGATTAGTAGAACACTAGTACATTCGCCAGCAAAAAAAGTCAGTTATCTCTATCTTTTGCTGTAGTGTGTCAGTAGGAAATATCAGCTTACATTTAAAAACATTCATTTTGCCAGTAATTGTAATAATCCAATGAGATTTTTGTTGGCACAAGGAGTCAACAGCCAGTGCTCCACACAGAGATCTGATTTCATTATCATCCAGTGTGTCTGGAATGACATGAAGAAACAGAACAAACTAAGACAGAATAAATCCAGAAGAACCGCGGCAACGTCTCTAAGATGCTTCAAGAAACCTAACTGAGAAGCTACAGTACTGTTAAAAGTTTTAGGCACTTGTGTAAAAATGCTGTAAAATGAGGATACGGTCAAAAAAAGGTCATCAATAGATTTTCTTTATCAATTAACTTCCATTAATTAAATTAAATCAACATTTGTTGTGACCATCCTTTGCTTTTAAAGGAGTAGTTCACTTCCAGATCACAAATGTACAGATAATGTACTCACCCCCTTGTCATCCAAGATGTTCATGTCTTTCTTTCTTCGGTCGTAAAAAAATAGTTTTTTGAGGAAAACATTTCAGGATTTCTCTCCATATAATGAACTTCTATGGTGCCCTGGAGTTTAAACTTCCAAAATGCAGTTTAAATGCAGCTTCAAATGGCTCTAAACAATCCCAGCCTTGGCAGAAGGGTCTTATCTAGAAAAAATTACAATTTATGTACTTTTGAACCTCAAACGCTTGTCTTGTCTAGCTCTAGGTGAACTCTGTGTGTTCCGGTTAATGGCAGTTAGGGAATGTCAAAAAACTCCCAACTTCAAAAACGTCCTACATCACTGTTTTCCCTTTTGTTTGTAAAGGGTGTTTGACTTTCTTTGCATGTTCACTTTGTAAATACTGGATCGGTACTTCTGTAGCGATGTAGGATGATTTTGAAATTAGATGAGAGTTTTCCGACGTACCCTAACTGCCATTAACCGGAATACACAGAGTTCACGCACAGTTAGACAAGACTAGCGGTTGAGGTTAAAAAGTATAGAAATTGTACATTATATACAACTGTACACTAGATAAGACCCTTCTAACTCTGATGGGATCATTTAGAGCCCTTTGAAGCTGCATTTAAACTGTATTTTGGAAGTTCAAACTCGGGGGCACCATAGAAGTCCATTATGTGGAGAGAAATCCTGAATGTTTTTCTCAAAAAACTATTTCTTTACGACTAAAGAAAGACATGAACATCTTGGATGACAGGGGGTGAGTACATTATCTACATTATACACTTTTGTTCTGGAAGTGAACTACTCCTTTAAAGCAGCTTTTGCCCCAAGTGCATAGTTTTCAGGATTTTTGCTTTTAGTTTTTCTGGATTTAGTCTGTCCCAGTTTGTTCTGTTTCTTCAAGTCATTTCCAGACGTAGTATAAAAGAGCAAGTTTCATTTGTCGGAGAAAAAAAATACATTTTGATCATACAGTGAAAGTAAGTGGAGTCTAAAGCAACATTGGACCCCATTGGCTTTCATTATATGGACATAAACAGTGAATTAAAATATCTCCTTTTGTCACCACAGGTTTTTTAATGACACGGAGTACATTAATTTAAATTTTTGGTAAATTTTCCCTTAGGCGTACATGTGCTAGTTAAAAATAAAACAGAAAAATGAATTTGAATAAATATATACAAAATGATATAAACAGAAAGCATAAATTTAAACAAAACCAAAATATTTATACAAAGCAAAAACACTTCTCCGGCATGTTCCTCCTTTCTGAGGTTTGATACAGCATGGGAGCAAGAGCTTTGAAACAAGGAACCCTTTACTGAAAATTTGCTGCCACGGCAGAAATCTAAGCATAAGTATGGGACTAAACAATGCTCTCATTAAACGCCACAGTGTTGAGGGGCTTTCTTTTGGAGAGTCACAGGAAATCATAGGTGGGGACGGGGAGACAGAAGAAATGCATTGGGGGGTGTTGCAGGCCAGACTCAGACCTGCATCACCCAGTTGAGCCCCACATCTCAATGAGTCAGATGCATGTGTGTTAACTGCTAATTGGCATTTCTTTAAAAATGACTGGAATTTTAAGGCCAGTCAGTTGCAGTGTTACAAGAGTGTAATGACACTTACCTGCCAGGGTCTGTCCCAGTCGAGAGGAATAGGGAAAGCTCCCAACCAGGCTCCAATCACACTACAGCCAGTAGTAATCTGAAGAGAGGTGTCCCACACAGACATCGCCCTGAAAACACATTATTAACATGAATAAAATTCAAACAATGCTCTTGAAGACCGAAAATAAACTAAAACCTATCAAGAGTGTTAATATGAAAATACACCACCGTTTAAAATATTTTAAGGAAATAAATACTATAGCAAGGATGCACTGAACTGATGAAAAGTGATAGTAAAAATTATATTTCAAATAAATGCTGATTTTATGAACCTTCTATTCATCATAGAATCTAAAAAAAAAAGAAATGACGGTTTCTACGAAAATATTAAGCAGCACAACCGTTTTCAACACTGATAACAATAAGAAATGTTTTTGAGCACCAAATTAAAATATTAGATTGATTTCTGAAGGATCACGTGACACTGAAGACAGGAATAATTATACTGAAAATTCAGCTTTCCCAACACAGGAATAAATTACATTTTTAAACAAATTCAAATATATACAGCTACTTTAAATTGTAATAATATTTCACAATATTAACAGCAGTACAGCCAAAACATTAAAACTTGGAATATTTTTTTTCTTTTTAAAAACACCTGTTTTCTATTTAAATACATTTTAATATGTAATTAATTCCTGTGATTTCAAAGCTGAATGTTTAGCACCATTACTAAAGCCACTTGATCCTTTAGAATTCAATCTAATATTCTGATTTGCTGCTCAAAAAGCATGAATTAGAGTAGATTTTTTTTCAGGTTTCTCTGATGAATAGGACGTTCAGAAGAATTTTATGTGAAATAGAAATCTTTCGTAACATTACAAATGTCCTTATCATCACTTTTTAACAATTTAAAGCATCCTTGCTAAATAAAAGTGTTCATTTCTATATATTCTTTACCAAAAAAAATAATAATAATAAAAATAAATAAAAGCTTTTGAATGGTATCGTATGTAATGTTCTGTAATTTAATGTTCTGATCTTTGGATCTTTCTATTCATCAAAGAATATAATAAATATTAAATGTTTCTTGAGCAGGAAATCAGCATATTAGAATGATTTATGAAAGATCATGTGACACTGAAGACTGGAGTAATGATGCTGAAAATTTAGCTTTGATCACAGGAACAAATTGTACTTCTAAATATATTAAAATAGAAAAGTTATTTTAAATACTGATACTGATTTTGCTGTACTTTGGATCAAAAAAAGCAGGCTTGGTGGGCAGAAGACACTTCATTAAAAAAACATTAAAAATCTTACTGTTCAAAAACTTTTGACTGTTAGTGTAGGACTGCTAGTATACAGAGCAATGATGTAGAATACAAGAGGACTATGAATGTTCTATAAAAACAGTGCACAACTGCATATTTCCATGTGAGAGACAAAGTTCCTGCAGTGCTTAAGCAGAGAGACTGCAGCTGTATAAACACACAGTATCTCTGACTATCATACCACTGGAACATCACTAAATAATAATAGTACAAACATTCTGTAGTCTTATTACAAAACACTTCAGTCAGTCCGAAGCATTTATTTTAAAGGGTTGGTTCACTCCTGAATTAAAACTTCCTGATAATGTACTCACCCCTAAGTCATCCAAGATAGTCATGTCTTTCTTTCTACAGTCTAGAAAATTAAGGTTTTTGAGAAATAGGATAAATATCGAAACTCGTTGGTCATTTTTGAACGTGATGCTATTGGTCTAATAGGATTCAATGATCTATGCTAAGCTATGCTAAAAGTGATATCGCCAGAACAGGAGAACGGCTGAATGGATTTCAAAACGGTAAAAATCAGCTTATTAACTCGGGGGGAGTTGGAGAATGAGCCTATTTCCAAAAAATGGGGAGGGTTACTTTAATCACATTGGGGTTTTTTATTTAGAAAATGACATTGTTTTGCTAGATAAGGCGTTTATTCTTTGGCTGGGATCGTGAAGAGCTCTTTGAAGCTGCATTTAAACTCAATTTAGACCTTCAACCCATTGAAGTCCACTTTATAGAGAAAAATCCTAGAATGTTTTTCTCAAAAAAAAAAAAGTATTTTAGACAGAAAGACAAACATCTTGGATGACATGGGGTGAGTAAATGATCAGGAAATGTTAATTCTGCAGTGACCCTTTAAGCTAAAATGATACATACAAAGAAGCTTTAGTAATTTTTTATTAATAAAACACGGATATATAATCAGAAAACAGGACCCAGCTCATGCCCCACCCTGCAGCGAATAAAAAACAGGATTTTATTTCAAAGCCTTAAGCCACACTCAACTCCAACTGCTCAAAAATGGGGATTGGACCATTGCAACTGCCATTTCAAAATGGTTTTGCTTCATGTATTCTAGATACAAGGCCTTCATCCCTATAATAATCTCTTGATGTGAAATGCTACTGTGACTTTCTATGAGAGAACTGTTGCGCCCATTCGTCAAAGCTGGACAAGGTCTCCATCTAGTGGATTGGGGATAGTATATGTGAAACAATCAAAGCTCTTGCTCAGCATTAAGTGGTTCATGCAGAGAATTAGTCCTGCACTTACCCATCTCGGCTGAAAACTCGGATCCACGCCTGTACATTAGGACCCAGGATACAAAGACATCTCAATGTAGTGAGTGTGGACAGCAGCACGGCCAGAGAAAACGTCTCCAGAGCAGACCTACAAAGTGAGGTATGACTTATACACTGGTATTTTACATTTTTAGACAAGGAACAAAACACCAAACACATACTTACTCAAGCAAAGGTGCACCGTATAGTACCACCACAGTATGAAAAAATAAGCATGACAGTATAAAGTACAGACAGGATCTGAACAATCTGTTGATCTGTGAAAGAAATAACAAATTAAACATTAAATTATTAAAGTCATCAATTATGTTTGTGTATCATTTGTCTAACATTTACCCATCTCTACCTTGTAGCTCAGTGTGTGCTTTTTTGTTGGTGGGCTGATGCCAAGAAGCCAAAAGACTGCGATGTTGACCACAGCAACAGATCCGGCCACACAATACAACCAAACCATGTGTGTCCCATAAACAGAGAAGTTTTCCACAAACACAGCGGGCATCACAGTTGCCATGAATATGGAGGAGGCTATAATGGCATGAGCCGATGCCATCCCCCTGATCTCAACATCCCACATTATGGAGGTTAAATGAAGGGACCTGTTAAAGAACAATGAGAGTAAATCAATGGGATGAATGAACGATTGCAAAAGTGCGATTGCGTTTCTTTTGAATTATTTCATATAAGGTCAAAGAAAGGACACAAAACAGATAAGAACACAATATATAATAACGAGACTGGCAATCTCCAGTTGTAAAAATAGAAAGCACATGACAATATATTGCACACAGCTAAAATAAGTAATTGTTTAACGATAAATTCAACTGATCTTGAAATAAAGACTTACCAATGAAGTGCTGTGCCTAGTTTAGTTTTATATCCACGAATAAATATTACTAAACGAATGCTTAACCAAATTCATCGAGCACCTAAACCAATATGTACAATTTACAATCGTACCCTTTCCAGACCGAACGCCATAAGACTACAAATAAATGTAAAAGTCGAACAGTTTATTTACAAAACATGACTGCCGTGCACTTCCGGTAGAATGAAGTCACCAACAATAGCTCTAATTTAGGCAAAAACCAAAGTCCCTTTAAGGCTTTGTATATAATCAACGATAATAGTACATAATAAATAATTGTACATAATAAACGATTCCAATAATAAAATAATTTAAAACATTATTATTATTATACTATTACTGTTACTGCAAACTAATTTTTGTTTCGCTAAAGATAGCAAGTTGGGACCTTTGTTTTGACAACGTATCATAATACGCCACTAGACTAAGCAGTGTTTCTAGCTTCGTATTTACAATTCAGTACTATTTAGACGTGTTAGCATCGATTTTTGGACATATTTGAAGATGGTTTGCGAGAAGTGTAAGTATTTACACTGTAAATCATATTGTATATCAAAGGATATGCTGATGTATATGTCTGCGTCATTAATATTGTAGTTCGTATGCAATAATTCAGTAACGTTAGCTGTGGCTCGTTAGCAAGATTAGCGAAAGAAAACAAAACAGTGGCTATAAATATGAACGTCGCTTGTAACGTTAACGTTAGTTGTTTATGTCGACGATGATAAACACACCTGCTGTTAATTCTGATGTTAATCAAACATTAAATTTGTGGACTGACGTAAGTACGTTTGCGAATTACGTATGTTTCGATCTCCGCAGGCGAGAAGAAACTGGGGCGAGTCATCACGCCTGATACCTGGAAAGATGGGGCTAGAAACACAACAGGTCATTGTTTTAAAGATTCAGTATTGTTTATGTCTACCCTCTTATATATTTGTATTTACACTACCAGTCAAAAGTTTTTGAACAGTAAGATTTTACATGTTTTTTAAAGAAGGCTCTTCTGCTCACCAAGCTTGCATTTATTTATTCCAAAGTACAGCAAAACCAGTAATATTGTGAAACATTTTTACTGTTTAAAATAGCTGTTTTCTATTTTAATATATTTTAAAATTTATTTATTTTTCCCGTGATGAAGCTACATTTTCAGCATCATAATAGGTGTGTTCGAGCTCATGCTGCGCTGCGCAGACCGATCGGCGAGATTAGCCGAAAGCAGTCGGGGAGGAGCTGAAAACGGAGCCGTGAAGTCGGACAAATTGAAGATCTCGTTGCTCCCTCAAACATGGCAGATCACGTGGCGTTTGCCTACTTTATTGCAGATTAACTGGAAGCTATAGAAATACCTTTTTTTGTTGGAAGAAATGCAGCACATGCAAGTAAAGCAGCAACAGATTTCAGCATCAATCAATGTTGACCACATTAGATTAAATGTCTGTGACATTTTAGTTATTCCATAAAAAATATTACTTAAATATGCAGCTGAATACTATAAGTGGTCTGTATGAAAAAAGTACAATAATAAACTTATGCACAAATCCAATAAAAAGAATTTAAGGGAAAAAATGTACTGCAGTCAAAAGATCGTAAACTATTTACGAAATGGCATGCAAATTGATTTGTTATGCACGAAACACGCGTGATCATCGTCATGTGGTGAATGTGGCCAATCATGAGAAGCTGTGACGTCATCACAGCCTGGCGCAGTCCCTTCTGAAATGTTGCGCTGGCTGAGCAAGCCGGCTGTTCTTGAAACGCTCTCGCGTTACTTTGATGCCACACGTGAACGTCACGTGGCGTCGGCAAGTATAGGTCTCTGCAGGAAAGTAATGGGAGTTACTAGATCGGGGCGTTTTTAGACCATGGTACCTGATTGGCTGACGTCATAGTGACGGTAGGTTTAGGGGTGGGGTTAGGTAAAGGGAATCATTTCGATATCATGATTTAGAAACACCCAGCAGTTTGAAAACACCCACAAAATTCAGAAACGCCCACGTTTGCTCTGCAGAGACCTCTTCCTCGGCGTCGGCGCCGGTTCAAGTCGGACAAAATTTCTAACCGGCATGCACTACTTCAAGTCAGTCGCCGATCGGTCTGCGCAGCGCCGCATGAAGTCGAACGCACCTAATTACTCCAGTCATCAGTGTCACATGATCCTTCAGAAATCATTCTAATCTGCTGATTTGCTTTGTAAGAAACATTTTTATTATTATTATCAATATTTAAAACAGTTGAGTACTTTTTTTTTTTCAAGATTTTTTACATTTGCACTGTTTGGAGTCAGTCTTTTTATTTTGTTTTACTTATTTTTGGGGATTAAAGAAATTACAGAAATTAATACTTTTATTTAGCGAGGATGTTTGAAACTGATCAAAAGTGATGATAAAGATGTTTATAATATTACAAAAGATTTATTTTTCAAATAAAACTTAAAGGAGCAGTTCACTTTCAGAACAAAAATTTACAGATAATGTACTCACCCCCTTGTCATCCAAGATGTTCATGTCTTTATTTCTTCGTAAAGAAATGTTGTTTTTTGAGTATTTCTCTCCATATAATGGACTTCTATGGTGCCCCTGAGTTTGAGCTTCCAAAATACAGTTTAAATGCAGCTTCAAAGGGCTCTAAATGATCCCAGCTGAGGAAAAGGGTCTTATCTAGCGTTATTGGTTACAACTTATATACTTTTTAATCTCAAACGCATTTGATGTTAAAAAGTATATAAATTGTAATTTTTTTTTTTTAGAAAAGAAGCCATTGTTTTGCTAAACAAGACCCTTCTTTCCTCTGCTGTGATCGTTTCGAGCCCTATGAAGCTGCATTTTGGAAGTTCAAACTCGGGGGCACCATAGAAGACACCATAGAGAGAAATCCAGAAATGTTTTACTCAAAAAACATAATTTCCTTACGACAGCAGAAAGAAAGACATGAACATCGTGGATGACAAGGAGGTGAGTACATTATCTGTAAATGTTTGTTTTGAAAGTGAACTACTCCTTTAATAAAACATTTTTGTTGAACAGCAAATCAGAATATTAGAATGCTTTCTGAAGGATCATGTGACTGGAGTAATGATGCTAAAAATTAAGCTTTGAAATCACAGGAAAATAAATAAATGTTTATATATTTTCAATATATTACATTTTTATATATTGAATAGTAAAAACATTTCAAAATGTTATCAAATCAAATAAATGCAGGTTGGGTGAGCGGAAGGAACTTATTTAAAAAAAAAATCTAACTATTCAAAAACTTTTTACTGGTAGTGTATGCTTTGTCAACACTGAATACTAACCTGAAAACTGTTATATTACAGAGAGTGGTGGTCGAAAGCTTAATGAGAATAAAATGCTGACATCCAAAAAAGCCAGGTTAGTTGCTTGGAATTTAGTCTTAAAATACATTTAAATGTGAAAGTTATAATAACGTAATAACAATATGTATGCGATTTTTACAGGTTCGATCCTTATGGAAAGTCTGGATTTGCCACTTGCAGAATATGCAAAAGCTCCGTCCATCAGTCTGGTTCCCATTATTGTCAAGGATGTGCTTACAAAAAAGGTGAGATGTATGGAGTGTTTTCTCAACGCGGCATCAATCGGCCGTATTGCTGGCACTGAACCAAACTAAACACATATTTCGCTGATCATTGCTGCTGAAAAGTGTCAATTATTGTCATGTTTTGGGCTTTAATAATCAGTCAGACCGGGAAAAACATTTAGAGTACAATAGACTGCCAAAAGAGTGCAAAAAAACTGTCTGAGGAACAAAATGCATTTGTGCTTGGCCAAACTGAATCAAGTTTTCCAGGACAAGAATCTTGACAACATTCATGTTTGTTCTTATCATTTCCGGTCATGTAGGTGAAATATTAGCCTAATATCTTAATTAATACTGCTCATACGTATCTTTACCACCTATTAACTTTAGTTTGTCAAAATATTGCGCCCTTTCTTAGTTACTAAGTCCTTCTCTATATGATTTAGCAGCTTCTAGAAGCTTTTTTTTTTTTTTTTTTTTAGTAAGAGTGGGCATGGCCATTTGTAAATTTTATGGCTTTGGATTTCAGTCTCATCCGCTTCCAGCTGTTTTTAGCTGTACAAAACAGAAATGGTGTCTTACCATATTATTTAAATGTATTATCTTAATTATGAACCCTTCTTTTTCTTCTTTTGCAGGAATTTGCGCCATGTGTGGGAAGAAGGTTCTTGACACCAAGAACTACAAACAGACCTCAGTTTGATTTAGTATTTGTTGCTGGAGATTGAGATGTTCGTGGATGACCGTGTTGACTCTTCCAAGTGTTGAGAATGATCATTTTAGTTCACAAGAGAGTTAAGTTTGTGGCATTTTGTGGCAAAGACCTCGAAAGGAGTGCACTAGTTTATGACTGTATTTATATGAAAATATGTCAGTGGTATTTTTCTCTCACTTTACAACCTTAGAGCAATATATCGGCTTGTACTGTTTGGACAATTTAGATGCCTTCCTTGAGTACTTTTGCTAGGGAACATATTTTATAAATGTTTTTTTTTTTCAGTTGGAACCTCTTTTTTTTTTTTTTTTAAGAAATAATTTATCATTTTTAACACTACCGTACATGACGACTTTAGTTAGACATTTATTTGACATTTATTAAAAATACATTCTCCTCATGGCAATTTATTGCCCTTTTTATCTACTTAGCCATTGGACCTTATGTAAAATCTAGGCTTTGACTTTCAAATGCTCAAAAAGAAAAATATATACATCCATCTTGTTTGCCGTGATAATTCCTCTCCTGTTTCCATTGCAGTGCACTATTACAGAATCTAGTGTAAATATGAAACAAATAGACCATCAGCTCAATGTACAGTGATGTTTAAAACCAGTTTCCACTGTTGCAGATGTTATGTGATCAGTTTGTTATTTCTTTTTCAGTGATCGTTTGGAAATACATAGTTCTGGATTTCATGTCTCTTGCTCTCACATACTTGTATGATAATACGGTTTGTAAAGAGTAAATGTGGTGGATGCTCTTATAGTATGTGTAATTTTTTGCCATTTTAAGTGTAAGAAGTCACAAAATGGCAATACTTCAAAATAATTTCCTTCATTTCAATTAAATTAGGAATGGTCCAGGACTGTTTTCACATTTGTAAATATTTCTTGAGAAATAAAATGTTGCAGAAATCAGTCTTTTGCATAAGAAAGCAGCGACAAATGCAGTTCATGATGGTGCTTTATTTTGTAGTTGGCATAGTTGACATTTGCTTTGTTTTCTTATACAATTCCGTCCTATGTATTATGTAAAAAAAAAAAAAGTGACGATATCCTAATGGCAGTGTTGTTTATTTCTAACCGTATATAAATTATGCCACACAGTAATGTCACAATCTCCCATCGACTTACAGAACTATAAATTATTCAGCATGTTAGCTTATGACCTCTTAAATAGTATCTAATCAGAGTATATGACAAAGTTATATACAAGTTAGTTCTAGTATCTTTTGTATGAAGTCATAAGGTTAGACAAGAATCTGAGACAATATGTTAATTTAGTAGTTGTTAATAACAGAAGTAAAATAATAGAAATTCACATATTCTGTCAGTTTTTAAGGCAGCTGTGTGAATGTTTGGCTATTCAAGGTCTAGTAGTAGTAGTTCATGTAACACTGATCCTTTAATATTCACATTGTATATATGCAAACAGTGCTGACCTCTGAGTTCAGTGGTCTCAGTAGCTGTGGAAGGATCTACAGCTCTGGCTCAGTGAGATTCTCTTAGCACCATGGAGGGTTTCAAATGTTGAGAATAATCATTGACCTGTTCAGCTGTAAACACACTCATGGAGATGGAGTTGGAGCAGGGAGGGAAGTGTGATCCCTATGCGCTTTTAGTCAGGGCCAGAAACTCTTCTCGAGCTTTTGGATCCTCTCTGAACACACCCAGCATGGCGCTGGTCACAGTACGGCTGTTCATCTTTTGCACTCCACGCATGACCATACACATGTGACTGCAACAACAAACCTCCATTCAGCTGACAGATAACATTTGAAATACAAATTTTCACACTCATCACTGTAGGAATAATTCATCAGCCATGACCGATGAAGCTGAATGACTGTATTGTATTCTCAGCTTTAAAGTTACATGAAATCAAATCGCTTTGATGTCTAATAACTTTGAATAACGTACTGTAATCTATAATCAAATGATTGTATTTAATTTTTTCAAATACTTACGCTGCCTCAATGACGACGGCCACACCGACTGGCTGCAAGGCCTCAGAGATTGCCATTGCAATTTGTTTTGTTAGGCGCTCTTGGACTGTAATAAAAGTAATAGTAAAACACTGACAACTGTGACACTTTAGATTAGGGAGCATATTCATAACTGAGTTTTCCATCAATAAAATCCAAATTTCTATTAAATTGCAGAAAGTAATTTATTCCTGTTCCTGCAGTCATTATATCAGTCTTCAGTGCCACATGATCCTTCAGAAATCATTTTTATATGCTGCTTATATGCTGAAATATGATTTTTTTTTCAGGATTCCTTAATGAATGAAAAAAGAAAACTACTTATTTGAACAAAATATATATTTCTTTTATTACTCTTTTGAAGAGTAGTATAGGTCTGTCTCTCTTTTTTGGTATCCAGATAATAATGAGATAATGTTGTGATATTTACCTTGAAGTCTGCGACTGTAGATTTCAACAATCCTACAGAGGGACAAAAATATTAACCAAACATGCTACTTATTAAATCAAAGAATGACAATATTTGCAGAATATTCCTGTATGTTTTATGTTATATGGTGTTGTTCTGACTCTTTCTCATAAACATCCATTTTTAAATATTGTTTCTCAAACGTACGTAACTACACTGCAGTCAAAAGTAGGATTTTTAATGTTTTTTAAAGAAATTTCTTCTGCTCAGCAAACCTGCATTTATTTGGTCCAAAAATACAGCAAAAGCAGTAAAATTTTAAAACATTTTTACTATTTAAAATAACTGTTTTCTTTTTTATATATTTAAAAATGTAATTTATTCCTGTTATCAAAGCTAAATTTTCAGCATCATTACTCCAGTCTTCAGTGTCACATGATCCTTTAGAAATCATTCTAATATGCTGATTTGCTGTTCAAGAAAAATTACAGAAAATCAGAACATAATAATAATAATAAATGTTTTTTGAGCAGCAAATCGGAATATTAGAATGATTTCGGACGGATCATGTGACTGGAGTAATGATGCTAAAATTTCAGCTTTGAAATCACAGGAATAGATTACATTTTAAAATATATTCAAATAGAAAACAGTTATTTTAAATAGTACAAATATTACTGTACTCTGGATCAAATAAATGCAGGCTTGGCGAGCAGAAGAGACTTCTTTATAAAAATCTTAAAGTTCAAAAACTTTAGACTGGTAGTGCAAATGGTATATCGTAGACATATTTGTGATAGAATAAGTAATAGATATCAAAGAGACTGATGAATGGTGTCTCATGAAGTCTGGTTTATTTTACTAATGCAAAGGAAGCATCAGGCTTCACGTGATATTTTGTGAGGATTGCAATGTTAATAGTTCCCACAACTACCCGCAGTGGAGGTGGGAGTTGAGGGGGATTTCCTCAGCGCCAGAAGTCAGCTAGTCTGGCATTTTTCAGATGGGACACTGTGCCAGGCTTTGGATCTAAGCCTCAAGTGAATGGGCTGTGATAACAGAAGAACTCAGCCGCTTGTAACTAATATGTTCTCTTTTTCAGACCCACTCTGATGTGAGAACAAGGCCCTTTACCATCCGTCTGAGACTGGCACACTAAATTGTATGTATGTGTGTGTGTTTGTAAGTTATACTGACCTTGCAAGCTTACTGAGGCCAACAACTTTTTTACTCGGCAGATATCCTATGTGAACCTACAGAGTAATAAACATAAAGTCATTTATTTCATATGTACTTCGGCTCATTGAAAAGAACCCACTGACCTCCCAGCACTCAACACAAAGGTATGCGTCAATGATTCCCTTACAACCCGTGAAACCGCCTTGCTTAGTGGTGCAACATCACACAGAACATGAAAAGTATGAACAGAGTGGCTAAAAGCATCTTTCATTGATATTATCAGCAGACACTGAGACATACCTTGCCAAAAAATGGTACTAGATGATGTTCACAAAGTGAAAACATGTCAATATCTTTTACAATAACTAGCTCCTCGTGGTCTTCATCAAAGATGGCATCATTAAGGACATCTGTGGAAAACATATGTTGAAATGTAATATAACTGACACAAAATAAAAATATTAAAGGGTTTATGAAAGAACGAGAAAACAATATGCATTAAAAGCTCTCATAAATCAGGTCAGTTCAGGAGAAAGCAAATGCTTGAGTGTGATTAGTTTAAAGTAGTCCTTCACACCAGACTATTGAAGCTGGTGCTTATTGAGCAATTCCACAATGACTTATAAGTATTTTATACAATACCTCACCAGTGGAATTGGATAAAATAATTTTTATCATTATGTGACTGCCCAAACATAACCCACTGAAAAGCACTTCAAGTTATCA
This sequence comes from Garra rufa, assembly GCF_049309525.1. Classification (NCBI taxonomy): domain Eukaryota; kingdom Metazoa; phylum Chordata; class Actinopteri; order Cypriniformes; family Cyprinidae; genus Garra; species Garra rufa. The sequence goes on along the minus strand of NC_133382.1, from coordinate 23,369,713 downwards.
TAGCTTTGGCTACTTTCATACGAGTAAATGTAATTTATAAAAACCCAGTTCAGTGATGAGCTAAGAACTACTGAGTGGAAAAATGCTCAGTGAAAAAACAGGTCTGAAAAGGGTTAATAAAATAAACAATGGAACTATGTATTAAAAACTAAAATATATCTAAAACATATTAATGTTTAAGTTTCTATATATACCCAATCGGCCAATAATTCAATGAGTTTCAGAGGGACTAGCCTACTTTATCTGTCAGTACTGTTGCCAAATCCGAGGTTTTCCCGCAGAATTAGGCTACTTTAACACTGTTGGTTATTTTGTATTACGTCCGCGGGTCGAAGCGACCCCAATAACGTGATATTTATCCAAAAAAAAAAAAAAAAAACGTGTGTTTCACCCTCCAAACGAACGATTTTTTTTTTATCGGGGGACCCCTTTCGAAATTGGACGGGTTTTGTTGTGAAAACCTGGCAACCCTGTCTGTCAGTGATTTTGGGAGTACCCTCGGTCTCAAGCAACACAAATGTTGTCTGACACAGTCAGCGAGTTTAAATACTTTTAAACAAAGCACAAACGTAGTATATTTCTATCCTAGCTGATTCTAGCTGGAAGTGTTCAAGCAGCGTAGCTGCTGTTGCTATAGTAACCTCCTCCGGTGAAAGTGATTTCTGCTGACTAACTTGCAATCGCTTATTAAAGCGTTGTTTGAACTATATTTATATTTAAAGCAAAATATTAAAATGAAACTGTAAGCCTATAATGTGATTATTTTCTGATTAATAATAATATGATACTTACCGAAGATGGTCTCATGGTAACCTTTGGTCAGGAACTGCATGGCCTTTGCTGCACGGAGCGGGGTTTTGAGGAGCCCCTGGCGGTCCGTGTTCTCTCCCAGACCTTGCAGGATGGTTGTGTACGCCGCCTCCAGAGCAGGTAACCGCGACTCATCCTCCGCCTCTTTCCGGGATGTCTCGTTTTTGTGCTGGACAGCGACTTTTTTCGTATCGAAATTTTCTGTCAGCTCGCTAAAGCCGTTACGGCAGAGATACTCTGTGACGATTTTGCCATTGCACAAACCGTTCAATTCTGCCGTCTTTTGGTATTCCATTGGATAATTATTATTTAAAAGAGTATAGATTATTAAAATGGTAAAATTAAGCAATAATTAAAGTAGTATTACTTATTTAAAAGTATAGTCGTAAAGCAAATAGCTCTCTGTTTCTTCAGAACTGCAACTGGTTCTCAGGTAGGCGTCTCAGGTAGATCGACGTAGTGCTTCTGAGTTGAGATTCAGTTGCAGTGTAAAGTCTCTCCCACTCAGCGTGGCATTTATAGGTGCCCTCCACTATCACTGTCCAATTGAACACGCCGGTATTTAGTTTGAGCACGCGCTCTATTGTGTTTTACACATGTCACAGCCTTTTTATGCGGTGTAATTGAATAATGCGTTACAGTCATGCACACGGCAGAAACTGATTCGTGATTTGCTAGTCTGAATGTAAAGACAGAAATGAGCGTCAAACTTCTGAGCATATGACCTCACGTGCTCACACATAAGCCAGACCCCCGTGAGCTGTATTAGACACGTCAAATTCTTTGAAAAGTTTTGAATTATAGCCTAATAGTAGTAGTAGTAGTAACAATAATTGGTTTGTTGTTAGTGATTTAGTTAATGGCAATTTAAAAGGTGTAGCTTAAACAAATTGCACACATTGCAAATTAATATTACATTCAATTATTATTTTGTATGTAATATTTTCCTTGTGTTTCCTAACGATTTAGTGACTGTCTTTATGGGCACATTTACTTTGTTAAAAATAATTACAAATAATTTATTGAGGAAAGGTTTTTAAGGTTGTATTTTATTTTTTATAATGTATTGGAGTCATATGACAGAAAAATTTAAAAATAGGGTAATTCCTCATAGCAGCATATCCAAGACTGATTTCTGTGACCAAGCTTGTTTTCCGAAAAAAAGGTTAGTTTTCTTGGGATTTTTCCTTGAAATTCAATCATGTGAATGTCAGGCGTGGACTGATAAGTTGATATTAGAATAGTTTACAGTTGGTTTTGTTTTGACTGTATGCAGCTAGACTTTATTTCATACAAAATGGGAAAAAAGTAATGAATAAATGAATGAACAATAAATTAAGTTAACATGAATGTTTTGTAATTACGCAAGTGCTACTTACAAATGTATTTGCTAAGAAAGTACAAAAGAACACAGAATCCAAGATCATGACCAAAAGGAGATTACTCCTTTATGCAATGTACAAAAATAACTCCATTGCATCAGTATATTGCGTCACCTGGATTTTTTTTATTTTTTTTTCTCGTGATGATGGTGAAGGTTCTGGTACATCTGGCCTTTGAGAGGTGAAATGGAAAGCAGGCTGACTGACCTAATAATTATTTCTTCCTAGGAAAAACATCCCATAAGACCTTAGTTTTTTTTTCGAAACACAAATTAAGATATTTTTTTATTAAATCCAAGAGCTTTCTGTCACGTTGGAAATAGGAGGTCTGGGTCCAAATGCAGGTGAGAAGATGTTTTAATGAGAATTATAACAAAACAAACAAAAAGCCAACACGGCAGACTAAACATAAACTGAAACATAAGCTTAACAAAACAAGAAACACGGTCAAGAGCCAGGATCTGAAACACAAAATACACAAGACAGAAGACAATGCAGCCATGAAGCAGGAGTGAAAGGTGAGAGTATTTAAAGACCGGATAATAGTGAACAGATGTGAGTGAATCAGTGTTAACGACAAGGACAGGTGAATGCTATCAGAAGTGCAGTGCAGGAAAGGGAAAACAGCGACCTCAGGTGGCTGAGGGAAGCCCCACAGCCCAGATCATGACAGTACCCCCTCTCAAGGGAACGGCTTCCAGACGTTCCCAAAACAAACAAAAAAAAATCTGGAGGGAGGAGGAACGGTGGAAGGTGCATCAGGGGGAGGGATGGCGGGCAAAGCCCGTGCAGCGGAGGAACGTGAGTGGACACTGCCGCCAGAGGAACGTGAGCTGACCTCGCCGCCAATGAAACAAGAGCTGGCCTGGCCACCAGTGGAACGTCCGCGGGCCCCGCAGCCAGAGGAATACGAGTTGGCCCTGCAGCCAGGGGAACAGGAACAGAGAGCGCGGTCACCGGCGCGTCCGGAACAGAGAGAGCGGTCACCGCCGCGTCCGGAACAGAGAGAGCGGTCACCGCCGCGTCAGGAACAGAGAGAGCGGTCACCGCCGCGTCCGGAACAGAGAGAGCGGTCACCGCCGCGTCAGGAACAGAGAGAGCGGTCACCGCCGCGTCCGGAACAGAGAGAGCGGTCACCGCCGCATCAGGAACAGCGAGAGCGGTCACCGCCGCATCAGGAACAGCGAGAGCGGTCACCGCCGCATCAGGAACAGCGAGAGCGGTCACCGCCGCATCAGGAACAGCGAGAGCGGTCACCGCCGCTTCAGGAACAGCGAGAGCGGTCACCGCCGCATCAGGAACAGCGAGAGCGGTCACCGCCGCTTCAGGAACAGCGAGAGCGGTCACCGCCGCATCACGCACAGAGTGAGCGGTCAACGCCGCGTCAGGCACAGAGTGAGCGGTCAACGCCGCCTCAGGAACAGCGAGAGCGGTCACCGCCGCATCAGGAACAACGAGAGCAGTTGTCTCTGTGTCAGGAACAGAGAAAGTGGATGCCGCCGCCTTCCCACGACACACTGTCTCCACTCCCACCGCAACGAAGGGGCGCCTCCGCATCTCCTCTGCGACACGGGCATCCATCGCCAGGCAGGCGTAGATATAATTGAAGCGTGCTGCCGACGCCGCCTCAAAGGACATCCCCTCCGTGTTGGGAGCAGAGGGAATGGTCGCCGCCCCGACCGCCGCCTCAAAAAAAAAAATCTTCCCCGCTGGACCCATTAGGGATGGCTGCATTCTGTCACGTTGGAAATAGGAGGTCTGGGTCCAAATGCAGGTGAGAAGATGTTTTAATGAGAATTATAACAAAACAAACAAAAAGCCAACACGGCAGACTAAACATAAACTGAAACATAAGCTTAACAAAACAAGAAACACGGTCAAGAGCCAGGATCTGAAACACAAAATACACAGAAGACAGAAGACAATGCAGCCATGAAGCAGGAGTGAAAGGTGAGAGTATTTAAAGACCGGATAATAGTGAACAGATGTGAGTGAATCAGTGTTAACGACAAGGACAGGTGAATGCTATCAGAAGTGCAGTGCAGGAAAGGGAAAACAGCGACCTCAGGTGGCTGAGGGAAGCCCCACAGCCCAGATCATGACACTTTCTGACCCTGCATAGACAGCAATGCAACTGGCACGTTCAAGCCCCAGACATGTATAAAATAGTTCATGTGACATGTGACAAAGCTGTCAGATTTTATAAAAAAAAAATCTTAATTAGTGATCCGAAGATGAACAAAGGTCTTATGAGTATGGAACGACGTGAGGGTGAGTAATTAATGACTATTTAAATTCAGAACTATTCAGAAACCAAAATATATAGCTGAGCTGAACTGAAGGATCACTAAAAAGCCAGAGTTCTTATCACAAGTGGCAAGACCTGCTGCATGCTCTGCTTAATGTAGACCTGCTGTGACATTGTACAAGGGTTATGCTGTTCTGCTGTTAACAGGCCTGACGTCATCAGTGTATGACAAGATCAGGATATCAGAGCATGGCTCTAATCAGTATCCATGCAAGCAGATCAAATAAGCCATGTTACCGTGGAGACCAGGCGAACAAAATGCTTGGCCCCTTAGGCTTTGTGCACTGTTCATGACCCATGTACATGAGCAAAGTAAGAGTTTAAGTAACTGTTGAAAAAAACCTTGAAGGAACAAGCATGTATTTGTAGGGTTGATATACATTGATATGCATGTAATGTAACAACACTGGTTCTCTTCATATTGCAAGATTTTATCTATAATTAATTATTAATTATAATTAATTATTCAACAGACTAATTCTTAAATGACTAGGATTAACATTAAAAAGGATAGTTCACCCAAAAATGAAAATTCTGTCATTAATTATCCATCCTCATGTCAGTCCAAACCTATAAGACCTTTGTTCATCTTCAGAGCTCAAATTAAGGTATTTTTGATAATAATAATAATTTTATTTGTATAGCACTTTTCACACATAAATGCAACTCAAAGTGCTTCACAGGCATGAAATCCAATTTGAAATCCAAAAGCTTTCTGACCCTGCATAGACAGCAACGCAACTGACTGTCTTTGGTTCTATAAATTGTGATGATTTGGCTCACATTTAACAAAAACCCACCAATTCACTATCTCAACAAATTAGAATACTTCATAAGACCAATAAAAAAACATTCTTAGTGAATTGTTGGCCTTCTGGCCTTCTGGAAAGCATGTTCATATACTGTATATGTACTCAATACTTGGTAGAGGCTCCTTTTGCTTTAATTACTGCCTCAATTCGGTGTGGCATGGATAGGGGCGTCGCTGGGAATTCTGGGCCCTGTGCACTGACTCAGCTAAGGGCCCCCCCCAAAAAAGGTGGGGGTTAGGGGTGTGTTCGCGATCGCCTTCAGTGATGCGCGGGTCAATGTATAAACTACCCGAATCCGACCGACGTTTTCAACTAACCCGCCCGCAACTCGGACCGCAAAAAAAAAAGAAAATATTGTACCCGACCCGCTTTCTGACCCTTTAATATTGAGGAGCGTCTCGCTGCAGCCTGCGGTGGACATCCAACCCCGCCCACATCCAAGTGTGACGCCAGACGCCACGCCCATGTTCAAACACGTCACACATCCAACATATTAAATAGTATTAACACATATTAAAATAGTGATAATACGATTAGCAATGTTCACATTTGTGGACATATCTTTAGAGAATTAGATGAAAATGAAAATATGCTAAGTGTTACTTTTACAATAACAAAACTTAACTGTTCGTCTAAATCTGATCTTGTCTAAGCTATGTCAAAATCGATTATAATTAACGTGAATATGTCATTACACAAACAAATAGGGTAAGGTTTAAATCTTTTATTTCCAATTACCATTTTCCTAACTTTAATCAACCAAAGCAAGCGTTTTACCAGCTGTTCAAATGTAATTAGTTCCATATGGAAGATGACCTAGGTTTAATTTGTATTATTTAATACAAACTGTTTTGTTTACATCCCCGATACAAAATACTTCCGCCATTCTTGCACATGCATACAACATCGGGATTCTTTTTATTTTATTTTATTAAAGAATAATTAGACATTACAAAAATATTGAAATAGAAATACAGATACACAAAATACAAGCTTAATCTGTATACAGTAATACAATATGTAAAAAGAGGGGGGGAAATAATAATAAAAATAAACTAATACCATAGAGAGAAAAAAAATAAAAATAAACGTATAAATAAAAAGTAAATAAATAAACAAAAACTAAATTAAAACCTAGAAACAACTAAACAATAGTTCAAATTTTGTTCAATTTCTTCCTTTTCCCTTACATATACAAAAATTATATTGTAGGAGCATAACCAGAAAAAAAGTTCTCCGTGAAATGTAACAACAAATGTTTTCATTTGTTTTAAAGACTTTTTAAAAACTTCTATTTCTGATAAAAATAAATTACATTTTGTATGCATTTAGCAAATTTCTGTTTATGAATATAATATTTGCCTTGCAAAATGTAAAAGTTAACAACGTACTAAATCATTTTACTTTTATGAGAATAAGAACAGATAACATCTTTTAAAGAAAGCAAATAATTAACATTTCTTTGCAGAAATAGAAAGGTGCTAACATCAGACCAAAAACTAAGAGACAATTCACAATTATAAAACAAATGACACAAGTCTTCATCATGTGTTTTACAGAAACTGCAGGTATTATCAATGTCCATGAATTTGAAAGAGCTACTTTACATGGATAAATTTCGTGAAGTATTTTGAAATGCACCGCTTTAAAGCTACCGATGGGGAGGGGAGTCACACGATGACGCATTGACGTGGGCGTGGTGTCTGACGTCACACATGGATGTGGGCGGGGTTGGATGTCCACCGCAGGCTGCAGCGAGCCCTACTTGTTAATATTTGCGACTGACACCAGCGATTAAATGCGGCTATGCGGTGGAGATGCGTTCACTGTCAAACATCATTCGGCATTAATTAGGTTATTTTGTCAAAAGAAATGTTCTTGATTACAAGAAAAACACAGATTGTTCTTGTTGTGATTTATTTTGTCTTTCCTTTATACAGATTTACATAGTTTCGTTTTCGAAGTACTCTAAATTATGTCAGTGATTCTCTGATGTTATATGATCAAGAATTATTTTATTTCGATCTACAGTGTAATAAAAGTTAAGAAAAAGATTAGCCTATAGCTCTAAATATATATAGACTACAAGCTAATTTCTTAACTTTTAACTTCTTCTAAAAATTATCAAGAATATTAAATCAACTTAATAGGCTAGGTTAACAAATTTTCTTGTACAAACATAACGAATGCACTTCAAACGAAGTTTTTATATATAAATTCAGAAATCACGAATATGACAAAATAATATTATTTTATATATATTAACTGTATAGCTATAATAGTTGTATCAAATGAATAGGGAAATTATAGTGCCTTGAATTTATTAAATATGTTATTATTGTTATTATTATGTTTAATTTCGTTGGTTTCGCTCTCTGGAAATGTAACGAAAAAATACCGTTTTTACTTGGAATTCGTTTTTAATCCCTGGTTTTAAACAAGCATATACATGAGATAATTTATATATTATTGCTTGAATAAACGTTTAAAAATAGTGCTAGAAATTTTATAATTAAGGAAATTAAACAGACCTAGGCATTTGAAAATACATGTGAAATGTGTCTAATAATTCCAAAAAGAAAGAGAAGCATTGGACATAATCAAAATATTCGAGACATTTATTAGGAATAGACCATTTTCTTAACAATTAAGATGCTGCATGTGTTTATCCAGTCTAATCGAAGTGTGCGTCTCTCACCCGACTTTCCCAACAAAAATCCCACCCCCTTTCAGAAAATACATAAAACTGACATTACTGAGCTATAATCGTTTAAAAGTAGCCTATTAAAATGGTACAATGGCATTGCTCAGTTCAGCATGTTGGGAAATCGGGCATTTTGTCCCGCATCAGCATTTATTCAACAGTTAAAGCTCAACATTCAGAAGGTAAATATTATTCAGCCAATAAAGTGTACGCACAGAAAAGTGCCGTCGGCTAGGATCATTTTCACGGGCGGTCCACTAACAATTTAGGCCTACTTACAAACCCACCTTTTTACTGGGGGCTCCTCTGGACCCCCTCTCAGTCATGGGCCCCGAGAATCGTCATCTTTTACCCCCCCTTTACAGCGCCCCAGGGCATGGAGGTGATCAGTCTGTGGCACTGCTGAGGTGGTATGGTGGTATGAAAATTAGCATCTTTAAAAAGCTGGTCAGCAGAAAGAAGCATGAAGTGTCTTAAATTTCTTGGTAAATGGGTGCAGTGACTTTGGTTTTCAACAAACATAGTGGACCAACACCAGCAGATAACACTGAACCCCAAATCATCACAGACTGTTGAAACTTAACACTGGAGTTAAAGGAACTTGGGCTATGAGCTTCTCCACCCTTCCTCAAGACTCTAAGACTTGCTCTCATCTGAAAAGAAGACTTTGGACCACTGGGCAACAGTTCATTTCTTCTTCTCTTTAGCCCAGGTAAGGCGCCTCTGACGTTGTCTGTGGTTCAGGAGTGGCTTAACAAGAGGAATACGACAACTGTAGCCAAATTCCTTGACATGTCTGTGTGTGGTGGCTCTTGATGCCTTGACCCCAGCCTCAATCCATTCCTTGTGAAGTTCACCCAAATTCTTGAATCGATTTTCTCAGCGGTTCTCTCAGTTGGTTGTGCATCTTTTTCTTCCACACTTTTTCCTTCCACTTAACTTTCTGTTAACATGCTTGGATACAGCACTCTGTGAATAGCCAGCTTTTTTGGCAATGAATGTTTGTGGCTTACCCTCCTTGTGAAGAGTGTCAATGATTGTCTTCTGGACAACTGTCAGATCAGCAGTCTTCCCCATGATTGTGTAGCCTAGTGAACCAAACTGAGAGATAATTTTGAAGGCTCAGGAAACCTTTGCAGGTGTTTTGAGTTGATTAGCTGATTGGCATGTCACCATAATTTAATTTGTTGAGATAGCGAATTGGTGGGTTTTTGTTAAATGTGAGCCAAATCATCGCAATTATAAGAACCAAAGACTTAAACTACTTCAGTCTGTGTCCATTGAATTCACACAAGTTTCACAATTTGAGTTGAATTACCGAAATAAATTAACTTTTCCACGACATTCTAATTTATTGAGATGCACCTGTATGTGTCATAGTACACTCTTAAAAAAAAAAGGTGCTTTAAAGCAACACTAAGTAACTTTTCCCTCAACGCTCCCTACAGGTTGGAAGCAGAATTGTCAACACTAAAGAGTAGTTTTTACCTTAAAATAATGTTTCCGAACTCGTGTCAGTGGTTCATCAACTCATAACAGGGTGAAACGGCACTTTCGTATTCGCTTTGCGATCCTCTATCGGCCATAACAGCACTATGTAAGTTTGGGTCGTCGGGTCGCGGTTTTGTAGTTCAAATGAGACTACAAATGCGACTTGCTTTACGGCAGGCTTCACAAAAGGTTTTCATACTTTTATAAAGTCATACAACATACTCTACCTTGTCACTGGGCATCTTTATTTCCAAAGCCGGTCCTGGATAGCCTCCAAACAAATAACGTGCATGTGACGCGACGGTAGGCTAAATTATTTACGACAGCGGTAATGGACAATTCCGCTTCCAACCAGTAGAGGGAGCGTTGAGGGAAAAGTTACTTAGTGTTGCTTTAAAAGGTTCCTCAAGCTATGCCATAAAAGAACCATTTTTGGTTCCACAAAGAACCATTCAGTCATAGGTTCTTTAAAGAAGCATCTCTTTCTTACCTTTTTTTTTTAATCTGAAGAACTGAAGAACTTTTGTGAAACAGAAAGGTTCTTCAGATGTTAAAGGTTCTTCATGGAACCATTTAGACAAAAAAAGGTTCTTCTATGGCAGTGTTTCTCAACTCCAGTCCTCGGGACCCACTGCTCTGCACATTTTGTATGTCTTCCTCATTTAAGGCACCTGATTTTGATCATCAGCTCATTAGTAGAAAGATTCATGAACTGAACTGAGTGTGTCAGACTCAGAAACATACAAAATGTGCAGAGCAGTGGGTCCCGAGGACTGGAGTTGAGAAACACTGTTCTATGGCATCGTGAAGCACCTTTATTTTTAAGCATAAACAGGGAAATATATTTATTCCCTGCATGGCATTTATAGTCCTATATTAAATTTTCATTGAGCAGAATGGGTCTATGAAACATGTTTGGGATGTACAAATAAATTGGAATTTACAGACTCATGTAAGTCCACGCAGGAGATGTTAAAACAAGAAAAAAAAAATCTGTGCAAATCAGTGTGGAGAAGTTCTTCACGCACAAGACTTTTTGTATTTGCTGATGACGTGAGGAACGAAAGCTGTGTCGATCACACTTGCGATACAGGCATATGAGCAACCACATGCTCTGAAACAGAAGCTTCCCTTCACAAGAACGTGTACAGCAGCAGCTACATTCAGCACGTGGTGACACAAGTCATGAATTAAACTGAGCAGATTTGATCACATACTGACATTAAAGAGTTTAACAGATTTCAAAGTCCAAATTTGTATGACCTTTTCTTCTGTTGAGCTTCGTTTTTAAAGAATATAATTATCACTGATACAGTGAATGTATACTACTGTTCAGTTTCAAATCACTAAGAAATTTACTATTTTATGTACTATTTTTTTTTTTTTTTTTTTTTAGTTTTAGTTTTATTCAGCAAGGATGTATTTGTTAAATCAACAAGTAAAGACAGCAAAGACTTTTACATTTTACAAAAAATGTATACAATATCACTGTTTCCACAAAAATATTAAGCAGCACAACTGTTTTCAACAGTGATAATAATATGAAATGTTACTTGAGCACCAAATCAGCATTTTAGAATGATTTTTGAAGAATGAAATCTGGAGTAAAATCAAATTCAGCTCTGCCATCACAGGAATAAATTACATTTTAAAATGTATTAAAATTGAAAACAGATATCTTAAAGGAGTAGTTCAGTTTCAGAACAAAAATTTACAGATAATGTACTCAGCTCCTTGTCATCCAAGATGTTCATGTCTTTCTTTCTTCAGTCATAAAGAAATTATGTTTTTTGAGGAAAACATTTCAGGATTTCTGTCCATATAATGGACTTCTATGGTGCCCCCAAGTTTGAACTTCCAAAATGGCTTCAAAGGGCTCTAAATGATCCCAGCCGAGGAAGAAGGGTCTTATCTAGCGAAACGATCGGTTATTTTCTAAAAACATTTACAATTTATATACTTTTTAATCTCTACACAGAGTACACACAAAGCTAGACAAGACGAGCATTTGAGGTTAAAAAGTATATAAACTGAAAAATAGAAAATAACCGATAGTTTTGCTAAATAAGACCCTTCTTTCCTCAGCTGTGATCGTTTAGAGCCACTTGAAGCTGCATTTTGGAAGTTCAAACTCGGGGGCACCATAAAAGTCCATTATATGGAGAGAAATCCTGAAATGTTTTCCTCAAAAAAAAAAAAAAAAAAAAAAAAAAAATTCCTTACAACTGAAGAAAGACATGAACATCTTGGATGACAAGGGGTTAAGTACATTATCTGTAAATTTTTGTTCTGAAACTGAACTACTCCTTTAAGTTGTAATAATATTACACGAAATTTTTTTTTAAATCAAATAAATGCAGCCAAAATGACAAAACAGCATTATATCACACACAGTATCCTATACATGACTCATGCACTATATTTCAAAACAATTTAGTGTATTGTATTGTATTTATTATTTATTTATTATTTGAATTAGCTCAAGTTCACAAACCATTGACAAAAAAGATTCAGTGATTTCACATTTACATTTAGTGACATAAGATTAGTTAAGATTTGTCAGTATTTTCACCTCATAAAGCTTTTGGATATGGTTTGGAATAACTGTAAATAGCACACAAGTTGTATGGACCATAGTTTGGACATCTTTCTTTATGCTTGTAAGCTCCAGGCCTTAATAAAAGAACAGCAAATGCATATTATTTCAATTTGAATGAAAGCCATACAGGTTTAAAATGTCACAAATGTAAAGCAGGTTAATCTTTTTTCATGGGAACACATCTGTAAAACATGATTTCTATTCCTTTGTGGCAAGTTATCGCTATTAAAAAATATTATGAATATGAATCACTATTACGATATTTACTTACTTCAATGCTGCTTTCCATTCTAGTATCACGCCTTAATTCCGTGGAATTTTTATTTCAGCCAAAGATCTTGTGATTTCTCAGTTCATTCACATGAATTCTCAAAGCATACCAAATAAACCAATTGATATCCTTAGAAAATCCTTTTAACTCACTTCTAAGTTTTCAGTCTTATTCTTGAAAGACTAGTGTAATCATTAGTGCAACTAATCCGATTAAAAAAAAAGAGAATACTCTCACTACATAAGTACCAATATAACAAATGCAGTGTACAAATAAATAAATCAAATTTGTGTTGTGGTTAAAAAGATGGCATTTTTATGTTTAAAGCATATTAAATCAGTAGAGGGCAGTATATCGCGTTTAATTACTTTATAAAGATTAATTAAACGGGAAGTGGGGTTTGTCAGAGCAAATAAACTAAACCTAAAGCTACTGCATGAAATTTAAATGCATGTTTCTATTCACCCTCCATTTGACAATAAAGCTCAAGTGCGAATGTTAAAGGATATTTTGCCTGCTCCACCAAAATGTTTCCAAATGTCAAGAAACGAACATTAGTACTTAGCTCTGCAGTATTGAGAACATTTTTGCCTAATCTTGCTCATGTGAATTTTGCTGACTTTGACTTTTTGAAGTCTCATGCTTAAGTAATCCACAGAGAGCCATATGAATATCAAAGCATCTGAGTACTGTAAGGAGATGGAATGGTATGTTAGGAGTCCAAGTACACATGAACTTCACTGTACTGTAAAGGTCAGTGGTTGACACTGTGGCTTACAGGGGATTTTAAAGAACAGCCTGCTTTTGTCACACAACATGCACACATGTCACCTGACTAGGTTGCATGAAGGGGACACTGGATAAAGGGAGACTCACTCACATGATAGTCACTGTTTCGTTTTCTTTCCACTTAAATATAACACAACTGAACAAAATCCAATAAACCAAGTGTTTGACAACAATTTCTCGACATGCAACATCAAATACAACGATTTTAAAAGCAACAAGCTTTAAACTAAGTTTTAATCAGATTGTTATTTCTTTTAATCAGCAACACTTCTCCACAATTGCATACAGTATGGTGTCCCTGTAGTTGCTCGGGTTTCTAGTTACATAATCGCCCTACATTACACTACAAAGAGAATCAAAACACGTTATGCAAGTTACGATCCATTCGCTCGCGTTTGCTTTTCATGTTGTCAGCACAGGCATTTAATTTGTGTTTTTGTGTTTACATCTTCCCACCCAAGCAACCAGCTGAGTCTTAAGGCTGTCGTCCATCACTAATACTGTCTGGGGCTGGATTATTAAAGTCCGAATCGTAAACGAGTCGAATCCCTATTTATCCATCTGTTGAATCGGTTCACAAACCTTGCTTTAATGATTCGTTTATAGGTCCGGGAGAAAATTGTTCGGACATGCCCGATTCGTGGTAGTAAGGCGAAAAGAAGATAAACAAAGAGAAGATATTCAGAATTTTCAACGTGAACCGAGGATCTAATGAGGCGAAAAGCAATTTAATAGCTGAATTGCAGATAACCTTAGGCTACAAGTAATTTAAAATGAATTAGAATATGTTTAGAACTTAATTTTAGCCTATGTCTTTATAGTTAGGCGAGTTTTGGCTTTAAAACATATTATTGTACCCTTTTAGTCGAGAAATGTGAAATAGTTTTATATGTAATTTCAATGTAAATTATGATTAAAGTTCTTTATGCATATAAATCATGGTTGTAAACTGAACTCAGGCAGATAGGCTAAATATTATTTTTTGTTTATTAATAAAACGTAATAATAACGCACAATAAAACTGAAAACGTGCCTAAATATGGCCTTGTTGTTCTGAAAGTTTAAGTAAAATACCTAGTATAGGCGTAACCATGTAAAAGAACGTCTGAATCATTTTGAACCGATTCTCTGAAGCCAACTGTTCAAACGAACCGACTCACGGAATTGATTCGGACATCCCATCACTAGCTGGAATTCGAGCGGGGAAGTGACGCTTTCTTCCGAAGTCTTTCCCCATCCGTATCCGCCGGAACCCAGAACTTCACGCAATTGGAGTCCCTTGATGTCAGTCAACAGCAGCTTTGCCACCACCTCTCCTGATTCTCTTCTCTGCTGCACTTGGCGACCATATCGGCCGTCAGGGAAAGAAATGCCAACGGGATGAGGGGATCGTAGGCCATGTAAATACAAAATGTAAAATGTTTACGATTTCATCGACACATTGATGTGCATTTTGCTTCTCGGTTATCGCAGTTATGGTCCCAATCGTATCCCTTCTGTGTGTTTTATCCACCACCGTCTCTAGCCTCGGGAAAATGTACCCGACTATTCTTGATAGCATTTTTTTCGCAAACAAAAGAAGACACCCGAAAAAACAATAAAAGAGCACGACAGAAGGATCGGTGAGTTTATCTCTCCGTGTGTTGTGAATGCGCATCGATTATTTGATGTTATGGCGAATGTTCGATGGCTTTTAACTAGTTTTTTTTTCAGTCGGCCCCCTTTTCTGATTGTCCGAAGCCGGTTCAACTAAAGCAACCAAGAGAGATCTATAGAGACACTTCGAGTTATTCAGCACAGACTTAGATTGATAATCCATATAGAATTCGTGCAAGTCGGTGGTTCTGATATTAAGCAATTTGTGGAGAGATTCATGAAGATATACAGAAAAATACTGCTATTTCCATGCCTAGAATGACTGCTATACAGAGACTAGCTGCACTGTTAATGCAAAGGCCTACACTATCCTGTTTAACACGAAAGTTTAAGTCAAATCAGTAATTAAATTGTGGTATTCACTTTTTTTTAAATGACATAAATTTAGGCAGATGGCCAAAAAATATAATTTGTTTATGTGAGCTTCAGATTTATAGGCGTATACAGAGGACAGCTCATAAAATGACATAACATGTCAAACAATAGAAATGCTTGGCCATGGAGTAAACCAGCCTGAAATTTTGCCTCAGTTTTGTTGTATAGACTACCGTTAAGGAGATCAACTTTCAAGGTTCAAGGTATTTTTTTTTTAAACATATGTCTTAAATCCTACGTTTTATTATTTTAAGCAGAGAGCATATGTTTTTTTATATAATCAGTGTCACAAATTAACTTTGTTTAATGGAATATTGTACCGTTATGGAGTCAACTTTTTGTTTTTTTCTATTTATTTTACCATTTTGTATTAGATACTATAAATGAATATGTTCATTCTGAATCTGAGCAATCATTACCAATATGTGTAAAATTAACTTGAATAAGAAAGAAGGCATAAATAAGCTTAAGGTACCATAAAACAATTATCACTAGAATTTGTTTTTGAGACAGATATGTGACAGCTGGAGGTCAGTACTGTGTCTGTGGAGAAACAAAACCCATATCGAATCCGATAATAGGAACTCTTAGAATATATGTTATAAATATGTCAAATGTTAGATAACGGAAGTTTTTGTAACTTCCAAGAGGCGATTTGCCCAGAGCCTTATTTACTTTCTGACTTCTTTGAATTTGCAAAAAGTGCTTAAAAAAAAAAAGTGTTATCAAGTGGGAAATGTTACTCAATATAGGCTTAATGTCTATCTATATGTCCTAAATAGGAAGTTGTGGCTCATTGTTGCATAAGATCCACTGTGGTGTAATGTCAGTAGGCCCATAAAACCTCCTTAACACTACAGCTTTACAGAGGTCTCTTTCCCAGAAAGTGTGGTTTGTGAAGTTTGAGGATGCCTGGGAACATTTTCTGTTCCTGCAGACCTGCCGCAGTGCTAAAGATTGTGTGTTCGTTCTGAAAACAATCAGCTTTTGAAATATTATCTGCTAGTTCAGGGTATCACAGATACATTCTCTTGACACGCAAGACAATTAGCAGAGAGTGAGAGACTCTAAACTCCTGCTGGCGTATTTCCGTGTGCAGAGGTTAAGGCCTGTCCAGATATTTTAGTTGTCTTGAGCGGGGCTTAGACATTGCAACAGACGTTTCCTAGAAAGCTGCTTCACTACACTAAGTACATCAGTAACACTATACAGTAAGGTCTCATTTGTTAAC